>NC_081436.1:3283776-3583776 GCF_949786415.1 Peromyscus eremicus
ACCAGGACAGAAACTCACCCAGGGCAGGAACCTGGAGGCAGGAGCTGATGCAGAGGCCATGGAGGGGTGCTGCTTACTGGCTTGCTTCCCCTGGCTTGCTCACCCTGCTTTTTAAATAGAACCCAGGACCAGCAGCCCAGGGATGGCACCACCCACCTGGGCTGGACCCTCCGCCATTGATCACTAATTGAGAAAATGCCTTACCACTGGGTCTCAGGGAGGCATTTCGTCAGCTGAGGCTCCTTCCTCTCTGACTCCAGCTTGTGTCAAGTGGACACACACAACCGGTGGTACAGTGGGTTGTACTGGAGGTTTTAGGGCAAAAGTCCTGGATCCAGGAATCCAAAAGCGCTAAGCTGGGCCATCCAAGCAGCCCGGCTGAAGAGAGCAGTGGTGAAGAGCAGAGAAAGGTTTTACTGTGTGGGCACGTCAGAAGTACAGATACAGGCCTTCAGTGACCCCAGGTCCCTTTTCCAACGGACTAACGTGATTTAAATAGAGAAAGAATGGGGCTGGAGAGGTGGCCCAGAGGTTAAGAACAACAGCTGCTCTTCCAGAGGACCCAGGTTTGGTTCCCAGCACACGTACGGTGTCTCACAACCTTCTGTAACTACAATGCCAAGGAGTCTGGCACCGTCTTCTGGGCTCCTTGGGAACCATACATGCATGTGCTCTATCGTATGTGTGGGCAAAACACCCATACACATAATTAATAAGAGAAATTTAAAAATAAACGGGAAGAGTAGGGGCAGGGAGTAGAGGTGGTCAGGGTGTAGTCCTGTGGAGCCCTGGGTCTGTTCGTTTCTGGACAGTGATAGTGACCCTCGCTGCCTGGGGTGGGGACGAGGAGCTGGTTCTCTGGGAGCTTACTCATGCACCAGAGACGGTTGCCCTCCTCTGGCCCAGAAGGCTCAGCCGCCCTGTCATCCAAGGTGACTGCAGGTCTCTGAAGAGCAGCAGGCACTGCACTGGGGCCTGGACCAGGGATGATGTGTGAGAAATTGTCCTGACGCAGGAGGTGGTTCACAACTTAACAGAATAAGGGCTAAAGGAAGAGACAAGCAGGTCTGCCTTCGAGTCAGAGAAACTGTGAAATTGTTAAAGTGTGACACAGAGAGAGTATTGATATGTACCTCAGGCTAGCCTCAAAGTGGCCATTCTTCTGCCTCTGCTTCCTGAGCATGGCTGAGATTATAAGTGCATGCCACCAAGCCCGGCCTAAAGGCTTAAAATGGAAGTCTGTATTGTCAGCCGTTAAAGGCATGGGATGAGGGGTCTGTCACCGAGGGGATGGACATCAGTGCCCTGTGCTTCTTAAGGACTGGGAAGGTGCAGCCTGGCAGACTCATGGGGTTTTGTTTGCTTTTTAGGCAGAGTCTTACTCTACAGTCCAGCTTAGCTTTAAATGTCCACTGTAGCCTGAACTGGCCTCAGACTGGCCATCTTTCTTCAGCCTCCCTGGTTCTAACAGTTCCGGACTGTGCCACCATACTGAGCTGGGCTTTCTTGTTTTACTTCTAGGAATGATACATTTTGACCAGTAATTTTTGGAGTTTATATACACATCCCAGTATAATTCTCCAGTCTCTCAAACGGTTTCCTTTAGAAGAAAAATACTATTTGCTTAATCACCGTTACTATTATTTTTAAGTTGATTGAGGAATCGGGTGCAGTGACCTGTCTTGGTCCTTGGCTCTTGGTGACCATGATCTCTGCCTTTTCTCTGGCACAGGGTGGAGCCAGTGGCTCCACAGTTCGTTAGGGAATTCCTATGATTCTTGACGCAGCCTGAGTTGGGTTTTAAAGTTGAGATTAAGTGACTAGCCCGCTCTTGCTTTTGTTGATATTAGCATTCCATTGCAGTGTCCGATGCTTTTTTTTTTTTTTTTTAAAGATTTATTTATTTATTAGGTATACAGCATATATGACTGCAGGCCAGAAGAGGGCACCAGATCTCATTACAGATGGTTGTGAGCCACCATGTGGTTGCTGGGAATTGAACTCAAGACCTCTGGAAGAGCAGTCAGTGCTCTTAACCTCCGAGCCATCTCTCCAGCCCGCAGTGTCCGATGCTTTAACTGACAAACAGGAATTTAATCTCTGCTAAGTACTGGGCTTTTCAAAGCAACACTAAGAGGAAGGGCCTGCTCCGGGGCCAAGAATACAAAAGGAACAATTACACAATGTTTGCTTCCCTTTCAACGCTGAGGACACAGAATGTCAGAGCTGGGAATAAACAGAAGACATTTGAGTGTTTGCAGCGATGGGAGTGGGGTGGTCCTCCAAAATACTTCTGGGGCTCATAGCCCTACACCCTTAAGAGGCCGATGGAAGCGGCTGTGAACACAGAGCTGCCCTTCCCTCGGCTCTGGTGCCTTCCCCTGCTCGCCTGTTTGGTTTTGAGACAGGGCCTCACTATATATCCCTGGCTGGCCATATTACATCTGCCCCCCTAGTGCCAGGACTCTAGGGGGTGCCACTATGCCTTGATGACTTCCCTTTCTTGTTTATCTGTGTGTGGGCACGCACTTGCTGTGGTGCGTGTGTGGAGGTCAGAGGACAGCTTTTGGGAGTCGGTGCTCACCTTCCACTCTGGATTCTGGGGACTGACTCACATTGCCAAGCATGGCAGTGAGCGCCTTTGCCACTCACTTCCTTGCACGTGAATTTCTTCCTTTCAGTCAACTGTAGCCCGAGCTGCTCATGCAACTGAAATACTCTCCATCCATTCTTTGGAATTCAGCTCAAAGAAGCCCTGGTAGATGGGATAGCATTTTCTGGCGTCTGTTCGTTGTCTTAGAGATGGCTGGAGAGACAACTGCTGCAGAGCTTGTTCAGGAGTAGAACACACAGTAGGTCCTCAGTATTAAGTAACAGTTAAATAAGAAGTAAGCCAGGGGTACAGCTCAGCCAAGTGTGTTTGCCTCATCCGCTGGGCCCAGGGTTCAACTCCCAGCATCACAAGGAAAAATAGCGGTGTGTGTGTGTGTGTGTGTGTGTGTGTGTGTGTGTGTGTGTATGTGTGTGTGTATGCATGGCACTGGACATGGTGAGGCAGACATGTTTGTGTGTGTGTGTGTGTGTGTGTGTGTGTGTGTGTGTGTGTGTGTAGCTAGAGTTTTCCTGCCTGGCCCACAGTCAGGACAAATCTCTCTCACCCACCAGTCCCACAGCCGCTCACACCCAACCAAGTAAACACACAGAGACTTATATTGCTTACAAACTGTATGTCCGTGGCAGGCTTCTTTCTAACTGTTTTTATATCTTAAAAATTAACCCATTTTTATTAATCTATAAGTTGCCATGTGGCTCGTGGCTTACCGGTATCTTAACATGTTGCTCCTCATCATGGCAGCGGCTGGCAGCATCTCCCTGCCTCAGCCTTCCACTTCCCAGAATTCTCTTCTCTGCTTGTCCTGCCTATACTTCCTGCCTGGCCACTGGCCAATCAGCATTTTATTTATACAGAGCGATATCCACAGCACTTCCCCTTTTCTTTTTTTTTAAAAGGGAGGTTTTAACTTTCACATAGTAAAATTACATATAACAAAACAGTTATCTAGCAAGAATTAGTTACAATATCTAGTCTATTTATAATATCTAGTCTACTTGTATTTGACAAAATTAAAGAAGATATCCTATCTATCTTATATTTGTGAGTCTAAGGTTTCATATCTAACTTATCTTTTATCATAACTAAGGAGATATAACAATCTAGTCTTCAACTACATCAAAGACCTCAGAAGGATATAATATTACCTGAGAAACGGAAGAAGGACATAATCAACTTTCAGGAGCCTTGCAGGGTAGACAGAGACAGCTGGCAGTCTGGACAATCACCTAATGTTTTTCTGTAAAGTTGGGGCATCGGTTTTCAGCCCACAGGCCTAGAGTCTCTCAGTCACTTTTCTCTGTGTTCTGTAGAATGTCTGGCAATT
This sequence comes from Peromyscus eremicus, assembly GCF_949786415.1. Classification (NCBI taxonomy): domain Eukaryota; kingdom Metazoa; phylum Chordata; class Mammalia; order Rodentia; family Cricetidae; genus Peromyscus; species Peromyscus eremicus. Next base: position 3,287,715 of record NC_081436.1, read on the forward strand.
TCCTCTGAGAAGCAGGAACCTAAAGGACCATTTTGCCAAGCAAAGTTCAGTGGTCACCCTTCTATGGGTCCTGCATGTCCAGTCGATCAAGCAGTCCAGGCAAGAACAGTTTCTTGCCCAAATGGCTATTTTTGCCAAGGCGAAGATAAGCTCCATATGGAGTGTCTTCAATGCCCATCCTCCTCTCTGAAGTAAATCGGTACTGCCAGGAGCAGACATGTCTCACTATCCAGAAAGTCTAAATTAAAAAAAATATTTTAAATGCCATATTCTGAGGTCTTTGATGTAGTTGAAGACTAGATAGTTATACTTTTCCTTAGTTATGATAAGAGATAAGTTAGATATAAAACCTTAGACTCACAAATGTAAGATAGATAGGATATCTTCTTTAATTTTACCAAATACAAGTAGACTAGTTATTATAAATAGACTAGATATTGTAACTGTAATTCTTGCTTGATAATTGTTTTGTTATCTGTAATTTAACTATGTGAAAGTTAAAATCTTCCTTTTTGAAAAAAAAGAAAAGGGGAAATGCTGTGGGATGTTCTGTATGCTAAATGTGTTGCTCTGATTGGTTAGTAAATAAAACACTGATTGGCCAGTAGCCAGCAGGAAGTATAGGCGGGACAAGGAGAGAGGAAAATTCTGGGAAGTGGAAGGCTGAGTCAGAGAGACACTGCCAGCCGCTGCCATGACAAGCGAGATGTAAGGTACCAGTAAGTCACGAGCTATGTGGCAACTTATAGACTAATAGATATGGGTTAATTTAAGATATAAGAACAGCTAGCTAGAAGCCTGAGCCATTAGGCCAAACAGTTTAAATAATATAAGCGTCTGTGTGTTTATTTTATAAGTGGGCTGTCAGACTGCCGGGGCTTGGCGGGACCCGGAGAGAAAACTCCAGCTACATGTGTATGTGCTTGCATGTTGGACATGGTGAGGCAGACCTCTGCTCGCAACACTCAGACAGTTGCAGGCCAGCCTGTGCTACATAGTTAGACCCTGTCTCAAGCAAGACCTCAGCATTTATTAAATGTATTATTACTTCATTGTTATGTTTTTTGTTTTTGTTTTTCTTTTGAGAAAGGAAAACTCACTATGTAGACTAGACTGGCCTCAAATTCAGAGATCTACTTCCCAAGTGCTGGGATTAAAGGTGTGCACCACCATACCTGGCATTTCATTGTTTCTTGTCATAGCCCTTTAGGTTAGATGATATCCCCATTTACTGATGAGGAAACTAAGACTCAGAGGTAGGCAGATCTCTGTGAGTTTGAGTCCAGCCTGGGCTACAAATCAAGTTCCAGGACAGCCAGGGCTACACAGAGAAAACCCTGTCTCAAAAAATAAAAACAAAAACAAAAACAAGTAGTTTGCTCAAGATCAAAGTCAACACATAACATTATAGGGTTGAAAATCCTACCTCCATCTTCCTACCATCCCAGAGGAGGTTCAGAACTAAATTGAGATAACAAAGAAGTAGAATTCAGGCTTTTCTTGAAATGGAAGGAGCCTGCATAAGGAAACGCTGGCCTGGGCTGGAGATGGTTCAGTGTGCAAGAGTGGGATCTGAGTTTTCATTTCCAGCATCCACGTAAAGCCCCGGGCATGGCTGTGGCACATTTTAACCGTGGGACTGTGACGGAGCAGAGCAGAAGCAGGTGCCCATGGAAGCCAGAAAAGGGCATCAGAGCCTTGCAGTTGGAGTACCATGTGGGTGCTGGGACCTGAATCCAGGTCCTCTGCAAGAGCTGCAAGTGCTCTTAACCGCTGAGCACCTCTCCAGCCCTGTTCAGAGTGGTTTTAAATGTGTATTTTCTTCAACTGAGGAGAAATCTGTAACATGCAGAAGTGGGTGTCAAACGGATTGTGCAGTTTGGGGGCTTCTGAAACTGTCTCTGTAGCAGGTGGCAACTGTAATAAACTTCTGTATTTATTTCTCTAGCCCTAGTACTTTATAGCAGAAGTGAGGCTGTTTGCCATGCTGTTCAGACAAGGATTTAGCTAGTTCTCTGCACTAAGCTGTTACCTTCTGTGGTAGTTTGGATGTAATTGGCCCCCATAATCTCATAGTGAGTGGCACTGTTACAAGGTGTGGCTTTGTTGGAGTGGGTATGGCCTTGTTGGAGGAAGTGTGTCACTGTGGGGGTGGGCTTTGAGGAGAATGTGGTAGTTAAAATGTAATTGCCCAGCCGGGCGGGGGTGGTACATGCCTTTAATACCAGCACTCGGGTGGCAGAGCCAGGTGGATCTCTGTGAGTTCGAGGCCAGCCTGGTCTACAGAATGAGATCTGGGACAGGCACCAAATTACATGGAGAAACCCTGGCTTGAAAAACTAAAAAAAAAAAAAAAAAAAAAAAAAGTAATTGCCCCCCCCCCATAAACTCATAGGGAGTGGCACTATCAGGGTGTGGCTTTGTTGGGGTGGGTTTGGCCTTGCTGGAGGAAGTGTGTCACTGAGGGGGTGGGCTTTGAGGATTCTTATACTCAGGATACTGCCCAGTGTCTCAGTTGACTTCCTATTGCCTGCAAGATGTGGGACTCTCAGCTACTGCTCCAGCATCACATCTGCCTGCATGCTGCCATGATGCCCATCATGATAATGGACTGAAACCCTGAAACTGTAAGGGAGCCACCCCAATTAAATGTTTTCTTTAGAAGAGTTGCTGTGGTCATGGTGTCTCTTCATAGCAACAGAAACCCTAAGACACCGTCCAATGTGACGAGTACATTTTGTGAGGTACAACTGTGTCTTTGCAAACCTCTCAGTCACCAGACCAGCATAGTAAAATGTATGGGTAAAGGAAGGTCTGCCTTTTAGGAGAGAAGGCGGTTCATCTTCCAGAGCTGAAGAGGGAGGCATCTGAGCCCCACACCTGGCTTTGTGTTGAAGAGGCAGAACTGTGAGCTGTTCTCTTCCCTGTTTGTACATTCACAAGCAGGATCCTTGGACTTAAACTTTTCAAAACTCGTTCTGGATGGCTGTGGTGACACACAGCTTTGATCAGCACTCGGGAGGCAGAGGCAGGTGGCTCTGTGTGAGTTTGAGGCCAGACAATGACTCATAGTGAGAGCCTGTATCAAAACAAAACCCCCAACACAAAATTCTTATTCTAGGACAGGGCCTGGTTCAATGGTACAGCCTTGCCTAGCATGCCCACAGTCCTGGGTTCAATCTCCAACATAGCACCACAACCAAAAAAAAAAAAAAAAATCATAACCACACACCCACACCTCACTCGTTAGATGGCTAACATCTACTAGCTGTGTGCGGTCATTTGAATGCTAAATGTCCCTGCAGGCTCCTGGGCCTGAGCACTTGGTCCCCAGCCAGTGGGCTGCTTGGGAAGGCCGTGGAACCTTTAGCAGCCTTGCTGAGGACATGAGTCACTTGGGATTTCAGTTTGGTTCCAGTTCTGTCCACTCTCAGGTTCCTGACTGTCATACAATGTGACCAGCTGCCTCACACTCCTACCAGGATGCCTTCCCCTCTCAAGACTGCATCCTTTCAAACTGTAAGCCAGAATAAACCCCTCCCCCTTCAGTCACCACTGGGCAGAGATCTGGTCACAGCATCGAGGACCATTCCTCATACATTGTACATCATACCTGGCTGCAGAAAAACACATCTGTGCTTCAAATGCCTTAATGTCCAGGGGGATGTTTCCTTCTCAGAGATACTAAGACACAAACAAAGCCAAGCCAGCAAGTGCAGAGACTATTTATTTCCATCTTAAATGAATATGAATTTATTGACTGAGATGATTTTGCAGAAGTCCTATTTTGAATATCAAATCATTATTTTCTTTTGGGGGGGTTTGGTTTTTCAAGATTTTCTCTGTGTAGCTCTGGCTATCCTAGAACTCCCTCTGTAGACCAGGCTGGCCTTGAGCTCATACATCTGTTAACATCTGCACACCCCCACCCCTCACCCAGTGCTGGGACTAAAGGCATGTGCCACCATGCCTAGCTCAGGATTATTAGACTAATCCGCCCAGGCCTTGCCAACTGCACTCACGGATTACTTTTGGAGTCCCCCACATAGTGTTTCCCTAACTGCAGAGTCCTTTCCCTGCCTGGAGTTTATTATGGTCAGCTAAGTACGTGCTAGATAAAAAGGGAAGTTAACCCATGCATCCCAACTGTCGTGTGCAGTTCTGGGGCGGGGGGTGCGGGGCACTGGTGTAATCAGGTGCACTTATAAAACTGAGTGTAGTGTGGCAGGATTCGGTGAAACACTGAACCAAAAGACAGAAAGCTGCTGGCCAGAGCACACAGGGCAGGGCAGCCAGTGGGTTCAGATTTCATTTTCCGGGGGTGGGGTGGGGTGAGGTGAGATTTTCTGTGTTAGTCACACGTGGATTTTTACTTGGCTGGTATTTATTTATTCGGTTTGCAAGCTGTTAGTTCCCCTTGCTTCATTATCAAAGCCCATGAAAGACTACTGGTCCCTCTGAAGGGGAGTTCAAAGCCGCTTTGATTTGGTTTTGATTTGGTGGGAGACACTATAGAAAACAGTTAAACAGAGACCTGTGAGGCTGAATCGGACTTCACCTCTCCTAGTTAGAATTTTACGTCTAAACTGAAGCCTTGACCTGCTGTGGCCACTCAGGTCTCTCTTGACGCCCCACTATTTCACGGCATACCCGTAGACATGGGGCCGCAGCAAAGCCCAGGACATGGGAGCCCGGATGTGCTGCAGCTTCAGCTTGGAGAAGCTGGCCTGCTCCAGGGCCGTCCAGCTCTCCCTAGTGAGGTTGCATCCATCGAACAGAAGGTACCAGACCGGATCCAGAACCTGTTGCCAGAAGTAATTCCAGGTGGACCGCTCATCTGCCACATGCTCCATGAAGTAAAAAGCCCCTCCCTGAGGAAAAAACACACACATACACAAACACATTTTAAAGACACTGGTTTTGGGAAAAAAAAACTTTACAAGATGCACAAAGCTTCAAATTTCAGTGGCCTGAGGCCAACTCTAAGAAGCCACGGGTAAATTAGAATGGAGTAAGGCATTATCTGGGTAATGAAGTTTGAATTTCGGTCACATTTTATACCGTGCTAGCTGGGCATGATAGGCCATGCCTGGAATCCCCACACCAGGGAGGCTAAGGCAGGATGATCTGAAGTGGGACCCTGTCTTCAAACAGAGCCTTTTAAACGGAGCTACCAATCTAAGCAACAGACAAACATTTCTGCGGTCGTAGAGAATTCATAATCACTGAGACCAAAGCACTTAGTGTGATCTACCTTACCACACTCACTCTCTCAACAGGGTTACGTGTAGCAGAACAAACCTATAATCACCCAGCACTCAAGAAGCTGGGGCAGGGGGATTGCTGCAAGCTTGAGGCCAGCCTGGGTTACTAGAGTTAGTTCAGGGCTAGCCTGGGCTACATAGACACCAGCTCAGACAACACAACCAGTGTTACTAAGTTTCACTACCGCCACTGTTTCTGTTTTATTTTGAGACAGGGTCTCACTGTGCAACTTGCCTGACCTTCCACTTGCTACAGCCCAGGCTAGCCTTAAACTCACAGAGATCCACCTGCTTCTGCCTTCCGAGTGCTGGGATTAAAGGAAATACGCCACCACACCGGGCACATCACTGTTTTTACCTGTGAGGGAACTGAGTCCAAGGTAACAGTTTGTGTCAGACAGGAATTCTAAACCTCTGTGACTCCAGGACTTTCTCAGCAACAGGTTTATTTTAGAAAGTGTAGAGAACACAGAAATGTTTTAGTCAAATCATGGTGGCACATATCTGTAGTTCCAGCACAGGGGAGGTGGAAGCCAGAGGGTAAGAGGTGCAAAGTCATTTCAGCAACATAGTGAGTTTGAGGCCACATGAGACCCTGTCTTAAAAACAAAAAAGGGGTTAGAGAGATGGCTCAGAGGTTGAGAGGGCTTGCTGCTCTTGCAGAGGACCCAGGGTTGGTTCCTAGTACCCACATCAGGTGGTTTACAACCACCAAAACTCCAGTTCTGGGGATCAAAGGTTTTCTGGCCTCCATGGGACCTGCACACTCAATCAGGGATGCACAGACACATAAATGCATTAAAAAAAAAAAAAAGGAAGAAAGAAAACCAGCCACTGTCTTGTTATATGTAAATTGGCAATTTTTCCTAAAATTAAATCTGTATCATACATTGTTTATAACCTTCTTTATTTTACTTTGTATCTGTTAGGCTCTTCCCAGTTTTTTACTGTAACTGGTATTAACAACACAGATCTTGGGAACACCTGTAATTATTGTTAAAAAGTGGGGTTGAGTTGAGTGGTAGGTGCCTTTTAAAACACCTTGGTGGAAGTTTTCAAATTGCCTTTTGGAAAAACTGGATCACATTTACCCTAGAACTAGCAATGGCTGTGAAAGTGCCTGTCTTGGGGTTTCTATTGCACTTCCCACCTCTTCCCCCTCCTCAGCCCTGGCACTGGATGAGGAAGGGGCTCCTCCTGCAGCAGATACTGTGTGTACTGGCTGACCAGGATCCTCCTGCCTCTGCTGGTCCTAGGGCTGAGACTACAGGTGTGAGTCATGGCACCCAGTTAATATTGTAATAACACAACTGATCATTAAGGAAAAAATCAGTTATTTCCATGAGCACAAGAACAGACAGACCTATAAGGAACCCAAGTACACAGGCTTTCTAGTAAAAGATTTGATCAGTGTGTCTCGTTATGAGTGCACGTGTATATGTATGTGAGTGCACATGTGTAGGACTTGTGTGGAGGTCAGAGGTCAACTTCCCGTATGTCACTTCCCAGGGCCCACTTTTAAGACAGAATCTCTCACTGGCTGGAACTCACCAAGCTGGCTAGGCTGACTGGCCAGTGGACCTCAGAGGTCTGCCAGTCTCTTACTTCCCCTGTTCTGGGATTAGTGTGTGCGTGTGTGAATGTGTGCACACACACATGCGGACAACAGTCGTTAAACTCAAGGAGTCTTTCTCCAAAAGAAAAGAGAGAGACACCAAGAGTCTACACAAAAATCATGCGTGGGTTTTCTGTTATTTTTGTATTTGTTGTTACTTCTTTGCAGCTTTGTGTTTTTGTTGTTGGGTTTTGGTGTTTCCAGGTTCTGACTCCAGCTCTGAGGTGCAAACGCTTCATGACCGAATTAATCCCCAGCCCCTCTTCTGTTCAAAATGTTCATCACGTTAATTAGTCTGAGTGTGAAAACACAAGTGTGTGTATGTGTGTGCACGTGTGTGTTCTCTCCTTCACCGTGCGGACTCAGGGCAGCAGGCTGGACTGCAGGTGTCTTTGCTGGCTGAGCGACCTCACCGCCCACCTCATCTTCTCATTGTTGCTGCTCCTTGACGCACATCGCCCAGGTTGGTCTCGAACTCGCCACATAGCAAAGTCACCATGGAGCTAGCTGGTCTTGAATTGCCAGTCCTGCCTCCACCTCCCTAGTGCTGGCCTTACAGGTGTGTCCCATCACACCTGGCCTCTCCTCTTACCCTTCTAAAAAACCTTTTAATTCATACCAAAATGTTCCCAGGCACCGGCTGCAAACTTCTGAAAACACCGGAGCTGTGGGAGAGTAGGAACTGGCAGGGGGCGTTTCACAGGCTGAACTGTGTTGTTTAAAGACTGTGTTATGTCATTAATACTGCAAATGACACCCAGGGCAGCATTTCAGCCTTGGGTTTTGTACAGCCAGGGATGGGAAGTGGTCGGTATTGCCCCGAGTAGTCCCTGCACTTTGGTTTTCATCTGCAGCCCACACAGGTCATGCAGATGCTACTGCACATTACTAAGCAGCTTAGAAACCCATCTCCCTTTCGTTGGCCTCTTTCTCAAGCTACTCTGGTTCTGGCTACCCAAAGGCAGAGTTCCACATAGAATTCAGGGTTTAGAGATGTAGTTACCCTAAATTATACACATAAGTTCAAGTAAAATACATGATTAGGAATAGAAAACCAAATTTCCTAATAAAAATGAAAAACAAAAACCTGTCATCTCCTCAGGCTAGGGCAGGAGACAGGAGGAAAAAGCAGAGAAACCGGCTTGGATCTGACTGTGAATAAGCCAGAGCTTGGCAGGACAGGGCGGGGCAAGCTCTGGATGGGTGTTGAGATTCGGAAATCTGTGGGGGCATGCAGCTGAGAGGACTGGGGATGCGTGAGGCTGCTGGGAGGATTTACGTGTGGAAGGAGAGCTGAGGAAGAGACAGACCCTCAGTGTCTGGGGACAGCAAATGCTACAAGTCTGGAAGAGGGGCAGAAGTATTCTCACTGAACTAGACCTGGGCAGGGCATGGTGGTGCGTGTCTTTAATCCAGTACTCGGGAGGCAGGGACAGGCGGATCTCTTTCGGTCTGAGGCAAGCCTGGTGTACTTAAAGTTTCAGGCTAGCCTACCACTATTTAGTGAGAATGAGACCTGCTTTCAAAAAGGTACACCCATTGCTGTGTAACTTGGGTGCATTTCTTAACCTCTTTTCCAAAACAACCACCCTAAGTATCTGCTTCAGAGGATTATGGTTAGGGTAAACTGAGTCTGTCATAATGCTCCGAGCTCTATCCAGCAGCTGGTGAGTTGGTAACCACAAAAGCTAAGGAAAACAACCGAGGTCACGCCTGCCTTGCACCAAGGAGGCATGATCAGCAAGGGTGTGCGCCATCAGGCCTGGCTCCACATCTTTACCTGCTGGTTTGATACCCACCTGTTCTGGTACCAGAGACCATGCTGAGCCTCCGAGACTTTCTCCCCAGGGGTACAAGGGGGTCACAGAACATCCCTACAGGTTCCAAACTGAATGAGCTGGAATGTTCGGACTGCTGTTATGTTCATCTTTGTTCAAAACAAACCCATTTACCCTGATCATCACAAGTGTAGAGAATTTCTTCTAGAAAGACATGACGAATCGACCATCGCTCTTGACTGCACCTCGTCCCGTTCCCTGCAGGTAGCGCCTGTGACCGTTCGCTCTAGCTTTTGCATGAACATGTTAACATTACTTCTTGGGCATTCTTCTCTTTCCTACTCAGCCTACATCACTCTTCTTGGAGTTTTTTTGTCTTTGGTTATATTTTTTTTTTTTAAAGTTTTTATTAGTTTTGTTTTTTTGATACAGAGCTTGACTATATAGTTGGGGCTGGCCTTGAGCCTGCTGCAGAGCGAGGCTTGCCTGCCCGTCCCTCTCAGCCTCTGAGACACTGAACCATCACTGGGTTTAATGTGTGTGCACCACCCAGCTCTTGAAATTTTAATAACTACAGAGTTCCTGACTACGTGACAATTTCCCATCCACAGACAGGTTTTTTCCGGTTTCCACTAATGCAAATGCTTCTTTAACAACTGTCCTTGAGATGGACAAGGTTCTGCACATGTATAGCTGTGGATAAATTTCCAACACATAAAATTATGTTCACTTGACATATTGATAGTAAACGTGCCTTCAAAACCTCCCCTGTATGAGGGGACCCTTCCCAGACCCACCCCAGTCCCTGTTCTCTAAGTCTCTGACCGTCATAGGTAAATGGCTGCTAGTGTAATTTATAGGTCTTTCTCATATAACAGCTATTTTAATTTATGTGCTGTTCCTGCCCGGTGGCTCATCTTTGTCTTTCATTTACTCTGATCAGTTTTAAGAAACACAACCACTGTCCTTAGTGACTTGTCAATTGCTGTTTTGGTTTTTTGAGACAGGGTCTCAATGTGTAGCCCAGGCTGGCCTGGACCTCACTATGTAGACCAGCCTGGCCTTGAACTCACAGAGCTCATCCTGCCTCTGCCTCACCGGTGCTGGCACTTGTAATGTTTTTTAACTCGTGGGGCATGAACCCTTCAGCCCAGCGTTCCTGGGAGCTACTGTTAACCAAGTCTGGCATCTGAGCTGTCTGCAAGCTCGTGCCTCTGCAGCAGTTTCGAGTTTTATAAATTGATCTGTCAGCCCTTACCTTTGTCGATCTCTGCCACTCCTGTCTTTTTGTCCCCCCAGAGCTGAGGACCGAACCCAGGGCCTTGCGCTTGCTAGGCAAGCGCTCTACCACTAAGCTAAATCCCCAACCCCCGACTCTTTTCTTTAAAAAAAAAAAAAAAAAAAAAAAAAAAAAAAAAAAAAAAAAAAATCCTCTGATAGTTTGCCTTTTAGTTTAGAATCCACCCGAAATTGATAGGACACCCCCCCCCCCCCCCCCCGGCTCGTGAGAGCGGCTGCTAGTCCTCATCTGTCACTCACCGGCCTCAGCACTCGGCACACCTCGCGCAGAATCTTCTCCTGGTTCTTTACCGAGCACAGCACCAGGGTGCAGACCACCACGTCCATAGAGCCATCGGCCACCTGGTGCATGTTCTCTCCGGCCGCCACCACGAAGCGCTCGAACTGCAGCTGCCGGTTCTCTGAGACGCTCTTGAACAAGAACTTCTCGAAGTTGGGGTTCGGGTCGACACAGGTCACCCTGCACCCGGGGGGATAGAACTTGAAGTTGGCCCCGGTGCCGCAGCCCAGCTCCAGCAGCGACAGCTTCCCCGAGGGGCCTGCGAACTCCGGCAGGTTGCTGAAGAGTTCTTTCTTTCTGCTGGCCATCTGCTCGTTGTAGATCACCGTGAACCGCGACAGGAAGTAGGGAAACCACAGTTTGCATATCCAGTTCCACACGCCTAAAAAGTTCAGCAGATGTATGGGAAGCGCCAGGATGCTGATGGCCAGCCGGAGGACCAGGAGGCCGAGCGTCATCGTGGCGAGCGGCGGAGAAAGAGCCGCTGACCCAAGCAGTCCCCTTCAGAAGCAGGGCGCAGGCTCCGGGCCGAGCTCCAGAGCCAATCAGGGAGGAGGGAGGCGCCCACCCCACCCCTCCCCTCCCCGGCCCTCTGGCAGAAGTTGGCTCAGCTGGGCGCACAGCAGCCTAGGACTCTGCCCCGCATCTCCTTAGCAAGGCTGCAGCCTTCAGTCCGATCTGGTCCTGCCTGGCCTTGTTTGGGTCTCCAAGTTTCCTGCTGCGGTTTGTTATGAGCAGTGTGTCCTTTCACCCCACCCACCCGGCCTCCCACCCAAGTCTTTACTGAGAAGAGTCCCTGCGTGGGTTAGGTGGGTTAGGGCACCAGGGGAATGGCTGCTGAGACCCCTCTACCAAAACTTACTCCCCTCCCCTCCGCTCTCCCCACTGAACCCCACCAGGTCCTTTTTTTTTTTTTTTTTTTTTTTTTTAAAATAAGGAAGTGAAAGGGAACCTCGCCTAGTCTCAGTCAACAATTCCCCAAGTTCCCTTGTAAACGGAGGCGTTCATAAGTTAATAATTAATCAGAAGGATCTCTGCTAAGTCACTGTTTTGACCTGCCTGCCATTTAAAGAGCAACTGTCAATCTTCACCTTCATTATACTCGGTTACTATGTAACAGCCAATTCGGAGTAGACCAGTGCTCAGAGCATTCGCATTTGGAGCCTGGTGGGTTTTATAAAATAGTTGTAAGCACCTGTCTGGTTGTTTGGGTTTGTTTGGTTTTGGTTTTGGTTTTTGCCAAACACAGGGTCTCACTCCTTAGTCCAACCCGGCCTTGAATTCTTGATCCCACTTGGATCCCTTAAGTGTTGAGATCTCAGGCCTCTGTCATAAAGCCCAAGCTGCACGGACTTCCTGAATGATTGAGTCATAAATTCACAAGAAGAGAAATTGCTACTAAATCGTTTGCTTGGGTTTCTTATGTGTGCTCTTACAGGTCTTAATGAAATGAAGTGAATGGTGAAGCAATTCTAAGTGAAACATGGAGGTTGTTTTTTTTTTTTTTTTTTTTTTTCGAGACAGGGTTTCTCTGTGTAAGCTTTGTGCCTGTCCTGGATCTCACTCTGTAGACTAGGCTGGCCTTGAACTCACAGAGATCTGCCTGCTTCTGCCTCCCAAGTGCTGGGATTAAAGGCGTGCGTCACCACCGCACAGCTAAACATGGAGCTTTTAATGTGTGAATGACAATAGTCATAGACCCGACTAGATTTGTGAAACTAATATACTCACACACTTCTGCAAGCCAGAGCAAGAACGTTACTCCACTGGCTTCCAAATGAAGTGGACCTGAGGCAGCCACAGGATCTGGCAATCGGCAGGGCAGCATCAGCATCCAGAGGAGGAAAATACTCACGTTCTAAAACATAAGCGTAATGGGGGCTAGCTGAGCAGGTTTTCTTTTGGATCCTTCTTTCAGTTGGTGGTGGAGGTGGGTGGTACTAAGGATTGAGCCCAGGGCCTCAGGCATGCCAGGGAAGTACTCTGTCACTGATCCCTAATCCAGGGAGGGGTGTGTGTGGATGTTGTAAAGTCTCCTCACATTTATATACCCTACACGAACGTTACAAATACAACAGCAGGACCTGGCGGCACACACCTTAATCCCAGCACTGAGGCGGCAGAAGCAGGCGGAGGTGTATGAAGTCTGTGGGACCAGTGATTTACAGTGACACAGGACCCCCCCCCCACACCCCGCCAATGTAGACTAGAGAGACCTGTCTCAAAAACCACCACCAAACAAAAGTATTGTAACAGCTATTCCATATGCATGTGTGCACGTGTGTGCACGTGTGTGCACGTGTGTGCTGGAGCAGATGCAGGCATTTTTTAATTTAAAATTTTTATTTATCTGATTTTTCAAGACAGGATTTCTCTGTGTAGCTCTGCCTGTCCTGAAATTAACTCTGCAGCCCAGGCTGGCCTGGAATTCAGAGATCCACCTGCCTCTGCCCTGCAAATGCTGGGATTAAAGGCGTGTGCCACCACCACTGCCCAGCTTTGCGTGTGCGTGTGTGCGTGTGTGTGTGTGTGTGTGTGTACACGTGTGTGCACATATCAAGCACCCACGCAGAAGGACAAATTTCAGCAGTGAGTTCCCCTTCCACCTTGCTGAAGGAGGGTCTGTCATTTCTGCAGCTGCACTGAACACCCCAGGCCAGCTGGCCCACCAGCTTCTAGACAGTTCTGTGTCTGCCTTCCATGTCACCGTAGGAGTGCTGGAACTGGGGCTGCACACCACCCTGTTTACCCAGGTCACTGGGTGCATGGCTAGTGCTTTTACAAGCTGGGCAGCCACACTTTTTTTTAAGCAGGCGATGGATTCAGGGGCCATTTTATTGCTTCACTAATGTGTCATAGCCCACATTTGTTTATCTCATCACTTGGTAAATGATTGGATTATTTCCAATTTGGAGCTATGAAAAATTAAACTATTATGAGGCTGGGCCTGGTGGTGCCGCCTTTAACCCCAGCAGAGGCAGAGGCAGGGGGATCTTGAGTTCAAGGCCAGTCTGGTCTACATAGTGAGTTTCATGTCAGCAAAGGATACCCAGTGAGAGACCCTGTCTAAAACAACAAAAACCCCTTTTCTACGTGTGTGTTTTAGAATGCACACCAACACATACCACAACTGTGAGTGTTTTCTACTGCTGTGATAAACCACCATGACCAAAGCAATTTATAAAGCATTTAATTGGGCTCACAGTTCCAGAGAGGTAGCGTCCATGCTGGCTGAACGAGAGCCCGGCGAGAGGGAGGCATCATGGCAGCAGGAACAGCTGAGAACTCACATCTCAAACCACAAGCATGAGACAGAGAGCCCCTAGAAACGGTGGGAATGTTTTGAAACCTCAGGGCCCACCCCAGTGACATACTTCCTTCAGTGAGGCCACACCTCTTTTTTTCCCCCAGCATGGGCTCACTAGGTAGCCTTGGCTGTCCCAGAATTCAGTAGATTAGACTGGCCAGGAACTGACAGATCTGCCTACTTCTGCCTTCTGAGTGCTGAGATTAAGGCCGCACCTTCTAATCCTCCCTAAAAAGACAGCAAATGGGGACCAAGCATTCAAACACCTGAGACACAGTTCTTGTGTAAGGTCAGGGGACTTTTGGGAGTCAGGACTCTGGGCGCTCAGGACTGGCAGCAAGTGCCTTCATCTGCCAAGGCATCTCGCTGTTCTACCCCTAAGTGGATTGTTTTGTTTCTGAGACAGGGTCTCATGTAGCCCAGGCTGATCTCAGGCTTCATTATATATAGCTAAGGATGAGCTTGGACTCGATCTTCCAACTCCACCCCTGAGTGGCTGGGTTGCAGACCCCGTCACCATGCTAGCTTTACACAGGGTGAGTATCAAACCCAGGAGGCAAGCGCTCTCCCAACTGAGCTACAGATTTTTAGATAGATTTCAGCCAGGGGATGGATGTGGAGGGAGATTATTAATAGAAAAAGACTCAAGAAAAGAACAAGGTGGGTCCAAGGAGAGCCAAACTTGAGTGCCTTAGAGGTTGCCAGTTATGCAGTTGGGGTAGACTGAATGCCACCTCTCAAGGGTTGCTAAGAAACTTTTGTTTTTTTCATTTTTCTTTGTCTTCCTTTCCTCTTTTTTTTTGTAGAGGACTCTGGGGTGTCATGGAAAGAAATCTGTCTTACTTTTTATTGCTGTGGTAAGACACCATGACCAGAGTCACTCATAGAAGGAAAAATTTATTAGGGCTTATTTATTTACAGTTCCAGAGGGTAAGTCCATCATCATGGCACAGAGCATGGAGGCAGACATGGTGTTGGAGCAGTAGCCGAGAGCTTGGATCAGATCCACAAGCACAAGGGGGTGGTGGTGGCGCTAACTGGTAATGGTGTGGAATTTTGAAACCTCAAAGACCACCCCCAGTGACACACCTCCTAATCCTTCCCAAACAGTTCCAACAAACAGGGAACATAGGAGCCTATGGGGGCCTTTCCATTCCATTCTCACCACATAACCTGATAAGGTAAAACCACAGGAGAAGCCTGGTGGTGGTAGTGGTGGCTTGCTCCTTTAATCCCAGCACTCAGGAGGCAGAGGCAGGCAGATCTCTGTGAGTTCAAGGCCAGCCTGGTATACAAGGCTATACAGAGAAACCCTGTCTCAAAAAACCAAAAAACAAAACAAAACAAAAAACCCAAACAAACAAAAACAAACAAACAAAAAACTTACAGGAGGAACTAGAGATGTTGGTAATTAAGCTTTGTCTTGTTTTGTTTAGAGAAGTGGGAAGGAAGCCCTGGCTGTCCTGGAACTTAGACCAGGCTGGCCTCAAACACACACAGATCCACCTCTGCCTCCCAGTGCTGGGATTAAAGGTGTGCGCCACCACAACTGGCTGGTAGCTAAATCTTAAAAAGCCAATGAATAAATAAAACCATGAGTGAAAAGGGTTATACAAAGGGCTTAAGGCAAAGGCTGGGTTGGGTTTTTTTTGTTTTATTTTTCACTGAAAATCAAGTTTCTTGTGAGAGTCCTATAAATTGCATTTTATAGCTGGGAAAGGGGGAAAAGCCATTTATGCACAGATCTTAAGCATGATTCATGGCTATTTTAATACTTTTTTTAAACTTCACATTTTTATTTATACGTATGTGTTTGTGTGACTGTTATATAATGCATGTGTGGGTGCCCGAGGAATCCAGAAGAGGGTATCAGGTCCTCTGAGATGGAGTTACAGGTGGCTGTGAGCCATCAAGTGTGGGAGTTAGCTCTCTCCTTCCACTGTGGGAAAAGGGACTGGACTGGGGTTGTCCAGCTTGTGGACAAATGCTCTCGCCCACTGAGCCATCCCACCAGCTCCCACCTCACCTTTGTTTTTTGAGGCAGAGTTTCTCTGTGTAGTCCTGGTTGTCCTGGAACTCACTCTGTAGACCAGGTTGGCCTCGAACCCACAAAGATCTGCCTGCCTCTGCCTCCTCAGTGCTGGGATTAAAGGTGTGCACCACAACCGCCCAGCTCCCACCTCACTTTTTGAAATGGGGTTTCTCACTAGCCTTGGCCACATAGGCCAGGTTTTTGACTCGTGAACCCCAAGGACCTGTCTGTGTCCACCTCCTGAGTGTTGGGGATTGCAAGTACATCTATGCCCAGGTTTTTTTCTTTTAATTTTTATTTTAATGTGGTTTTGGGGAATTAAACTCGGGTCCCCCTGTTATAAGCACTTTCCCAACTGAGGCATCTTCCTAGCCCCTGTCTGAAGATAGTTTTTTAAAAGTTTTTTTTTTTTTTGAAGATTAAAAAAAAAATGCAAGTGTACATGTGTGTGCATGTTCCCAGGGAGGCCAGAAGAGAGCATTAATCCTCCACCAACGAAGCTAGCTCATAGCCCCCTCAATGCTTTTTTTGAGTTCTTGTTTTGAAGATGGTTTTATATTTGTGTGTGTGCATGCCTATGGAGACAGAAGGAGGTGTTGGGTCTTCTGGAATTGCATTGCAAGCATGAGCTGCCTGGTGTGGGTGAAGAACTAAACTGCAGTTTTCTGAGGGAGCTGAGGCCTCTCTCCTGCTCTTCAAGACCATTGCCTTTGACTCAAAGGTCACTGTCTTAGCTAGGGTTTCTACTGATGTGAGGAGACCTCATGACAGGCAGACATGGTGCTGGGGAAGGAGCTGAGAGTTCTACATTTAGATCACAGGCAACAGGAAGTGGACTGTGTCCACACTGGGTGTAGCTTGAACACATATGAGACCTCAAAGCCCGCCTCCACAGTGACACACACCCTCCAACAAAGCCACACCTCCAAATAGTGCTACTCCCTCCACGGTGGTTTGGGGGAAGTGTCTGGTTTCCCTTCCAGTACTGTGTTCTGGTTCATTCATTGTAGGAAATCTGCTTGATATTAATATTCGTGATGCCTTAGATTTGTGTGTGATACACCATGTAGTAAGAGCCCTGTGGAGTTGGAAAGAACTCTTGTGTGTCTGTTCTGTGTGTATCACTTCCTTTTCCACTGTAGTGCTCTTCAGATTCCCTTCTCACCTTTTGCACTCTGCCATATCCATTGTCAAGAGCGAGATACTAAAGTCCCCTGTTATAGTGACAGGGTACTCACCTGGCATTGTGAGGCCCGGCTGGGTCCCCAGCAGAAGTGAAGCCTGGTGACAGGCCCTCTCCTTCCAGCTCCTAACACGTGCTTTGGATAGTTGATTCTAGGAGCATAAATACGTATATCTTCTTGGTAATTTGGTTCCTTTGTAATTAAATAAGGACTGTGTCACCTGGGACAGGTATAACCCCACACACTCACTTTTGGTTAAATTTACCTGACATGTTAAAGCTAAGGTATATAGTTGTATGTAGTTGGCTTTCTTCCTTTTTTTCTTTTTTTTTTTTTGGGGGGGGGGGAGCTTTTCAAGACAGGGTTTCTGTGTGTAGCCCTGGCTGTCATGGGACTCCCTCTATAGACCAGGCTGGCCTTGAACTCCGAGCTCCACCTGCCTCTGCCTCCCGGGTGCTGGGGTTAAAGGTGTGTGTCATCACTGTCCAGCCAGTTTGCTTTCATTTTTAATCCATTCAGCTACTCTCTGCTTTTGGGTGAAGAATGTATTCCATTTATGTTTAAGGTAGTGTCTTAGTCAGGGTTTTACTGCTGTGAAGAGACACCATGACCAGGGCAACTCTTATAAAGGAAAGTATTTAATTGGGGCTGGCTTACGTTTCAGAGATTAGTCCACTAGCATCATGGGGGGAAGCATGGTGGCATGCAGGCAGGCATGGAGAAGGAACCTAGAGTCTACATTTGGATCTGCAGGCAGCAGGCAGAGAGAGTGAGCCACTGGGCCTGGCTTGAGCATCTGAAACCTCAAATTGACACACTTCCTCCAATAATGCCACACCTATTCTAACAGGCCACATGTCCTAATCCTTTCAGATAATGCCACTCTCTGTGAGCTTATGGGGGTGTTTTCATTCAGACCACCACAGGTAGTTATTGGTAGATGGAACTTACTGTTGCTTTATAATTTTTTACGATTTATTTTTAATTGTAATTGTGTGTGTATGTGTGTGTGTGTGTGTGAGAGAGAGAGTGTGTGTGTGTGTGTGTGAGTGTGAGTGAAGTGGCCTAAAGAGGCCAGAGGCCTCAGATCCCCGTGGGGAGTTAGGGTGGTTGTGAGGCACCTGACAGGAACGTTGGGAACCCAATCCGGGTCCTCTGCACGGGCAGTATGTCCTCTTAACCACTTAGCCATCTCTCAGCCCACTGCCGCCCTGCGTTTGCTGTTTTCAGTTTTCCGATTCACCCCTTTTCTGTCTTCCTGGGTGATTTGACACACTCACCCTGGCAGGAAAGACTCTGTAGAGGCGTGTGCCCCTCCCTCCGGCTGTTCAAACAATGGGTCCCACAGAACCGTGGTTTCTTGTGTTAGATAGGCAAAGCTGAAACTCTGGTCCTGTCAGAGGAAGCTCTTGTCTCCCATAGAGACTGCACATGGTTCTGTCAACTGCTTGGCCCCTGTGCAGGCTGGGCTGGGCCACTGGTGGACAGGGCCACATCTTGTTGTGGACTACGTAGTTATGTATGCCTCTTGCTCTATTGAAGCCCAAAGCTGACGTTGGGACCCTGGAGATGGACTTCAGCATCCTGGAGCTCTTTATTTGTTCCCCTTCCTGGTGTGGCTACACTGAATACATTTCTTCCCTCAACTTTTCATGACGACACCTTTTTAGCAGCCTATAGTGAATGGCCTTGCTTAGGAGGGCTGCCAGACCCAGGCCTTAACCCTGAAAATCCATCAACAGTTTGCTTTGATTCTTTGCTCTGGATTCTATAGGTTTTACACTGGTAAAATTACATTTTATTTGGGGTGTGTGTATATGTGTAGAGTGTGGACATGAGTGCCAGGGTACATATGTAGAGGTCAGAGGACAGCTGTGGAGTCTTCTGTCTCTTTCCCCACGTGGTCCTAGGGATCATAGTCAGTCATCATAGTCTTGGCAGCAAGCACATTTACCTGCTGAGTCATCTCCCTGGCTCTCTGCTAACAGATTTTTATTAGTAAAACCATGATGTGCAATTGGGCAGTGGTGGCACACACCTTTAAACCCAGCACTTGGGAGGCAGAGGCAGGTTGATCTCTGTGAGTTCCAGGCAAGCCTGGTCTACAGGGTGAGTTCCAGGACAGCCAGAGCTATATAAACCCTGTCTTGAAAACCAACCAACCAACCAACCAAACTGTGATGTACACAGTAAGCATTTTATAGCTATAAATTCTAACTTAATAGCTTTATATACAAAAACCACTGTATTATATACAGAAACCACTGTATTTTCAATCCCTGCCTCTACTCATATGTTAGGGCATTAATATGACAATTTATATCTGCTGTGGGATGTTCTGTGTGTCAAGTGTGTTGCTGACTGGTCAATAAATAGATCACTGATTGGCCAGTGGCCAGGCAGGAAGTATAGGCAGGACAAGGAGGAGAATAAAGCTGGGAAGTGGAAGGCTGAGACAGAGAGACACTGCCAGCCGCCACGATGAGAAACAGCATGTGAAGATGCCGGTAAGCCACGAGCCACGTGGCAAGGTATAGATTTATAGAAATGGATTAATTTAAGTTGTAAGAACAGTTAGCAAGAAGCCTGGTACAGCCATACAGTTTGTAAGCAATATAAGTCTCTGTGTTTACTTGGTCGGGTCTGAGCGGCTGTGGGAGTGGCAGGTGAGAGAGATTTGTCCTGACCGTGGGCCAGGCAGGAAAACTCTAGCTACATATATCTTTTTTTTTTTTTTTTTTTTTCGAGACAAGGTTTCTCTGTGTAGCTTTGCGCCTTTCCTGGATCTCGCTCTGTAGACCAGGGTGGTCTCAAACTCACAGAGATCCACCTGCCTCTGCCTCCCGAGTGCTGGGATTAAAGGCGTGTGCCACCACCGCCCGGCTGACAATTTATATCTTTAAGATATGATGCCTGGTGATCCCAGCAGTCAGAAGGCTGAGGCAGGAGGATCAGTTCAAGGCTAGCCTGGGCTACATAAGGCCCTGTCTCAATAATGACAACACTTTGTAACCCATTATTGTAGATAATTATCCCCAGTCACTTATTTTTGAGATAGGGTTTTGCTGTATAGAATATACAGGTCTTATATTCCCAATCCTCCTGCCTCAGCTTCTCAAGTGCTGGGATTATAGGAATAGGCTACCATGTCCAGCTGCAGTAATTTTATACCAGTTGAAATTGATTCATGTGTGATTGCTGTGAAATTACAGGATCTTGAATTTGTCTATGTACTTATCTTTTCTAGTGAGTTTATACATCCATGTAATTTGTATAATAAGCATTCTTCCTAAGCTTGAATTGCCTATAGCCTGTCTCATAAGGCAGGGATGGTGGTGAGCTCACTCGGCTTGTGTTTATTTGGAAAGGTCTATATTTTGTCTTTACTTCTTTTTCTCTTCTCCTTTCCCCCACCTTCCCCTCCTTCCTCTCTCCCCTCCACCTTCCCCTCTCCCTTCTCCCCTCCCATCTCCTCCTTCTCTTGGGTGGTAGAGACTGGACCCAGGGCCACACATGCTAAGTAAGCAGTTTCCCACTGACCTGCTCTCCAGCCCTGTGTTCAAAAGCTCAGCTTTGCTGGGTCTAGGGATGCCGTCTTTCTCGTGGTGTTATGGTTTGGTTTTCTTCCCCAAGATTTTCAAAATGCTCCATTCTTTCCCTCAAGATGGCTGCTGAGGAACGTGCTCATAGTCTAACAGAGAATTTTTTTTAAGCTTTTTCTTCAACTTTGGACAATTTCATTATAATATGTCTTGGTGTCCTTTGGGTTCAACTTTTTGGGGACCTATGGGCTTCATGAATCTGGACAGCTATTTTACTTCCCAAGTTTGGGAGGCATTTAGTCATTTGTTTAAATAGATGGTGTTTGTGTGCATTTGTGTGTGTGTGTGTAGAAAGAGAATCTGAGAACAGGATGTTAGTATGAAGGAAAAAAAGTAAATTATCCTATGGATAATTATGGTACTATTTTTTCTAATGATTGTATAATTGGAAAGCTTTCAGAAAAGCTGACATAAAATAATTAAAATAAATGAACAGATAGGATTTCATGGTAGCCATCCTAGATAGGGCTATGGAAATTTTTCTTTCTATTTCTATGTATTTTATAAATATTTAACTAGAGACAGTAGCTCATACCTGTAATCTTTGAACTCAGGAGGCTAACGCAGGAGAATCTTAAACTGGAGGCTAGCCTGGGCTAATAGTGAACTTTCATCTCAAAATACATACAAAATGAATTTTAGATGTCTGTACTTCATGACTACATTGCCTTCACCCTGTCTGCTCCGGGCTGTCATGAGGGAGCAGCTCTGCTTAGCATCTTTCCTCATCTTAACATCTGCCTCAACCCAGACCAGAAACAGCAGAGTCAAGTGACTGTGATGGACTCCCTCTCTGCCACCTCACCCAAACTCATGTGGAAGTCAAATAAATCCAACTTAAAATGCGTTTTGATTAGTTTAACAAAAATTTCTCTGTTAAAATATGAACTGTTTACTGGTATTTATACAGATTAAGTACACAGTGAACTGATATTTTATACAAACTCTAAGAGTGTCCTAAACAGAATTATAATTAAACAGCAAAATAATCAGCTTTGACGGAGGCACGTGATTTGGCACCAAAATTCACAACTGTCTCTGTCACAATCCTTTTTGTTCAAAAAACAGTGTTGACGTGAGAACACTAATGTGAGCCACGAAGAAGGATCTTCTTGTGTAGAACACAGCAGGGAAGGAGGACAGTGGCAGCCTTCAGCAGCTCTTTATGTTATTCCTAGAAGGGTCAGAGAGCCTAAGGCCAGGAGGACCTGGCCCAGCACCATGTCCGTATTAAACACTGCTTTAGCACTTCCCTGTGAGAAATAATCTGTGAGCCACTGCTGGAAGAAGGCCGGATTGCTGTAGACACCGGGAAAATGTTTGCGCCCACAGCCATGCCCATAGCTGGTAATTCCCATCACAAAGTATCTTTTGTGTTCTGGTAGATAGCACATGAGTGGTCCACCGCTGTCCCCCTGTTAAAAATCCAAGATGGGTTTATCGTTTCTTACGCCGAGACAACTTAGTCACACTACACCTGTTTCTGTGAATATCCCTTCTCCTTCTACTCAGGGACAATGCAGGTGTCCTGGTTTTCTTTCAGGCAGTAGCTCACCACACTTCCTATCAGGACGAAGCCCAGGGAAGGAAGGGCACAGAGCTGGGAGTCCAGTTTCCAACATGGAAAGAGAAACAGCCAGGAAAGAAAAGGCAAGAAGGAAATCAGATTTCATAAACATTGGAAACTTGTGGTCCAAATAATATCCTTCACAAAAACAGCTGGATGTAGGGGTTGCACGCCTTTAATCCCAGCACTCAGGAGGCAGAAGCAGGCAGATCTCTGAGTTCTAGGCCAGCCTGGTCTACAGAGTGAGATCCTGTCTCAAAAACAAGCACAAAATGACAAATGAGAAATACAGGTCAGAAGTATAGTTCAGTAACACCGCCTAACATGCACAAGGCCCTGGGTTTGATCTCCAGCATAAAGCAACAATGACCAGACAACGTGGAAGTGGTAACAGCGGACACAGGGACATGCATTCAGAATCAGTGACAAGGGTGTTTGCTGCCTGGCTGAGTACAGAGGCAAAGCCGAGCCAGCTGAGCCTTCCGACTGCAGACACAAGGTGACCAGGTGTCCCCTTGGCGGTGAGCCAAAGCAGTCTTCCTTCAGTGGCCTCAGATACTGTGTGGATGCAACGAGACAAGTGACCAGACAGTGCTAATGTGTTCTCCATCTGGGCAAACCCCGGGAACATGAATGTGGAAGAGCCAGTCACGAAAGACCACATGTTGACCCATTCCAGAGATGGCAGGATGCTGGTCCTGCAGATTCGCATCTGCCTGTGTGTAGATGTGGGTGTGTAGATGGGGATGGGTGGGAGGAGGAGGTGTGAGTTCTTTTTGTGTGTGTGTGTGTGTGTGTCTATGTATGTGTGTATGGGTGTGTGCAAGCACATATATGTGTGGAGGTCAGAGGTCAATGTCAGGTGTTTTCTTCGAATGCCATGGCAAACGCGCACATGTCTGAAGACAACTTGAGCTCCGTCTTCCCCTGGCCTGAGGTAGGGTCTCTTTTACTGCTGCCTACAAGGCCTACAGGCTTCTGGGGATTCCCCTGTCTCTGTTTCCCATCTCCTTGTAGGAGCACTGGAATTATAGGCATGTAACATGTTCTGCTATTTTTGTGGGTTCTGAGGATCTGACCTCTGGTCCTTCTGCTTGTGCAGCAAACACTTCGCTGAGCCATGTCTCCAGCCCTGACACATGATTCTTAACGGGTAAGGTTTCTTCTAGTAATGACACAAAAATCTTAAAGTTGGACTTGAGGTGATGGTTGCCCACTTTTAAAAAAATCCACTGGGTTAGAGACCGTCAGTGGATGCACTGTGGTTCTGGGTGACAATAAAAAAGCAAGAAAAAGGAGACTGGAGAGATGGCTCAGTGGTTAAGAGCACTGTCTGCTCTTCCAGAGGACCAGGGTTCAATTCCCAGCACCCACATGGCAGCTCATAACCACCTGTAACTCCAGTTGCAGGGGATCTGATGCCTTCTTCTGGCCTCCTTAGGCACTAGGGATACACAGTACACACACACACACACACACACACACACACACATTCAGGCAAGACACTGAGACACATAAGACAAAATTTTAAAACAATGAGAAGAGGAGGATCAGGAAGACGACAGATTCAAGGCAGATTTTGCCTGTGTTTGAGCCTGATAGAGATAAGAACCAGGAAATCTGATCCAAGGTTTGGATTGTTGAAGTAGGAGAAAAAGAAAAGAATTTTGCATTAGCCTGACAATTAAGGACTCTGTTCAGGTACCGCCAGGCTTTAGAAGACCTCTCAAAGGGTAAGTGTTTGGTCTTACCCTGCACGTGTCAAAGGTCCCGTTTTCGTGACCTGCGCAGAACGAAGTGTTAGGAATCACTCCCCCGTAGCTCTGCTCAGAGTTGCAGACCTCTCGAGAAATGAAGTGCACTCTTGCCTCTTGCAGGATGCTGGTAGGACTGCCTGTCAGCAGCAGGATGAACAAAGCTCTGTAAGTTATGTCTTCATAACTGCAGGCATTTTTACAGTGATCTAAATCTTGGCATGTAGTCCAAGTGTGGTGACTCACACATGTATTTTAGCACTCTGGATGCTGAGACAGGAGGATTACTGTTGGCTCAAGGTTAGTCTGGGCCACAGAATGAGACTCAGACTCAAAAAATAAATAAAAATAGCGGCCAGTGGTGTGTAGCTCACTTGGTAGAGTCTTGCCAAGCAGGCACAAAGCCCGGGTTTGATCCCCAACATTGCATAAGCCACAAGTGGTGACACATGCCTGTGATCCCAGCATGCAGGAGGGAGAAGCAGGATCATAAGTTCAAAGTCATCCTCAGCTACAGTGAGTTTAAGGCCAACCTGGGCTACAGGAGATCTTGTCTGAGAAAATAAGATGTGAAAAATTAAAGTATGAGCTTTAATGAGACCTCACTGGTTTCCTCACTAAAGGAACGGAGTGAACAGGTCCATAAAAGGTCCTCTCAGTGTCATTGAGTCCAGTGTTTCCCCAATGCCCTGGGTGCTCACAGCCACTCTGCTTTGTCTAAGGTTTGCCCACCTACGGCCTTTCATTACATAAATGGAGCTGTAGACTACAACGCATTTTTTCTCTAGCTTATTTCATTTAGGATAATGTTGATTTACGGGCCAGTATTCCATCCCTTTGTGTAGTTTAAAAACATTACATTACCTGAAATTATTAAAAAATAAATACGGTTGGAGAGATGGCTCAGGGGTTAAGAGCACTTCCTGCTCTTGCAGAGGACCTGAGTTTGATTCCCATGCCCATTTCAGGTGACTCCCAAGCTCCTGTCATGCCAGCTCTGGGGACTTGACCCTCTCTTTTGGTCTCTAGGACACTGCACACACCTGCACACACTCACCACATGTAACAGAGGCTTCTCTCTGTCCTGCCCTTCCCGAAGCCGTTTCCAAATAATCACTAAGGGGCTTGCATTAATTAGAACTGTTTGGCTGATGGCCCAGGCTTATTACTAGCCAGCTCTTACATTAAAATAACCCATTTCTACCAATCTTTGTATTGCCACGTGGTCCGTGGCTTACCGGTTCTCTGGTATCTTGTTTCTCAGGCAGCTGGCTCACATCTGCTCAACTCTGCCCTTCTTCATCTCTGTCTTCAGTTTGATTGTACCCGCCTAACCTTATTCTGCCTAGCTATTGGCCAAAACAGCTTATTTATCAACCAATGAGAGCAACACATATTCACAGCGTACAGAAAGACCATCCCACAGCAACCATAGACACACACACACAATTAAAAATAAGATAAATGAATGCTGGATACAGTGGGACATACTTTAATCCTGGTACTCAGGAGGCCGAGGCAGGCAAACCTCTGTAAGTTGCAAGTCAGCCTGGTCTGCATGGTAAGTTCCAGAACAGCCAGGGCTATGTAGAGAGACCTTGTCTCAAAACAACAATAAAATAAAATAAAAATAACTTGGGAGGCAGAGCCAGGCGGATCTCTGTGAGTTCGAGGCCAGCCTGGTCTCTAAAGCGAGTTCCAGGAAAGGCGCAAAGCTACACAGAGAAACCCTGTCTCGAAAAACCAAAAAAAATAAAAAAATAAAAAAATAAAAATAATAAAAAGCTGGGCATGTTGGTGCATGCCCTTAAAAAAAAAAAAGGGAAATAAATGCTGGGTGTAGTGGCACATAATCCCAGCATTTGGGAGGCAGAGGCAGGCAGATCTGAGTTCAAGGCTTGTCTGGTTGACAGAGAAAGTTCTGGAACTATACTGTGAGACTCTGTCTCGAAACTCACATAAAATCAGTGGCCATACTGCGTTTGGTTGACTTCGTCCCGAGTTGTTGAGCCCCTGGTGTCCCCCACCTTCTTCCTATTCTAGAGCTGCTATAAATGTTTATGGACGGGTTCTTGTGTGGACGCCCACGCTCACCCCCTTTCAGTGAACATGCTGAAGTTGGATCACGGTGTTCCAAAGCAGCCCCCACTGCACAGTCCCGGCAGCGGTGCAGCAGGACCCCGACTTCTTCTGCCCTCACTATCATCAAGCCATGTGTGGCGCTGAATTAACTTTATTTACATATCCATTTTTTGTAGTGGTAGGGAGCTAGTCCAGGACATGCTCTCTCACTGAGATACATTCCCAACCCCTGACTTTTAAAATTAAATTCTCTTCATTTTTGCTAGTACTGAAACATATTTGTATATATTGCTCTCATACCTGGTCATTTTACTGAACTCTGTTCATTCCAATGATTTGTTTTTTAAATTTCGCAATACAATTCAGTTCTACATATCAGCCACGGATTCCCTTGTTCTCCCCCCTCCCGCCCCCCTCACCTTCCCCCCAGCCCGCCCCCCATTCCCACCTCCTCCAGGGCAAAGCCTCCCCCACGGACTGAGATCAACCTGGTAAACTCAGTCCAGGCAGGTCCAGTTCCTTCCTCCCGGGCCGAGCCAAGCAACCCTGCATAGGCCTCAGGTTTCAAACAGCCAAGTGCTAGAGAGGCCCACAGAAATCCACAAAGATACCCCACAACAGACTGCTGGCAGTGGTTGAGAGACAGCCTGAACTGACCTACTCTGGTGATGGGATGGCCAAACACCCTAATTGTCATGCTAGAAACCCCATCCAATGACTGAGGGATCTGGATGCAGAGATCCATGGCTAGGCCCCGGGTGGAGCTCTGGGAGTCCAATTAGCGAGAAAGAGGAGGGTTTATATGAGCGAGAATTGTTGAGACCAAGGTTGGATAAAGCACAGGGACAAATAGCCAAATGAATGGAAATACATGAACTATGAACCAATGGCTGAGGGGCCCCCAACTGGATCAGGCCCTCTGAATGGGTGAGACAGTTGATTGGCTTGATCTGTTTGGGAGGCATCCAGGCAGTGGGACCGGGTCCTGTGCTCATTTCATGTTTTTTAAAACTTTTAAATGATTTTTATTTTTTATGTGTATGGATTTTTGCCTACATGTATATATGTATACCATGTGCATGTACTACCTAAGGAGGCCAGAAGAGGGGTTAGATCCTTCAAATTAGAGTTACAGCTGTGAGCCACCGTATGGACTCCGGGAACCAAACCCAGGTCCTCTGGAAGAACAGCCAGTGCTCTTAAACACTAAGCCATCTCTCCAGCCTTGGTCTTGGTTTTTATCAAAAGCATGCCCAGGGAGAACTTTATTAGAATTTAAGAGAAAAATCATAACAGCTAAAATCCAGGCAGCAGCAGCAGGAGGGATAGAAGAAAGTTCATGCTTGCTAAACTAGGCATGGACTAGACAGACAGCTCATTAGAAAAATGTGGTCCACAAACAGGCGTGGCCTAATGGGCTGAGAAAAGAGCCTGCAAGTGCTTGGTTTCCGTTTGTTTGGTTCTTTGAGACAGGGTCTCTTGCATTCTACTCTGACCTGGTATGTAGCCAAGGATAATCTTGAACTTCTGATCCTGCTGGTTCTACCTCTCCAGCACTAGGCCCACAAGCCTGCATCCTCACACACAGTTTATTCAGGGCTAGCGTTTGGACCCTGGGCTTTGTGCATGCAAACAGTCCACCAACTGAGCCACACCCCATGCTGCGGCCGATGGGTTAGAGGCTGCCTTGGTGTATATAATTAAATAGCCTGTGCCATTATTATTGAAGAGTACTCATTTGGTGGATTATACAGCACGTCATCATTTGCTGGGCATTTAGTTTCCAGTTTGGGGTTTGTTAATGACACAACGATGAGAACTCCTGTGGCCGTTTCTCATCTGACAGACGCCTAACAGTGGCTCATACAGTGGCCGTGTTCAACATGGTAGGTATGTGGTAAAATTCTGAAGAAACTGACAAAGCTAGATGTGATGGCACACTTCTGTAATCCCAGTACTTGAGAAGCTGAGGCAGGGGGGTCACTGCGAGTTTAAAGTCAGTCTGGTCTGGGAGACTCTTATTTCACAAACAAGAAGAAACTGCTTACATACTTTCACCATTTTACATCCCCCGCCTCGCCTCAGCAATGTGGAAGTGTCCAGTTTCTCCAGATCCTTTCCAGGACTTGATACTACCCATCTATTTTTTTTAAAGATTTATTTATTTATTATGTATACAGTGTTCTGCCTGCAGGCCAGAAGAGGGCACCAGATCTCATTAGGGATGGCTGTGAGCCACCATGTGGTGCTGAGAATTGAACTCAGGACCTCTGGAAGAGCAGCCAGTGCTCTTAATCACTAAGCTATCTCTCTAGCCCATTACTGTCCATCTTTTGGGTCAAGACTAGATGTGTGGTGACTTCTCATTGTGGTATCAGTGACGTCAACATCTTTCTACCTAGTATTGGCCACCTGTGCGTCTACTTTGATGAGGTATCTTTTCAAATTGTCAGCGAATTCACAACTCAGTCAGTACTGAGTTATACAAGTTTGGGTTTTTTTATTTTGTTGTTTTTCAAGACAGGGATTCTCTGTGTAGCCCTGGCTGTCCTGGAACTCGCTCTGTAGACCAAGCTGGCCTCGAACTCAGAAATCTGCCTGCCTCTGCCTCCCAAGTACTGAGATTAAAGGCATGTGCCACCACTGCCTGGATCAGTTATACATGTTCTTTATAGCTCTCACAGAATTTCTATATCAAATGTTTTTCTCTCTTAGTTGGAAGCTTATCTTTTCCATTCTCTTAAATGTGTCTTTTGAAGAGCATGCATTTTAAGGGCTTTTTATTTTTTATTTATTATTTTATTTATTTATTTATTTATTTTTTGTTGCCGAATGCCATTTATTGAAGGAGGGAGGAGGTCTTAAATACAGGCTTACAGTACAATGGGAAACACTACCGATGTTTTACAATCTTGCATCTAAGCTATTAACGTCCAATATACAGGATACACAGACAAGGAACTTCCCTTAAGCATTCAGGAGGGTAGAACCTGGCAGGGAATTAGTATAGGGAGGATATCAAGGTTAAGGTCAGCAAGCAAGACAACAGTTACCCCAAACGGGGGCCAGGGCCCTACAGGTCCCCCTTTTACTAGAAAATGAGCTTCTGACTTGGGTTGCATGGGACATCACCAGGTCACTTTACCCGTCATGGAGACGCCTGCCCAGGCCACACAGGTGCTCTGTCTTAGGTTGGTGAGCGCCCCCCCAGGCATTACCCATCTCTGAATACTCATTATCATACAGGCTTAATCCTGTGTGAGCTGCAGAGTTAACTGCTGCCAAAGATGTCAAAGTGGCGCTGGGCTTGCAATCTGTGTGTTCGACACATAAAAGACCAACAGAAGTCCTAACCCACCCATAGCCAGTAGGCTAAAGGCAACTGAGCCATTCCTTTTCTTAACAAGCCTTACTGTAAATTGGAGTCCTTGTAAGATGGTATCCCAAAAGCAAATTGATCTTGAGTTTATAAATTTATAATTTTCAAAGACAATCAAACTGTATATAACTATTGAATTAAATTTATCATGCCCAATAGAATGAAAAATTAACTAACTGTGGTAGGTACTTTTGCTGCCAGGGTCTCCACTGTGCTAGCTGTAGTAACCAATTATGAAATGGTAATCCCAAAAAACAGTAGCAGCGGTGGCCGCCACTGCCATAACAGCAACAGCAGCAGCAGCAATGTCAAATTCTCTTCTGGAGCGTGTGGGCATCCACTGACATGGAT
This sequence comes from Peromyscus eremicus, assembly GCF_949786415.1. NCBI lineage: Eukaryota > Metazoa > Chordata > Mammalia > Rodentia > Cricetidae > Peromyscus > Peromyscus eremicus. The sequence goes on from NC_081436.1 coordinate 3,317,209, forward strand.
ACAGCTCCAGGAACAAGAACCGCCAAGGCCCATTTTTCTTGATCCCAGCACGACTTAAGCTAGTAGCTCTGCAAAAGAACAACTAAGAACCATAAAGGAAAAACAGGCAGCTCACAAGGAGCAGAACTAATGGTCTCATAATGGCTACATTCAGGCTCATTAATTTTAAGGTATCTTCAAAGGGGGCTAAATGAATTTCAGGAGGACAATAAATGTTGCACAGTTAAGGGCTTATTTTTATGTGTATGGATGTTTGCCTCTATGTATGTACAAATGTGCACACATGTGTGCCTGGTGCCTGTGGAGGTCAGAAGAGGGGCAATGGATCCCCTGGAACTCGGTTGTGAACCAACATGTGAGGTCTGCGAACTGAACCAGGTCCTCTGCAAGAGCGGCCAGTGCTCTTGACTCCCAAGTCATTTAAGAGCACACATTTTAAATTTTGACAATTTTTTTTTTCATTTACTCTAAAAACCATAAAAAGCAAAAGCCACTGGGCGGTGGTGGCACACACCTTTAATCCCAGCACTCGGGAGGCAGAGGCAGGTGGATCAATGTGAGTTCGAGCCCAGCCTAGTCTACAGAGTGAGTTCCAGGACAGGCACCAAAGCTACACAGAGAAACCCTGTTTCAACAAAACAAAACAAAAACAAACAAAAAAACAACCAAAAGCCAGAGTCAGGACTGGACAGTGCACATGCCCGTCTGGTGGCCAGAGTAGGAACTGGGTGCCCTGCTCTACGCTCTCTTCTTCATTCCACTGAGACTCACACAGCACCGTGGTTAGAGGCATCTGGGGGTGTGTGTGCACGTGCGCACTCAGGTGTGGGGGTCAAACCATTGGATTCAGAGGCTTTTTAAAGCAGGGAGGGGCTGAAGCCATCCCTCAGTGGCGCTCTCCCGGCTTAGGTCTCTCACATGGGTGCTGGCTCAGGTCTTCATGTCTGCAGCAAGCACTGTTAGCACTCTTACCCACAGAGCCATCTTCCCAGCCCTGGATTTGTTTCTTTCTAATTGTCTTTCATTCCCACTCCTCCACCCTTTTTAAAGACAAGAACTCAGATAGCTCGGGCTGGTCCCAGACTGTGCAGCTGAGACTGGCCTTGGGCTCTTACCTTCCTGTCTTCAGGCTGAGTGCTGGATGACAGGTGTGGGTCACGCCCAGTGTTCACCCGGTCTTCCCCCCCTCAGCCTCTTCATGTCCTTCGGTCATTTCTTTTGCCTCACACCTTCCTTCTTCAGCGTGTGCAACACCGTGCTCATCCAGTGAGCGCCAAATACAGTAGTTACAGTTTTCATTTTTAAAAATTGTATTTGGCTGTCTTTGAAGCATGCCTGGTCATTTAATCACCTATTAAATTATAACTTCTTTTTATTCCTTTGAAGAACTAAAATATGTTTACTGGATATTCTATATCTAAATATTGATAATACAGGAAGTCCTTGGAGGTTGACTCTGTTATTTGCTATTTCTACTGGTTTCCTTATAAACAGTGTTTGTTTATGTATTTGGTGATCTGTTTCTCCATCCTTCCCTTCCTCCTCCTGTGAATCAAACAGCAGGACTGTGCATGCTAGCACTCTGCCACTGAACTACATCCTCTGCTCCTTTTCTTTATATTTTTTTGGGGAAGGCATGGAAATTATTATTTAGTATGTAATTTTTATTACAATCATTTATTTTGTGTGTGCATGCGTGTGTCATAGCACACACATCAGGGTCAGAGGAAAACTGTGAGAGTCAGTCATGACCAGACGCCATCTGACCAGCTTATTAAGTTATTTTCATGTATCATAATCACATAATAGCAGTCTATATTGTGACACGTCACATATGTATGTAATATGTTTTGATAGTATTCATCACCCCGTTCTGTCTCCTTCCCCTGCATCCCTTCCCGCTTCTCCCCACATCTGCCTTTATGTCTCCTTCTCTTGTGACCTGAGGAGTTGATTAGTGCTGCTTCTGTGGGCACTGACCAGCGGCTACACCACTGAAGTGTCTTCCTCCCTCAGCTCCAGCATTGTGTTCTCCAGGGTTCCTTTCTCATCTCTTGGATCTTTCCTGGTGACTGTGATATCTGAACTCTTTAAGGCCTTTTTCTGATGTCCCTCACTCTTGGCACCTGACTTCCCTAAGGTTTAATAATTTAAAAAAATTCATTTTCATTAACCTCTATAAAGAGTGCTTTGAAGCCTTAGATAAAGTTGGCTTTTTTTTTTTTTTTGGTTTTTTTTTTTTTTTTTTTTTTTTTGTTGTTGTTGTTGTTTTTGGAGACAGGGTTTCTCTGTGTAGCTTTGTGCCTTTCCTGGAACTCACTCTGTAGACCAGGCTGGCCTCAAACTCACAGAGATCTACTTGGCTCTGCCTCCTGAGTTCTGGGATTAAAGGCGGGTGCTACCACCGCCCGGCTAAAGTTGAAATTTTTATAAATATGACTTGCACATGACCTGGTACCTAGGGACAGACAGCACCATGCTGCTTAAGTTCTCAGCTGGCATCTATGTCTTAGAAGACGTGGTGTGAGTTGACTGCAAATTCAGGGGAGTGGTAGTCATCATACACAGTTCTGAAGAAATGTCCACCTCCTCATCCCACTTGGCAGGTTTTCTAACTATTTCAGGGTTTGGAATACAAATAGATAATTCTTTGATTACATTCGACTCATTTCCAAACGACTGTTGTGGCTGATTGTAGCCAAAGCGTGTTGCCTATCATATATAAGGCAGAGGACCACACAGGGTGCTCTTTATGTCCTCTCCTGCCAAGATTACACGGAACCAAAACACATCACTGTGTGTGCATGTGCACATGTGTTCTTACATATGGAGTCAGTCTTCTCCTCCACTGAGTGGATCCCAGGGATCAGACTCAGACTGTCAGGCCTGAGGGCAGACACCACTTTCCACTGAGCCATCTTGCTGACCCCACAAATAAAACTGCAGTGAGCCTCTGCTTAGAGTGCTGTGGGGATTGTCTTTCTCCACTTCTCTCTGTTCTGGTTCTTGTTTTTGGTTTTTTGAGACAGGATTTCTCTGTGTAGCCTTGACTGTCCTGAAACTCACTCTATAGACCAGGCTGGTCTTGAACTCACAGAGATGAAGGCATGTGCCACCACTGCCTGGCTCTTGTTTAGTTTTTTAGTACAGGGTTGCACTCTGCTGCTGAGTTCTATGGCACAAGCTGTAACCTCAACAATGGGACGCTGAGCTAGGAGGACTGAGCACTGGCCAGCTTGGGCTTCATATCACTGTAGAGAAACCTTCCCTCTTTGGTTCTGTGTATTTACAGTTGCTGCTGTTTCTGGTGGATTGAACCTTTTATTATGATACAGTATTCCTCAGCATTCTGGTAACTTTATTTGATCTGCTCTACTTTACAGTATTAATGAAGTCATTCCTGCTTGCTCTTCCATTCTAGATTGATTTTTATTACTATTTTACATGTATGGGCGTTCTGTCTGCACATATGTCTGTGCACCATGTGCATACAGTGCCCATGGAGGTCAGAGAAGCCATCAGATTCCTCAGGAACTGGCGTTACAGACAGTTGTGAGCCACCATATGGGTGCTGGAACCTGTGTCCTCTGAAAGACCAGCCAGTGCTTTTAACCACTAGGCCGTGTCCCTCGGCCCCAGATTTTAAGTTACTGCTGTCATGTGCCTTTCCCATTGTCTCTCACACAGCCATGTATATACAGGGCTTTAAGATGAGTACTGGTCATTACAGAGTATCTCTGAGGATAAATTTTCTTCTGCAACATGGTGAACTACAGGTGTGCCAAACAGCCCAAAGGACACCGTTACAGGGAGCACGCACAGGCCAAGGACTGCGTGTAATGATGTTTCCAAGCTTCTTGTCATATCTGAAGTGGGCTGTGGCTGTGGCCACTCCATGTTATGAATCATGGGCTCCAGCTTTATGGGCATCTCTCCTCCATCAGTTGGGCTCTTTGTTTTCCCCAAGGTCCATAAACCCACTGGAGTCGATGCCTGTCAGGTGTCAAACACTCTCAGATTAGCGTCACCTCTGTGCCCGGCTCCTCCCCTTGCGCTCCACGCTCTGTCCTTAAGCTCTCTCGTTATTGTGGGCTGGGGTATGTGCATGCCACAGTGCACGTGGGGGTCAGAGGGCAGCCTTATGGAATCAGTTCTCTCCTTAACCTCAGGTCATCAAGGTGGCTTGGAATGTACCTGTACCCACTGCAGCCATCTTGCCTGTCCTGTGTGCTCCATTCCTGCCCTATGGATCCTTCCTGTTGGGTGGTCCTCAGTGGGAAGGCTCAGGTGTGTTTGTGGTATGCCATGTTGGTACACCAGTTTTATCTGAACTGTCTGATGCCTTGCAGATCATGAGGGACATGGTAAGACTGACGCTGACTGGAAGACAATGGCATGGGCTTGGTTAGCTGAAGGAGTAGTTAGCTGTGTGACTCAGGGTGTGAATGTGACCTCCTCAAGCTTCACTGTGTTACAGAGTATTGCTGGGTTAGTACACAGACGGTGTGTGAAACTCACTCTACAGACCAGGCTGGCCTCAAACTCACAGAGATCCGCCTGCTTCTGCTTCCTGAGTGCTGGGATTAAAGGCGTGCGCCACCACCACCTGGCTGCAACTATTCTTATATTATTGCTTTATAATAACTGTCAACAATTCATTTGGATGACCACGTTCTTTTTTGGTTAATTTTGTTTGTTTGTTTTTGAGAAAGGGGGTCTCTATGTAGCCCTGGCTGTTCTGGGACACGATAAGTAGACCAGTCTGGCCTTGAACTCACAGAGATCCATATGCTTCTGCCTTTCAAGTGCTGGGATTAAAAATGTATGCCTACAGGCCAATGCCCATGCTCTTTGAGTTAGAACATGGCAAGGCTGGAATTTAGGACTATGGTTCTGTTGTGCATGCTCTTTTCCTATACTGTATTGCTTTCCTTATCTTCCTTCAACAGTGCTCAAGAAAAACAGTAATTTTTTTAAAAGTCTTCCTTAAAATTATCTTTTTACTGTCTAAATAACCACAAATAAAAACCAGATATGGTGGTGCACATCTGTACAGGTCCGCGGTTATCTTATGTTGGTGACTGTTTCTGAGACAGGGTCTCACTAAGGATGTGGCTGTCCTGGAACTTGCTATGTAGTTCAGGTGGCCTTGAACTCTCAGATCCAAGAGAGAGCCAACTGCCTCTCTCTTCCAACTACTGGGATTAAAGGCATTCACCACCACCACCCAGCCTCAAAGTCATTTTTGACAACAGGGTGAATTCAAGGCCAATCTGGGCTACATGAGACCCTGTCTTTAAAAAAATAAAAAATAAATAAAATAAAAAAATTAAAAAAAAATCCATACTTGCTGGGCCCATGAGCAATGGAAAACAAATCTCAGTGCTTGATCTCATATGCTCCAAACTGGTCTACGACGCTCTCAAGAACAGATCAGTGTGCTAGTTAAAGCCTGAATAAGGCTTCGGAATCACAAAGACTTCAATTTGAGTCCTAGCTGCTGCTTTTTTAAGGAGAATGGATGGAGTGGTATGGGAGAATGGGGCAGGGAGGTGTTGGTTGAGACAGGATTTCATGTAGCCTAGGCTGGCCTTGAGTTCATTCCACATAGAGCTGAGGAGGACCTGGAACTCCTGACTTCTGGGATTACACATGGAGGCCACTGTTGGTAAAGTCTCCGTTTTTAACACCCATGGTCTCTGTGCTGGTTTCATCAACGTGACCCAGACCTGACCCACCTGGGGAGAAGAACGCCCAGTTAAAGAGCTCCCTGCATCAGACTGGTCTGTGGGCAAGACTGGGTATTTTCTGGATTATTGAGTGTTGTGGGAGGGCCTGCCCACTGTGGATGGTGCCACCGTTCAGCACTGGCCCTGAGTGGGATAAGAAAGCAAACTGAAATAGATATGGTGGTTCACACCTTTAATCCCAGCACTTGGGAGGTAGAGGCAGGTGGATTTCTGTGAGTTCAAAGCCAGCCTGAACTACATAAAGAGTTCCAGGACAGCTAGGGCTCTGTAGAGAGACCTTGTCTCAATCAATCAGTAAATCAAACAAGAAAGCAGGCTGAGGAAACCATGGGCTCAAGCCAGTGAGCAGCCTTCCTTCAGGGTTGTTGCCTGCGTGACCCCCTCCATTAACAGACTGTGATGGGAACCTGGAAGCCGAATTAACCCTTTCCTCCCCACACTGCTTTGGTCGTGGGGCTTATCACAGCATTAGGAACTGAACTAGTACACTTTACACTCCTGGTCTGCCAGACAGAAAGGCAGCAGCAGCATTTCAAAGCATACTGAGGGAGCAGGAACCCGAGAACGTACATGCTCGCTCAGGAAGCCTGCTGCTCTTAGAAAGACAGCTTTTCTGTTCTTCCTGTCTGGCCTATGGATCAACAGCTAATGAGAGAGACAGGGCCTCCTGCCTAATCCTGCATAGGGCATTACATGAAAAGGAAAGTAAACAGTCAGTCCTGGGAGCCCCAAACTTCTGGTTTAAGGTGGGCATTTCTGTCCCACGTCTCCCATCAACTGAGTCCTGGGCTGCAGAAACGCCAGACTGTCAATAATATCTGCAATTCAAGTATCTTTGGTGTTTATAACCAGAGTTCCTATATACTTCGGCTTATGCAAGGAAACTTCTCTCTCCCATAAGGAAGAAAAAACAAGGTATTCTTTTTCATGGTTTATAAACTCAACTTTTTAGCTTTTGGGTAGAAAGGTAAAAATAAATAAATACATAAAATGGGGTGAATAAACTTAATAATAGACTGCTTGCCTAGCACGTGCAAAGCACTAAATTTGATCCCTAGCACAATCAATCAACTAATCAATCAATAGCTTGAAAGAAATATACACAAGGCTATTAATGTGTAAAAAGATTCCCTCCCTCTGCCAATAATCAGGAGGGTGTGTATCAGCTGAATTCAGACTATAATTACCTTCTTCTTTGGTTCTTCCCCAGCCACTTATAAAACACGTTGTGTTTTGGTCCAGTTTTTGGAGAATACCAAAAGGTAGACAAATAGGCTGAATATAGTCATTATACCTCACGGGTCTCCTTAAACGGAACAGTGCGATATCATTTACGAAAGTTTCCATAATAAAGTCTGGTTGGATGATGATGGCTACTACTCGGATATTCTTGATGCGGGAGCGGCGCCTGGAGAGGTCATTGATTCCGATCACTGCTCTCCACTTGAGAGGATCACTGCAAGAAAGCAGACATTCTTATTACACACAAGCTCACTTAAACTCTTTTCCTTGATTTTCCATGAGATTTCGGGTTTTTTATATTGGACTGACAACAAAGTTTTAAGCGTTTTTCCACGTGACATGAAGTGTAAAATAAGAGCCCAGATGTCATGATACAGCAGAGAGGAGGAGGCTGAGTGGGACAAGAAACTCAGATTCCAGACCACGAGGACCACGTGGCTGCAGGCCAGCGTCCCTCACTAGCAGACAGAAGCCTGAATTACTCGACATATGGTTCCGAGACAGCTAGCTGTTTGGAAAGAAAAGAAAATGAAATCTCTGAAACACAAAGCACCAAAGTAAACCCCAAATGTATTAAAAACTTAGAATTCTCTTAAGAGTTGCTGTCTTCAAGAGACAGGGAGGTGCTAGTGTGGGATTTGCCTCCAAATAACTGGAAAACAAGGAGTTTAGCTCTACACAGTCCAGGCTCAGCATACATAAGGCACGGGGGTGGGGGTGGGGGAGGGGCAGGAGAGGGCACAGGAGTGAATACATGATATACTTATATGAAATGTCATCATGAAGTTATGTATAATTAATGCATGCCAATAAAAATCATTAAAAGATGAGGTATAAGTTTGAAACTTGAAGCTGTGTGATAAGGACATGGGAAAATATTTCCTCTACTTTTGTAACTTTTTAAAGATTTATTTACTCCTATTTTATGTGTTATGGATGTTTTCCTGTACATATGTTAGGCACCACATATGTGCCTGATGCCCAAGAATGCCAGAAGAAGCTGGGTGGTGGGAGGCAGAGGCAGGCGGATCTCTGAGTTCAAGGACAGCCTGGAATAGAGCAAGTTCCAGGACAGCCAGGGCTATACAGGGAAACCCTGTCTCAAAGAAAAAAAAAGAATGCCAGAAGAGGGAATCAGATTCCCTGAAATTGGGAGTTATAGATAGTTGTGAGCTGCCATGTGGGTGCTAGGAATCAAACCCAGGTCCTCTGGAAGAGCAGACAGTGCTTTTAACCACTGAGCCATCTCTCAAAACCCTAATTCTGAAAAATATACTAGAATAAAACATTTGGATTTTAGTATTAGAATTGAGAAAATTAAACCAAAAAGAAAACAAGTGAAAATATAACACTGACATAAGAAAGGATTTGTTTTTTGAGACAGTTTTATCATGTTTATTATTTAATCTGTCTCACTGGGATAAAATACTCCAATACAAGCAGCATAGTGGAGAAGGGCTTATTTTGGCTCATAGACCTAGGGCACAGTCCATCATGGCAGGAAGGTGGGACTTCAGATACACAGGAAGCAGAGGGAGCTAAACACTAGTGGCCTAGCTCCAATTCTCCTTTTTATTCAGTCTTAAGAAAGGAATAACGCCTCCCTCAGTTAGGGTGGATCCCACCTCAATCTACTCTAGACAATCTCTCACAGGTATGCTGAGAGACATGAAATTATGCCCTAATTATAAAAGAAAATAATTAGATAAATGAGAAATGAGAGAAACTAAATCATAATGGTCTGCTGTGGAATAATCCTTCTGCATACTGTGAATATGTATTACTCTTTTTGGTTAATAAAGAAGCTGATTGGCCTATAGCAAGGCAGGATAAAGTTAGGCGGGACAATCAAACTGAGGATGCTGGGATAAAAAAGGGTGGAGTCAGGAGAGAGGCACTGGGAGACACAGAGAGAGCAAGATGGGCACGCCGTATTAAGGAAAGGTAGCAAGCCATGTGGCAAAGCATTGATAGGAAATATGGGTTAAGTGTAAGAGTTAGCTAGTAACAAGCCTGAGCTATCAGCTGAGCATTTATGACTAATAGTCTCCATGTTGGTTATTTGGGAGGCGGCCATGGCACAGGAAAACTCCACCTACATTGGTCATTTCTGCCAGAGTGAGAGCCAGTATCACAGGGAAAGCCCTGTGGTTCTGCCCTGTGATGGACAACAATACCGCCCACCACACAGGTTCTTTTCAGTGTCATGTACATGGCTGGAGATGGTGGCTCAGAACTGGAGCGCTCACCTGGCATGTGTAAGGCCTTAGGTGCAGCCCACAGTGCCAGAAAGCAACAGCCGCCCTCTCCTTCTGCTAGAAGTATATATTGGTGATTATACGTGATATACTTATATGCTTGTACAAGGAAGTGACCTGCCCACTTTGTCCTCTAGGTGCCCTGATCCAATACATGCCCCAAACCCCTTATCCACAGCTGTCAGACAGGGGTGGATCTTTGGCCAAGGGATGGCTCATTAGTAAACTGGGGGACTATTGCTTCACCTAGAATGAAGAGCTATGCTGTGCTAATCAGGTAATTCATCATACAAGTTGATGAGAAAGCTACCTAGCAATAGGAGCTAAAAATGAAAGATTAGTATAGAGAATGAAGAGCTGTAAAGGATCACGGAAAAGCTGGTGTTGTGAGGAATTAATTTAGTAGAAAGAGGGAAAAGGGCAGAAAAAAATAAAACAGCAGCACCATTGCGCTCCCCCACCTCCAGCTCACCAGTGTCTTAGAAGAGATGCCTCTGGGCTAGAGAGAGGGCTCAGGGGGTTGGGGGTGTTACTGCTCTTGCAGGGGGCTGGGTTCTGCTTCCAGCCGCCTCATGGCTGGCTCACAACCATCTATAATTCCAGTTCCAGGGGATCAGATGCCCTCTCTGGCCTCCTTGGACACCAGGGACACACAACAAACATGTATGGTGCAAAAACATACATGCACACAAAACACTTATAGACATAAAAATGTTTTAGGAGAAGAAAAGAGAAACTCTTAAGGAAAATCTGTCATAACTGTCCTATACCACAGGGTCACTAGGATGTTAGTGACTTAGAAGTTACTGGATTGGGCATGGAGTTAGCCTTTGAAATTACATCTGGGTCACAGAAATCACATGAAAATAGGACGTTAGGACTCAGTGCAAATGAGACCCAAGAGTCTTTTTCAGAGTTCAAATAATAAAGATTAAGTCTGACCTGTCTTGTTTTTATGCAACCCATGAACAAGTATGTTTTTACGCATACACACATATAATTATATGTACGGTTTTACAGGACCGCAGCAACAGTCATTATGTATTTTCCATGTATGTATGGTTACTTTCATACTAAGTAATGTAACAAACTATGTGGCCTGCAAACCCTATCAAGTATCCACAGAAAACGTGGCCAATGTGTGATTTAAAGAATTCGTTTCAACAAATGCAGTATCGTATATAAGGAATTATTTATAACTACGTGTAGACATGATACTTAGCTAAAGTCCCATAATACTCTACCATTCCAAATATTCCCTATGGGAAGAAAATGGGAGGCATGGTGTGAATACATACCTAGACTCTTTAGTGCAGTGGGCAGCTGTGAGGACCCACCTGTCTCTCACTAAGGCACCACCACATACATGCACAAGTAAATCGCCATCTTGAATCTGCAGACTGACTAGCCATGGCCACGCTCCAAGAGCAGCTTGTGTGCCTCCTATGATCCGAGACCCTTCCAATGCACCCCTAAGTGGTGCTATTCCACAATCTAAAAACAAAACAATACATTATTTGGAATAAACACATTTGGTGTTACTTCCTCACCTGAATACAATAACACAATCCTTTTTCTCTTTGGACACAGATAAAGCAAGCCAAATTTGAGGCAAGCTGAAATTTTCAACAGCAAATGAATTAAGACAAACATGCCATACTTCACTACTTAGGAAGACACAAAATCAACATAATTTATTAATAACTCTATTGCCCAAGAAGATAAAAATAAATTTCTCTGGCCAAAGACCATGTTCTTTGCTTTGTGAAACAGTGATCAAGCGCCTAAGACCCAGGCAGCATAGTATATACACTTGTTTTTTCTGTTTTGTTTTGGAGACAGGGTTTCTCTGTGTAGCCCTGGCTGTCTTGGAACTCCCTTTGTAGACCAGGCTGGCCTCCAACTGAGAGATCCACCTGCCTCTGCCTCCCAAGTGCTGGGATTAAAGGCGTGCGCCACCACCTCCCAGTGGCAGTACAAACTTTGGTCATTCAAAAGTATCAGACAGGAAGACTGGACTATATAGTGAGACACGTGTGTGTGTGTGTGTGTGTGTGTGTGTGTGTGTGTGTGTGTGTGAGAGAGAGAGAGAGAGAGAGAGAGAGAGAGAGAGAGAGGGAGAGAAGGAATACATAAAGCCTCGTGCTTAGTGGCTTAGGATAGATATATAGCTCAATGGTAAGGGTGTGTAGGTAGCATGTACATAAATAAACTCCAAAAGCTGCAGTTGATTAAGAGGTACACCTATGCACGTCTTGCCAGTTAACCTGTTGAGTAATTCTCAACCGCATTCTGAAAAGGTCACCCAACAGGACCCTTTGAGCCCTGAGCACTGTGAGTCTGTTGATAAAACGGTAAGTGCTGAATGTTGGGGTCACCACTGACATCGCTACCACGGGTCTGGGAGCAGCTGCGGCCCGTGTCTTTGGGGTGAGGCGGCGAGGACAGCGGGCGAGCCTCGCCCTGCTGAGGCACCAGATACTGCCCTTCGCGAAGAGCTCTTCCTCTTCCGGGGTCCCGGCCTCGGGCCCTCGCGCGGTGGCCTGTCCCTGCGCCAGGTCGGGGCCGCCCCTGCGGGCCAGCGAGTGGAGCTCGGAGCAGACGAGGGCGCCGCCCAGGCACAGCAGCGCAGCCCTCAGCGCCCACGACCCCATGGCGCCCGCAGGCCCCAAGATGGCGGCGGCGCCCGAGGCGCAGGCGCGCGTGCGCGGTGCGCGGTGCGCGGTGCATGCTGGTCGGTCGTGCGTGGAGCGGGGGAAGGAGCAGAGCGTGCAGGGGTTGAGACTGCAGGGGACAAAGGCGGCGGGTGCGGAGTCGGCACCCCAGGATGGCAACGGAAGGGAGGCCTCGCCGTGTGTCCGGTGGGGGCCCAGAGCTCTGGCAGACCCCGGGGGTGGGGTGGGGGAGGTAGGGAGTAGGGGGGTAGGGGGGTGGGGAGGTGGGGGGTAGGGGGTAGGGGGGTGGCTCGGCACGTGGCAAGCATGCCCCTGAGACCCGGAAGGAAGGTGTCCTCCTCTCTCAGCCACGGGCACCGTCGTCCCCGCTCATGCTCACAGTAATAGGTCAGAACTGAATCATTTAAAAACTCGGGTGTGAAGGTTGCCTGCATATAACGAATAGTCCTCTTATGTGGGAGTATTTCAATCAAAACGTTAAAATGGCAGTGAATCGTGGTTAAGGCCTAAGTGTATATCACTTTTGTGTTTCCCGGGTATAAACCAAAAGTTCCTAGGAATCTCAGAGGAAACCCCACGTAACAGTGAAAGACGAGTCTTAACCCCATCATGCAGCTCCTGTGACCCATGGTTATCTTGTTTTGAGACAGTTTCTCAGTGTAGCCTTGGCTCTCCTAGAACTCGCTCTGTACACCAGACTGGCCTCGAAATCACAGAGATCCACCTGCCTCTGCCTCCTGAGTGCTGGGATTAAGGGTGTGCGCCACCATCATCCGGCTTTTTATTTTCTTTTAAATATTTATTCATTTTCATTTTGTTTGAGTGATTGCCTGTGTGTATATATAAATAGAACTGGACTTGTGGAGGTTATGAGCCACCATGTGAGTGCTGAGGACTGAACCTAGCTCTTCCAGAGAACAACCAGTGATCTTCTGAGCCATCTCTCAAGCCCCATGCTTATCTTTAAAAAAAAAGGAAAAAGAAAAAGAAAAAAAATGACATTTTATTTTGTGTGTGCATTGGGTGAACACATGCATGCTACTGTGCATGTGTGGAGGTCAGAGGAGAGCTATCAGTGATTGGTTCTCTCCTTCCACCATAGGGGTCCTAGGAATTAAACTCAGTCAGGCCCGGTGACAAGCACCTTCTCTCACTGAACCATGTCAGGGACCCAGCTGTTGTGGAAATTACTTTAGGCAAAGATGTGTTACATTTGTTTCTGCTGCATGTGTTTAATTATGTAAAGATGTTTCATCTGGCCTGCCTAAGGCACCTGATTGGTCTAATAAAAAGCCAAATGGCCAGTAGCTGGGCAGGAGAGGGATGATAGGTGGGGCTGGTGGGCAGAGAGAATAAATAAGGGGGGGGGGACAAGAGAGAGAGAACGAGAACGAGGGAAAAGAGAGGGAGACGCCCAGGGCCAGACAGACAGACACAGGAGAAGCAGGAAAGTAGGACATACAGAAAGAAGGAAAGGTGAAAAACCCTGAGACAAAACGTGGATGAAGAGAAACAGGTCAATTTAAGTTATAAGAGCTAGTGGGACAAGCATAAGCTAAGGGCGAGCATTCATAACTAATATTGTCTCCGTGTCATGATTTAGGGGCTGGCGGTCTGAGAAAGCCTGCTATACCCAGCCATAGTTTTATTTTATCAGATTACAATCCTAACCAAGGTTCCTTTGGAGCCACCCTATAATTTCACGTATCATTAAAAGGAGGAAGAGTTTCTTGGCAACCCTAACATGACAGCCATCAAAACTCTTCCTATAATTACCCACTGCTAAGACACTCACGACTCGCCTTTGAAAAGCCCACACCCTCTTTCCCTGAGCACCTCTTTCTACCTCCTGTGCTTAATTGTTTTTCTTCTTTTCCGAGACAGAGTTTCTCTGTGTAGCCCTGGCTGTCCTGGAACTCACTGTGTAGACCAGGCTGGCCTCAAATTCACAGAGATCTGCCTGCCTCTGCCTTGAGTGATGGGATTAAAGGCATTTTGCCACCACACCTGGCAATTTATTTTTATATGTGTGTGTGTGTGGTGTGTGTGTACCAGATTCATGCAGTACCCATAGAAGCCATAAGAAGGTGCCAGACTCCCAGGAGTAAGTGACGTGCTCTTAACCACTGAACCGTCTTTCTATCCCTCTCATGCTTAAATTTGTTAGAAATCTATCTTTATTTTATTGAGACAGGGTCTCACTATGTAGTCCAGGCTGGCCTGGAACTCGGCATGTAGATCAGGATGGCCTTGATGCACCCATTCCTCTGCTTCCCAAGTGCTTGGATTATAGGCGTGTACCACTGTTCCCAGCAGATAACTGTTTTTAATAAACTCCAGCCCTGCTTCATACTGGCTGATCCCAAAATTCTTGGCTGGGGCAAATTCAAGGAGTCAGCTTTACCCTAGTAGAGGCCCCTGAAGGATAGGGACATCTCAGTCAGGCAGCTCCAGGCTGGGCTGCTGTCTCCCGCTGAACTGCAGCTGACAAGGCTGAGCTGACACAGTCATGATTAAGGACCCTCCCTCTCCTCCAGCCAGCCAGATTCTTTGCCTCTCCGGGAGGCTCTGGACACATTCCTTGGCATTCCACTTGAGGGAGGCCTTTACACCACCCTGGTTAATCCGTTGAACAAGTTGGTTCTACCTCATACAGCATATGCTGGCTCTTTTTCTTCCCTCCTTTCTTTCTTTCTCTTCCTTCTTCTCCTTTTTTAAAACAGAGCCTCGTGTGTCCACCAGGCTGACTTTGAATTCTTCAGCTGATGACAGGCACGAGCCACCATGGCTGGTTTAGTACTAGTGATGGAGCCCAAGGCTTCGTGCGTGCAAGGCGAGTAAGCACCATGTCAACCAAGCCACAGCCCCAGGGCTTGGGGACCTGTCTGATCATTTCTTTAGTGTTTACTTCATTTCCTGTGTACAGCTACTTTGCCTGCAAGTGTGTCTGTGCACTACTTTTGTGCCTGTGCCCATGGAGGCCAGGAAAGGGCGTCGGGTCCCATGGAACTGGGTTACAGACAGTTGTGAGCTACCGTGTGGGTGCTGGGAGTCGAACCCAGGTCCTCTGGTAGAGTAACCAGTGGTCCTAAGTGCTGAGCCATCTCTCCAGTCCCTTGTGCACCTGTCTTTCTAAAGTCTTGAGTGAAGACTGCCTTGCCCTGCGTTCATCACTGACCGCCGACTGTTTCCCAGCGTTTTAAAGACTGATGTCTACTGTTTGGTTTTAAGTGATTTTTGTCATTCCCATCTCGAGCTCTGCTGAGCTTTGTCCTGTTAGCCCCATACCTTCAGGAACAAGGGATAGTGTAGGTGGTCAGAGTCTGAGGGGTTCGTCTTTTGGCAGAGAGGGGTCAGTACAAGGACAGCTGTGTTGTGTGCACTCCATCTCCAGGCAGAGATGGGAGGCGGCACTGGATGAAGGGAGCACATTGTTTGGGTATCAGTGAGTGAAAGTAGAAGCTTGTAGAAGCGGTCCAAGTGGCTCCTGGGGGTTGACAAGCTGCCAAGAAGCAGTTCCTCCTCACTCAGTATTTTAGCAGAAGGTCTGAGGAGAAAACAGCTTGGGGCAGGCATGTTTCTGTGGGAGGGGTTGTGCAGTTGGATTGGATATGGTTTTGAAATCAGGGCAAAATAATGAGTCTTGCTATGACAGAATAGGGGTTCAAAACACGGGCACATGCAGCCAAGCATGAAAGGGCCTGGTGAGGGCCTGGCAGCCCTCTGCCCTTCTGGGCCTTCACCATCCTGTCTGCATCATCGCCTCTGTGTGGGACCATACTCATCGGCAGACAGATGCCTTCTGACGCTATGGGCCACCTTCTTCCTCCGAGGAAGCCCCTCTTAGAGGTAACAAAGGCAGCATTTGAATGTGCCCTCCAGAGGTTCAGGGGCTGGAGGCTTGGTCTCTAGTGGGGTGACATCGGTGTGATGGGACAGTAAAGAAGTACAGCCTAAGTTGGGCTTGGGGGACATGGGATCCTGGACACCCAGACTGAGGTTTTTGTTTGTTGTCTGGAGACAAGGTCTCCGGGTGCTCAGCTGTCCTGGAACTCTGTGTAGCCAAGGGCAGGCATGTGCTACATCCAACTAAGTCAGAGCTTCTAAACAAACCGCTTTTCTTTACGAAGTGCTGACTATCTGGTGTTCTGCGGTAGCAACACCAAGTGGATTAGTACAGTAGGTTATCACTGTCAAGATCAAAGTTACAGGAGACTGTGACTTCTGTCTGGGGCACTCTCCAGGGCCGTTCCTCCAACGTCAGCTGGCTTCTATGATGTGAGCTGCCCTGTGGCCTTCTGGAGAGGCCTCTAAAAACCAAGGAACACTAGGTGGGCGAGGTTAACAGCAGAACAGCAGTTGTGCCTGACGGAGAGGGAGACACACATGAGTGAGAACACTCAGATGTTTGGAGTTTCTTTCCTGGGATTCAAGAGAAGGAGGGGCTGATTACTATTTTGATGGATAGATTAGGTCACACATTTGTTTTTCCTGCTGCTCCTATAACATGTCTGATCTTAATCATACGCATGTCCGGTTTCACATAGGCATAAGATGGTCCTTAAAAGGTGACCAGAGGGCACAGTTTCGTCCCACTGTGCATGTACCCAGAACAAATCATGCAGGATCAGCCCTTCCAGTCTTCATATCAGGATCCATTGGTATACACTTGAATAGAAATTGTCTGGGGCTGGCAAGATGGCTCAGAGGTTAAGAGCACTGGCTGCTCTTCCAGAGGTCCTGAGTTTAATTCCCAGCAACCACATGGTGGCTCACAGCCATCTGTAATGAGATCTGGTGCCCTCTTCTGGTGTTCTGCACTGTATACATAATAAATAAATCTTAAAAAAAAAAAGAAAAACGAAAGAAATTGTCCTGTTTGATTGTTACCAGGAGCAGGAAAACAGATCATTGTTTGCAGGTGAAGGTGGGGGCTTAGGGGTTCTGAGGTTGCTAGATGCTCCGTTTGGAGAGGGGTGTGTGGGTGAATAGTACATGCAGATGAAGGAACTCAGCTGTCAAGTGCATTACTGTGTGGGAGGGTGCCTGGCCAAAACCAAGCAGGCTCCCAGATCAAACTATCTCCTCTGCTGACCTGTCTGTCAAAACTTCCCAAACACAATTAGGTGAATATCTCAATAAGATGTTCTCTTCCCTTCCCTCCTAAGTGGAGGTTCAGGAGCCGTGGTAAACAGCAGGTGATGGCATTGTGCCAAGGCTGGAGACCTGGCGTCAGCTGGGAACACATAGACCAACGGTTCTCACCCTCCCTAATGCTGCATCCCTTTAATACAGCTCCTCATGTTGTGGTGACCCCCCAACCATAAAATTACCTTTTGTTTCTGCTTCATAACTATAACTTTGCTACTGTTATGAACTGTAATATAAATATCCAATATGAGGCCCCCAAAGGGTCGAGATTCACAGGAACCTCTACTTAAGAACCTCTGACACAGGATCAAGTTAACCGAACAAGGATTTTTCTTCCTACTTGTTTCACTGGGGGCATGTGTCAGGTAGTGCTAGAAATGTGTTTTGTTTTTTCCTCATTCTGCCCCCCAGTGTTGAGACAGAGTCTCATTTAGCTTAGGCTGGCCATAAAATCCTGATCCTCCTGCCTCAGCCTTCCAAGGGCTAGTGGTCCCAAGATACATTGAATCAGGAGGCTGCTACAGTTTTCCTACATTGTACAAGAAACAAAAAAAAACAGGAATTGGTATTGGAAAATGTGTGGGTGACAGCTTGGGAGTTCCAAACCTGGGGAGGGAGACTCCTAGGTTCTCGTGGCCTTTGTTGTGGCAGGGTCGCACTTCCTGGGAAGATGAAGCAAGAGATGCACAGTCAGCAATGCGCCTGCCTCACAGGCACAAGGACCTGAACCCACATAACAAAGCTGGGTGTGCTGGCACATGCCTGGAATCCCAGCACTAAGGCAAGCCTAGCCTAGGGCTCCAGGCCAGTGAGAGACCCTGGCTCAGAAAACAGGCTAATCACTGGAGATTGACTCCTGACCCCCACATGGATGTGCATACATGTGCATCTACACGTGTGTGCACCTACACAAACATTCCCTCATATACACAATCAAGAGAACATACACCATTGAGACAGTCATCAAGAACAATCTCACAGGGAGAGACAGTTGTGTCCTAAGATGGCTGGGTTCCTTGGGAACAGTCAAGGGGAAGTCTGGTCTACTTCATGTGCCGTGGTGCTGGCCCTTGTCTGTGTGGGACAGCGGCTGCTCACTGCCCTCAGTACTTACACTTTGCTGATATTGGCTCTTGGGGATCAAGCTCAGCAAGCCGTTCTGAGTCAAACTTCATGTGTTTGTGTAAGACCTCACTGGTTGGGGCCAGCAATGTGACTCAGCAGGTGACGGTGTTTGCTGAACAAACTTGGAAACCCCAGAAAAGGTAGGAAGGAGCCACCTCTATCCAGAGTTGTCCTCTGACCTCTCCACACAACAAATAGAATGAAAAGGTGCCACAGGCCCTTGGACTCAGCTCTACGCAGTCAGGGTCCAGTGGTTAAAGTGTGGGAATTCTGCTTGTCTTTGACCTTTGGCCTCTACCATTCACTTAGTGTCAGGTAGCCACAAGTAAGAACTGTTTGTGTACAGCCTCTCAGTGTTGGTGACGTTGGAAGGCTGGCACAAGTGACCGTTCTGTTGGCTTTGAGACTGGGCCTTGCTGGCCTCAAGCTATCAATCTCCCTGCTTCAGCCTCCCAAGCACTGGGATTGCAGGTGTTTACCACCGTGTACTCACACCATCAAAGTTGGTAACCCTCTTATAGCATTTGTGTGTTTGGCTTTTTTGAGACGGGTCTCACTATGTAGCTCTGGCTGTCCTGGAACTCGCTATGTAGCCTGGGCTGGCCTCGAACTCACAGAAATCCACCTGCCTCTGCCTCAAGTGTTGGGATTAAAGGCGTGAGTCCCCACACGTCTCTTGTGGCAGTTAACTGTCCCCCATTGCTGGGGTGTGGCTTTTCCTAGTTGGCCTGATCCCATTGGTGATCTTTCCTCACACCGGGTGGGAAGTGGGGGTGGGACATGGCAGAAAGGGACACAGATGCCCAAAGTGCTTTTCATCTGCCGACTTGAAGCACTGAGAGGTGTGGAAGGCAGCCCCTGGTCCCCAGCCTGCTCTTAGATTCTGGAGTACATAAAGTCTCAGGAGGAGAGTCCCCTTCCTCTCTGAATTTGGCAGGCATCCTCTGTCCCTGGGGCCACTGGCTCCTCTCCTTTGACAGGGTGCAGGGTGGAGGAGGCGCTTTCTTTCTCTGAAGGTCAGCATTAAGTCTAACTCTGTGGGACTTATTAAACAACAAACTTCTTAAGTGAAAAAGGTCTGTAACAAAATGTCAGTGGTAAAGAGATCACAGCAATAGAAACCCTAACTAAAACTATATTTATTTTTGGACATAAGGTTGAATAAGAGAATTACAAAATATGTCAAAGTTTAGCAAGCTACAAGACAGTTTAGATATTTCTGGCATGTGCACACATACACACACCCCAGTGTTTTTAAGAAAGCTCACTGCTTTAAACAGAGAGAAATTGGTTCCAGTTTTACATTGGTGAAATAGATTTTGGCCTTAGAAAATTTGTATTTTGAAGATCTTCATGTACAAATTTTTTTGAACCTAGGTGTGTGTTTGTAATCACAACACCCAGGAGGCAGAGTACCACAAGGAGTGTGAGACCAGCCTGCTCTATGTAGGGAAAAGGGGCCAGCTAAAGAAACCCACCCTGACCCTGGAACCCAGAACCAGGGAAAGAAACACAGCCTGGATCTGGGACCCGAGCCAGAGAAAGAAGTACTTTATCCCTGAACCCAGAACCAAAGAAACGCCCTTACTCTGAAACCAGTGCCAAGGAAAGACACTTTGTCCCTAGAATCAGAGCCAGTGAAAGAAATAGGCCCTGGCTGGCCTTAGAAGTTTGGATCTGAAATCAGAGCCATCTCTGCCCCTGACCAACAAGACTAACCAATCCCTGAGCAGAAAAACTAACCAATTCCTAAACAGAAAACCTTCTCCCTGGAGAAACTCCACCCCTATATAAACCCCTCTATCTGTTCAGTTGTGAGCTGTTCTTTCCCATCCTGGTAGAGGCAGCTACTCTCTTGGGCTCCTCCTTCCCAAATAAATCGCTTTCTCAAGAGTTTTGGGTGTGAAGATCTTCAGTCCCGGGGCAGAGAAGAACCTTGCTAAGACATCCATTAGGGGACTGAGCAGAAAAAAAATCTTGCAGAGATGTTCCCTTACGGGGCTGAGCAAGGGGGAGCTGAACAGAAGAACCTTGCTGAGACGTCCCTTAGGGGACTGAGTAAGGTGGAGCAGAAAAAGTAACAACTTTTCTTCACTGGACCTGGAGGAGATTACTACATTTCTGCAGAGTGAAGCAAAAGAAGCAACATCTTGCCGGGTGGTGGCGGCGCGCACCTTTAATCCCAGCACACTGGAGGCAGAGCCAGGCAGATCTCTGTGAGTTCGAGGCCAGTCTGGTCTACAGAGTGAGATCCAGAACAGGTTCCAAAATTACACAGAGAAACCCTGTCTCGGGGGGGGGGGGGGGGGGGGAAAGCAACATCTTGGGCCGGAGAAGCAAAGCTCGGCTCGGAAGCCCCCTTAAACGAGGGCTGAGCAAAGTTCAGCTGTAGTGGCTCTCCAGGAGAGGAGCAGGATAGCTCTATCCTGTGGGGAGACCATCCCTCACCGCACCCCAACTCCAGGTATAGCGTGACTCCCCAAACAGGATATCTTCCCCTCCAGAGCTGAGCTGTCCCATTGCAGCTCCAGCTGCCGGAGCTGCCCTAGCAGCTCAAGGTATTGCCTGACTCCCCAAAAAGTCAGGTACCTTTCCCCCAGAGTTACAACACTTACTTACACTCTATATGACAGGTTTTAGACCATCCAAGGGTACACAGGAAGATCCTGTGTCAAAACTAAAAATACTATTTAAAAATAACATTAATGACTTAAGCGAGGTGGTACATAAGTGTACCCCATGTACAAGATGTCCCTCTTTAACCAGAGGCATAAAAATGATGGTTAAAAAGATCTGTCACATGCTAGGCAGTGGTGGTGCATGCCTTTAATGCCAGCACTCGGGAG
The DNA here is from genome assembly GCF_949786415.1 of Peromyscus eremicus. Classification (NCBI taxonomy): domain Eukaryota; kingdom Metazoa; phylum Chordata; class Mammalia; order Rodentia; family Cricetidae; genus Peromyscus; species Peromyscus eremicus. The sequence continues at coordinate 3,338,256 of NC_081436.1, forward strand.
GCAGAGGCAGGCAGATCTCTGTGAGTTCGAGGCCAGCCTGGGCTACAGAGTGAGATCCAGGACAGGCACCAAAACTGCACAGAGAAACCCTGTCTCGAAAAACACAAAAAACAAAAGATCTGTCATATGCTAGGCGGTTGTGGCGCACGTCTTTAATCCCAGCATTCGAGAGACAGAGGCAGGTGGATCTCTGAGTTCAAGGCCAGCTTGGTCTACAAAGTGAGTTCTAGGCTACACAGAGAAACCCTATCTCAAACAAAACAAAACAAACAGAAATGAGCTGCCTTAGGGTTTCTATTGCTATGATGAAACATGACCAAAAACAACTTGGGAGAAAAGGCTTATTTTACTTACATCTCATTACAATCCATCATGGAAGAAAGTCTGATCAGAAACTCGGAGCAGGAACCTATAGGCGGGAACTGATGCAGAGGCCATGGAGGGGTGCTGCGTACTTGCTCAACCTGCTTTCTTATAGAACCCAGGACCACCAGCCTAGGAGTATCACCACCCACCGTGGGCTGGGCCCCCCATTAATCACTAAGAAAATGACCAACAGGCTTGCCAACAGCTTGATCTTATGGAAACATTTTCTCAGTTGAGGTTCCCTCCCCTCAGATGACTCTAGCCTGTGTCAAGTTGACATAAAATCAGCCCATATAAGATGTGAGCTTAAATGGAATTGTAAATGAATCTGGCAGGCAGTATTCTTGTTACTACCTGACTTGCTGCATGGTTCAAAATAAATAAAACTAAGTAAGATCTGGTACTGTTAAAAGGATGACAAAATTATCAGGCAACATTGTGGTGATATATTGTGTACCCTAGTAAACTTGCCTGAGGATCAGAGGACAGAGCCAGATTAGACATAGAGGTCAGGCAGTGGTGGTACACACCTCTAATCCCAGTACTGGGAAGCACACACACCTTTAATCCCAGGAAGTGATGTCTGGGCAGAGAAAGGTATATAAGGTGTGAGGAAGCAGGAACTCACTCTCTTTAGGCTGAGGATTTCGTAGAGGTAAGAACTAGTGGCTGGCTGCTCTGCTTCTCTGATCTTTCAGCTTTCACCCTGATATCTGGCTCTGGGATTTTTATTAAAGACCATCTGGGCTGGAGAGATGGCTCAGAGGTTAAGAGCACTGACTGCTCTTCCAGAGGTCCTGAGTTCAATTCCCAGCACCCACATGGTGGCTCACAACCATCTATAATGAGATCTGGCACCCGCTTCTGTATACATAATAAATAAATAAATCTTTAAAAAAAAAAAAAAAAAAGACCATCTAAGGCCGGGCGGTGGTGGCGCACGCCTTTAATCCCAGCACTCGGGAGGCAGAGCCAGGCGGATCTCTGTGAGTTCGAGGCCAGCCTGGACTACCAAGTGAGTCCCAGGAAAGGCGCAAAGCTACACAGAGAAACCCTGTCTCGAAAAACAAACAAACAAAACAAAACAAAAACAAACAAACAAACAAACAAAAAGACCATCTAAGATTAGAACAACACAAAAGATTAAATTCTTGTCTTTTTAAAGTTCACCTGTCTGGAGCAGAGACATAGCTCAGCAGTCAAGAGCATGCACAGTTCTGCCGCAGCCTGGATGTTCAGACGCTGCCAATGGCATCTAGTAGGTCTCCTGAAAAAACATTCCAAGGCCAGGGGTCTTTTTCCTTTGGTTATTGTTGTTTGCTTGTTTTGTTTTTGAGACAGGGTCTCAGTGTGTAGCCTTGGCTGGCCTGGAAGTTACTTTGTAGACCAGGCTGACTTTGCACTCAGAGAGATCTGATTCTGTCTCTGGAATGTTGTCATTAAAGATGTGAGCTACCAGGCCTGGCCTGCCAAAAGGCTTTACCTAATAGAGAGGATGTTAGTTCCCCATTGACTGCACAGAGGTGGGCAATCAGTGGCAGTTAGGGGACAAAAGATAGACCAGGATAGTTTTGGCTCGCTACCAGCAACATTCCAACCCTCTACAACCATGAATGCTAATCAGTTATGCAGCCTGAAGAATCTTCTACAGAGATGTGGCTTCTTCAAAGGTTATCAGTTCCTAGTATTCGCTCCAAGATAACCTATCTGAACTATGGGAAATCTAGGTGGTTTCCTTTATTTTCTTTCTTCCTCTCTGCCCTCTTTATCTGGTGTTATTTGACAACATGGAGACTCTTGTCTCACAGAGGATTTGTGTGTCACATATCTTCCCGTCCCCCAGGCAGGGTCTCACTGTGTAACAGCCCTGGCTGTCCTGGAACTCAATTTGTAGACCAGGCTGGCCTCGAACTCACAGAGATCCTTCTGCCTCTGCTGGGATTAAAGGTGGCGTTCCCATCCTGCTGCATTTGTCAGAGACCAATACAGCATTATAAAATGTTGTTAGCTGATGGTTATGTTCTCTACCACAGGGATGGGAACTTCCAGACCCCAAACCCAGCATTGTCTTTTTGAGAGTAATACTGGTTTGACCTCCATATCTTTGTTCACACATTTAATACCTAATTTCGTGCACTGTTTATAATGGAATTTTTTTTTTGGTTTTTCGAGACAGGGTTTCTCTGTGTAGCTTTGAGCCTTTCCTGGGACTCACTTGGTAGTCCAGGCTGGCCTCGAACTCACAGAGATCCGCCGGGCTCTGCCTCCCGAGTGCTGGGATTAAAGTCGTGCGCCACCACCGCCCGGCTATAATGGAATTTCTTATCTGTTAACCCTGAGCTAAGGCTGTGTGTAAACTTCACCGTCTCAATAGCAGAAGTACCTCAACATCCACACAACACATGTATATTTATTTGGATTAGAAAGAGCTCCACACAAGGGAGATCACATCCTAAAACCAGGTGTGGTGGCGCACACCTTTAAGTTCAGCACTTCAGAGGCAGAGGCAGGAGGATCTCTGTGAGTTCCAGGCCAGTCAGGACTACATAATGAGACCTTGTCTCAAACAAAAACAATTAATTTACATTTTAATTTTTGCCTAGGAACAAAAGTTTAGAAATATTTAAGCATTAAAATACACTCTAAATGCAAGGTATTAGTTATTTCTCTCTTGACAAGACTTAACGACATGGTTCTTTTACCTGCTACAGCTGAGTAACATAAAAGCCTGCCCAGCCCCTGCACACATTACTCTCTGTGGGGGTTGACATGTCCTGAAATCCCAATTTAAATGTTCACTATTTGTGTGAGAGTATGAACTGTGAGTACAGACTCATGCTTGGCACAGTGTGTGTGTGTGTGTGTGTGTGTGTGTGTGTGTGTGTGTGTGTAGTATGGTGTGTGTGTGTGTGTGTGTGTGTGTGTGTGTGTGTAGTATGGTGTGTGTGTGTGTAGTATGGTGTGTGTGTGTGTGTATATGTGTGTGTGTAGTATGGTGTGTGTGTGTGTGTATATGTGTGTGTGTAGTATGGTGTGTGTGTGTGTGTGTGTGTGTGTGTGTGTGTGTAGGTCAGAGAACAATGGATGCTAGGAGTCAGTTCTATCCTGGCACCTCCTGGGAGTGTGGGACTTGGGAACTGAACTCAGGTCCTCAGGCCCGCATGCAAATCCCTGCACCTGCAGAGCCACCTCAGAGGTCCTCTGCTTTTCCTTGTTTACTCTCAAGTAGTTGACATCCTCGAGGGGTATGGCACACAGGGAAGGCTGCTCCGGGACTTCTCAGGGGCTCATGGTGGTAATGCCCTTAATCCCAACACGCGGGAAGCTGACAGGTGGATCTCTGAGTTCCAGCGTGCCATCATGGCATAGCCCGATCCTTGAGAAACAGATTAAATCAGAAACAGGAACAAGCCTAGTTTAACTTTGATATAAGATGGTTTCCAAGCCCAAGATGGAGGAAGGCTGTTTTGTCAGTTGTTATTTTTCTTTTCTTTTCTTTTTTGAGAGGTGTAGGGAGTCTGGGAGGTATTGGGGTAGGGGAAGTAATATGATCAAAATATATTGCATGAAAAAAAATAGATATTTAAAGAGAGAGAGGGGCATTGGATCCCCTGGAACTGGAGTTACTGATAGCTGTGAGCCTCCCATGTGGGTGCTGGGAATCAAACCCAGTCCCTCTGGAAGAGCAGCCAGTGCTCTTAACTGCTCAGCCATCTCTCCAGCCCCAAGATCAACTATCTCTTAATGGTGTGTTCAAGGCATTTGGTGTTTTATTAAGCATATGTAACAGACCCAAAGATACCATTTTAATGGATTTTAGGAAGATCACCTGCGTGTGAGACCGTGTAGACTTGTCAGGTCTTTGAATGGGCAGTTAAATCCATAGTGAAGCTCCAGGGACAGTTGGGAGTTGGTTAAGCCTGCCGATGACATGACGAAGGTTTTGGCCAGTTTGAGGACTGTCAACGGGTGTGTTCATGTCCGGTGGGAAGTGCCCTCCTCTTCTATGATCCATTTGAGGGGCTGCCTCTGCCTCTGCCTCTTGTGTCTGATGAGTTCGCAGTCCCGGTTTGTCTTACTTTTTGATCGACTCCTTGGTCTGCTCTGGATTTAACTTGCTGTGTGTGTACGTGGTGACACTCTGCTCATGTGAATGGCATAGCTGTCCCATTGCCGTGGTTTGTGCCCGACAGACGGTGTTTGTTTATATGTGCAAACGAGATGTGCAGTCACTCTGCCCCGGGTTCGCCCTCAAAAGGGAGCCAAGTGTTGTTTTATAAAATGCAATCACTCAGAGACAGACACAGGTTGGAAGCTATTGCCTTCCACAGAGCAAGACCTGAGAACCGATCTCAGAGCGAGAGGAGGGACAGGCAGGCTGGGAGTTGCCTCATGCAGTTGAGAGGTCTAGAAGCACCAGAGTCTGCCATTGTGGGCTGGAGAGGCTGGGAGGCCAGCCGCATCAGTCTGGGACTAAGAGCCCTAGTCCATGCCCAGAGGCCCAGAACAAGGAGGGCAGGTGCCTGCGCGTGTAAGGGGATGGGTCACAGGCTCAGAAGGAGAGAGCATGCCTCCTGTCTTTTGTGCATTTGGCCCTGTCAAGGTAAAAATACAATTCTCCCTCAAAGGAGATAGATTCTAGAACCCTGGCCTGGGAATGTGGTTTTAGGTTCCCTCGGACTCCATATCCCACTGTGGTATATCAGTTTCATGAAATTTTATAGTACAGAATAAATAAAGTCCTAAATTAAGGCATTTTAAAAATATATTGGGGGAACACTATGGTTTTCAGGCGCCATCACCTTTGGGGAGGTAGAAGCTAATTAATATGTTAATACATTTCAAAGGCGTTCCTGTTAGTCACAGGATGTTAGCCCAGACAGAGGTGGCCAAGGAATGGTGAAAGAGTCCAAGTGTAATCAGACCCTGACCCTGTGACATTCCAGCCTCTGCTCAGTGAGGTGGGGTGGAAGGTGTGGGTCTCTTCAGGAACTCTTGCTCACAGCCCTCAACAGACTGGCTGAGGCCTTCCTACAGAGCTGGGACTGGACTTAGTCTACTGACCCGATGCTAGCCCCTTCTGAAAGTCCCCCCACAGATGTAACTTGTAAAAGTTCCAAGTGTCTAATTTTCATCTGTAAACATTGTAGTATTTAAAAACACAAAACCTTTTTGTAAGAATATAATGCTAGAATCCAGACCAGACTGCTGCTCAGGCCACGGTCCCTGCAGCCTTCCCCGCTCACAGATCCTGACGGTGTCATGCTAAGCACATCCCCAGTGAGTACCATGACTTCAGGTGCTGGACCTCTCGCTTGGGGATGGGAGATTACACTGAGTGGGGATTGGTGGCCACACATCCTGACTCCCCCTTGCATCCCTGACTCCTGCCCAGAAGCTGGGGAGCCCCCTGCGGGTTTGTGCTGTACAGCCCTTCCTTTCTCAGAGAGCTGTAAGAGCAGACCCCCACTCTGCTACCACAGAGACCCGATTCCTTTCTTCAGCCCCCCTACCATGCTTTCCCTGGTGCTGGGACCTGAACTCATGTCAGAGGACCAGAGTTCAGTCTCCAGCACCCACATGGCAGCTCAGAACAATCTGTCTGTAACTGCAGTTCTAGGGGATCTGATACTCTTCTTCTGACCTTGTGGGTACCAGGCACACATGTGATACACATACATGTTAGCAAAACACCCACATGCATCAAAATCATTAAAAAACAAACGGAAAGTAGAAGGCACCTCCTCCAGGCTGAAAGAGTTGATGTAAACTGAAAACCTACAGTGAACAGTATACTTGCTGATAAAAGGCTGCATGCTGGTCCCTAGGACTAGGAATAAACTTATGAAATTCTGTTCTCCTCAATCGTGTTCAACACTATAGTCAAGTGGTAGTCGGGACAGTCGGGTCAAGGACAGCCAGCACAGAGGTGGAGACATTTGTGTTGCTGGTACTATAATCTCCTGAGGAAAACGTCCACCAAGAGTTCACGGGAATAATGAGTGACTTGGCGCAGTCACAGGCCACAGCCCCACACACTCGTCAATAAGGAGCAGGCAGAGCTAAAATTTAAGCGAACATTACTGTTCCATCCATCCTGGCAGAAGGATTCTAAAGACACTTGTGTCCATTTCTTTGCTGTTAGACCTTCAAAATGGTCCCCAGGAAATCTGAATTTTCTCAGGAGTCTCACGCTGGGGAAGGAGAAGGCTAAGTGCGGCCTGGTTCCAGTCAGGAGAGGAGTGTCTCCCAAGGAGATTCCACATGATTCTGACTTGTCAGACCCATGGCAGGAGACCCTTGACACTTAGGCTGTCTTTGTCCTGACTCAGTGAGGACAACTGGTTAGCCACACCATGACCAGGCCTGCTTACCCTCACGACAGGGACACACCGTGACCAGGCCTGCTTACCCTCACGACAGGGACACACCGTGACCAGGCCTGCTTACCCTCACGACAGGGACACACCGTGACCAGGCCTGCTACCCTCACGACAGGGACACACCGTGACCAGACCTGCTACCCTCACGACAGGGACACACCGTGACCAGGCCTGCTACCCTCACGACAGGGACACACCGTGACCAGGCCTGCTTACCCTCACGACAGGGATACACCGTGACCAGGCCTGCTTACCCTCACGACAGGGACACACCGTGACCAGGCCTGCTTACCCTCACGACAGGGACACACCGTGACCAGGCCTGCTTACCCTCACGACAGGGACACACCGTGACCAGGCCTGCTTACCCTCACGACAGGGACACACCGTGACCAGGCCTGCTTACCCTCACGACAGGGACACACCGTGACCAGGCCTGCTATTCTCATGACAGGGACATACCGTGACCAGGCCTGCTTACCCTCACAACAGGGACACACCGTGACCAGGGCTGCTTAGGTAAGCATAACTCTTACCTCTTGTCAGGGTCCCAAAGACAGACCGGAGCAGGACACTGGATTTCTTTATTTGCTCCTTTTCCTAATATGACCACATTTACTATGATAAACCTCCTCTGCTTTTCACTTTTACTTACCTGTTAACTGGCCAAGCTTGCTGTGGCCGGGGCCCAGGCCAGAGGGTCTGTTTGGCTACTCATCTTAGGAGTAGGAGGAAACGAAATAATGTTGAGAAATGAGATTATTCCATTTGGCCAACCCAGGAAGACTTCCTTCCTGAAACCCACAGGAGCCTGCCAAGCAAAAGCCAGGGGATGTCCAAGTGCCAGGCTTCTGGATTTGTGAGTTCTTTTCAAATCTTCTCGGCACTGGGCTGAGATCGAGTGTCTGCTCTTGGCATGTGATTACCTGCAGGACGCTGGGACTGAGAGGAAAAAAAGAAACCTTTCCCCCCCAAGGAACTAGAGGTATGTGACACCACCACCCAGCTTCTTAAGGGAATCTATTACATTACCATGGAAAGTGTCTAAGAAAAACAAGAAAAGGGGATAGTTAGACCATGGGCCTGCTCCTTATTTAACAGTAGTAAAGACCACAGTTGATACCATCTGTCAGCGCCAGGCTGGATGGACAAATAGACTGCAGTCATGGGCTAGAAGATTCTCCATTGCCGAGGTGTCTCTTCTTCAACTCATCTACTCAGATTTAAAACAATCCCAGGTGAAATCTCAGCACACTTGGGGGGGGGGGGCGATTTATAAGCTGACTCTGGGGTGTCAATACACAGGCTGGTTCCCTTATGTCGTCTGCTCTCCCCGAAGACAGGCTCAAATTTCTCATGGGGTCACTGCTTCCATGGGGTGATTTCATCATGGGGTCACCATCTGTGTCTTTTTTTTCCCCCTTGGTTTTTTGTGACAGGGTTTCTCTGTGTAGTTTTTGGTGCCTGTCTTGGATCTCGCTCTGTAGACCAGGCTGGCCTCGAACTCACTGAGATCCGCCTGCCTCTGCCTCCCGAGTGCTGGGGTTAAAGGAGTGTGCCACCACTGCCCGGCATCATCTGTGTCTTAGAGTTCACTGTTCTAGACTTCAAGGTGACTGAGGGTTCAGGGAAATGACTGAGACTTTCAGGTGCCTTTTCAGGGGTCTGGAACAAGGCAGAGAATGCCTTGGTTGGCTATCATCTTCATGACGTCAGCCCTGAAGGGGTATGAGTCAGGTTAGGGCCGAGCCCCAGTCTTTAGACAGACACTGAGCGATCAGCATGCTTCCAGGCAGAGCTAAGCAGAGGGCTGGTCCAAAACAAAAGGAGGCTGAATCCAGGCCTTAATCCAGAGTCTGTGCTTCTTATCAAAACGCAACTTCTAAACACCTGTTCAAGTGCTGTGTTGTTTACAAGCCTTCTAAAGCTGTGACCTGCTGTGGGATGTTCTGTATAGCAAATATGTTAATAAATAAAACACTGATTGGCCAGTGGCCAGGCAGGAAGTATAGGTGGGAGAGGAGAATTCTGGGAAGTGGAAGGCTGAGTGAGGGAGACACTGCTAGCCGCCGCCATAACAAGCAGCATGTGAAGATGCCAGTAAGCCACGAGCCACGTGGCAAGGTATAGATTAATAGAAATGGATTAATATAAGATAGAAGAACAGCTAGCAAGAAGCCTGGCATGGCCATACAGTCTGTAAGCAATATAAGTCTCCGTGTTTACTTGGTTGGGTCTGAGCTGCTGCGGGACTGGCAGGTGAGAGAGATTTGTCCTGACTGTGGGCCAGGCAGGACTAGAAAAACTCCAGCTACCTGTTGCGTGTTATTTTGTTTGTGTTCTGACAAAGCTTGCCTGGAGATGAGAGGGCAGAGCTAGCCACTAGTTGACCATAGAGGCCAGGCGGTGGTGGCACACACTTTTAATCCCAGCACTTGGGAGGCTCACGCCTTTAATCCCAGCACATTCGGGAGGTGGAGACAGGATCTCGGGCCCATTCCGTCTGAGGATTGTAGAGGTAAGAAGTCTCTAGTGGCTGCTGCTCAGCTTCTCTGATCTTTCAGGTTATTACTCTGAAATCTGACTCCTGGTTTTAGTTGATAAGGCTAACTAGGATCACTCTTCAGTGACCAGCCAAGACTATAGTTCTGATGAAAGGGTTGACTCACATAGACCAAAGAAACACAGTCCTTTTGGATCAATTCTTCAAAATTGGTTGAGTCTGACTTTTATTGCCCCATATGTGTTCTTCTATCTGATGTGTGTGTGTTCTGTATTGAATCGCAGTAAAAGATACCTCTTCAGTTGGATCTCTGAGGTTGGCACACATCCTGTTTGCCGGCATGTTGACTTCACACTGGTTTTTCTTTCTCAGATGTAAGATAATAGTTGACTCATTTTGGTCTAATTTTGGTGCTGTACAAATAATACAACTAAAAGCAACTTAGAGGAAAAGGTTTATTTCATCTCAGGGCAGGACGTCAAAGGCAGGCCTGCTTGCTAGTCTCCATGGCATTACCTCTCAGCACAGAAGCACAGCAGAAACCATAGAAGAATGCTGCTTGCTGCTGGTTCATTTGCAAACCAGGCTAGGCTAGCTTTCTTGTCAGTCCAGGACTACCTGCCCAGGGAATGGTGCCACCCACAGCGGACTAGATTCCCTTCTCAGGTCACTCTGCGGTCAAGCAGTTAGAGCTAGCGAGGATGGGCCTTCCATTAGCCGTGACTTGCAGTTGAAATTCAGTATGTTAGCTTATTCATTAATTGTCCAAATCTGTTTTACTATTTTCCTGCTTTTGTAATTAGGATTTTTCCTTGTTTCTTATATTTCGTCATTTTAACATCTTCACCCTGTATTAGCAGATTCAAGTTTAGAAGTGGGCTGGGTGTGGTGGCACATGCAGTGCCCTAGTCCTCAAGGAGGCAGGAAGATCAGAGAAACATAACTGTATCTATCAGCTAGATCAGCAGTCTTCAATATGTGAGTCATGACCCCTTCAGGAGTCAAATGACCCTTTCACAGGGGTCACCTAACACTACCTGAAAACAGATAAATTTACATTACAATCCATAACAGTAGCAAAATTGCAGGTATGACATAGCAACAAAATAACTTTATGGTTGGGGGTCACCATGACATGAGGACCTGTGTTAAAGGGTCGCAGCGTCAGGAGGTTGAGAGCCACTGTTCTAGATGAACTGAACATTTTTATCATTCTATAGTGACATTCTTCAACACAAACACAGCCAGCCAAGCTTTCTTCTGGCTGCAACTTGACTGGCTTTTTTAATACACATCTCAGTCTTGCTGTTTTCTTACATTTTTGATTTAGCATTTATAAACCTGTAGTAGGATTTTGCTTCCTACTTCAACCTGACAGTCTTTATTATTTGGTCTGGTCCACTTATGTTTATTTTATTTTATTTTTTGAGACAGGGTCTCTCTATGTAGCCCTGGTTGTCCTGGAACTTGCTATGTAGACCAGACTAGCTTCAGAGTCACAGAGTCTCTGCTTCCCAAGTGCTGGGGTTAAAGGCGTGTGCTACCACACTTAGTTTACCTTTGTTTATGTCTGTGTACCAGACCCAGGTCTGTTGCCGTGGAGTTTAGAGTTCTAGATGGTTATGAACTGCCACGTGGGTCCTCTGCAAGAGACAGTGTTGTCAACCAGTGAGCCAGCTCTCCAGCCTGACATTAATTTAAAGCATTATGTGTGCATGTGTCTAAGTGAGGGAGCGCGTGCCAGGTTTGGGAACTGGTTCTTTCCTTCCATTGTAGGTTCCAGGGTCAAGCACTTCTACACTAAATCATCTTGTTTTACCCCAAAACACATGACTAAATTACTGTAACTAAACTGCACCTTTTTATTTTCAGTGCTGTGAACTGATCCTAGGCCTCCTGCATGCTGGCCAAGTGCTCTATCACGGGGCTAGCCTCCCGGCTTCCACTGCACTTTCTTGGACCTATTTGACTTTTTAGACTGGTACACTGTTGAAGAGTATTTATGAACTGAAAAACAAACCCACTACAATCCTGCTTTCCTTAAACCTTTGTTTACTTTTTAAGGTTTTCAGTTGTGTGTGCAAGTTCCTGCGGAAGGCTAGAAGTGCAGGATCCCCTGGAGTTATAAGCAGTTGTGAGCTGAATGTGGGTGCTGGGTACCACTTGCACCCCTTTAACAGTACATGCTCTTCCTGCTGAGCCTTCTCACCCTGAGTTTTATTTTTTTGGCAAAAGGTTTCATGTAGTCCAGGCTGGCGTCCCATTCCCAACCTCCAGTGGCTGGGCTTCAGACTAAAGCCACTATGCTACATTTATGTGGGGCCGGGAATTGAACCTTGAGCATTCTGCCCTAGGAAAGCACTGACAGCTGAGTTTCTCGGCCCTTTTTGTTTTTTCAAGACCGGGTTTTCTGTGTAACAGCCCTGGGAACTCGCTTTGTAGACCAGGCTGGAATTACAGACGTGAGCCACCACCTCCTGGCTTCATTCTTAACGTCTTGTGTTTTCCAGACAGGATCTTGCTAGTGAGCCCAGGCTGGCCTGGAACTCATGTCTCAGCCTGAGTACTGGGATTACAGCCTTATCTATGAATATATGTAGTGAATACACATACACTTCATGGACACACTAAACTCATGTGTGTTCCTGTGCGTACATGCATGCCACAGTGTGGGTCCTGGGGACTGAGCTCAGGTCATCAGGCTTGGCAGCAAGTGCCTTCATCGGCCGAGTCATCATTGCTGGGCCTCTGCCATCCTGAAGTTTGTAGAACTGAGTGTAAAGGAGTGTCGCCATCTAGTGGTCATTTAAATAGGTTCTGAAGGTAATTTTAAGCAAGAGAGAACAAAACCTTTCTGCCTCAAAACCATTGGTGAGAAGGGACACATCCTCATGACCAAGACCACACATTCTGAGGCCGACTCAGCCAAGAATTTAACATTAGTTTTGTTATTTACTGTGTGATTTGGGGGCAGAATATCAAATTTCTCTGTGCCCACTTGAGTTTAAACTCAGACCTCATCAAATATTATGAGCCATCCTCATGATGGAGCTACAACAGTGCCCCCTGGAGTTTACTGAAGGTGTGCACTAGACCGTGGGATTGCAATGTTTTTTTAAATAAATGCATTAGTGTATAAGGCGTGTGTCAGTACAGGTGCATGCCACATCACCCAGGCGGTCACTGGACAACTTCTGGGAGTCAGTTTTCTCCTTCGGTTCTGAGATAGAATTGATAGGTCAGTTTACCCCCGCCTTCCCCCAGGGTTTCTCTGCCCTGGAATTTACTCTTTAGATTGGGTCTGGCCTTGAACTCAGAGATCTGCCTGCCTCTGCTGGGATTAAGGGTGTGCACCACCATGCTTGGCCTCCTCAAATTCTCCATCCTCCTGCTCCAGCCCCTTGGTCAGCTGAGATTACAGGTGCGCACCACATCTGGCCCTACACTGGGCTTAAAGTTTGTATCCTAGTCACTCATGCCGATGAAACCTTAGCAAGCAGTACTCTCGGACAGGGACTTAGTTCCTGTTCTCTTCTCCTGCCCACCAGGACCTCACTAGGTGAGCGGCATACATCTACACAGAATACTCGAGTATACATGTATGTAAAGTCACCTTGACTTACAATAACTTATTTAGGTTGACACATTATAAAAGGAGTAAGCTCAAGACAGAAAATAACTACACAGAATGCCAACAACTTGGGAGAAAAAGGACCTCAATCATGAAATGGCATAAAAGATTTAATTTCTAATGTCTATGACTGCAACAAATTAATCAAAGGGCAGTTACCACAGTCTATCTCCAAAAATGACGGGGACAGTAGGTAGATGTGTCCCAAGCTTCTCCTATACCGTAGTCCCTAAGATTTGGGGACAGGGCCAATCTAGAATAGACTTCTGAATTCTTCAACTTTGATAGGGTGATGTTCGTATGTCAAACATTGTATTTTGCATTCAGCAAACTTAATCTTACCAAATGTTCTTTAATTTCATAGACCATATGAAATATACTATATAGGCACACAACAGTTTTGCAGTACAGTTTCAAAGTGTATACAGATTAGAATACAGAGGTTAAACACTGGTGTACTGACCACAGCTTGAACTTTAGATAAACTTCATAGAAAAAGTACAATTCAATATCAGCCAATTGAAAACTTTACTCTTCTCATAATATAAAAAATGGTAATTTGAGATACAAATTTTTTTACTAAACAAACTATATATAAACATTTAAAATAATCATTAAAAACTCGACATTAGAATTTATAAAGATTCACTATAAAAATATATCGGCAGTCCCTTCTCTTATAAAGGTACCCTTGGCTACATTACAAAATAGTCTCAAGGCAAGTTGCCTTGGTAACTACTTTAGAACCTGACAAACCTACAGAAAGATGATTATAAACCCTCTCGGGAAGCTTTGGTGTACATCTTCTTCAGGTTATTGAAAAGATTTTAAGGGCATTTGTAAACACTTCATTCTGTTAAAGCACAAAAGAGTAATGCTCTTCAACTGCATACAGGATTAGAGAATTAAAAAAAATTATTATATCCTTGTGAAAAATTGCCCTTACCTTCCAGAAGCAAAAATCAACTATTTAAAACTGTCAAATTTTCCATTCTGATAAAAATGTTACAAATCACCATCTTCAGATCCTGTGCCCTTCGCCTGTTAGAACACTTCTCAAAACCCCTCAAGTCCAACAAAAGCAACTATTAAAACTCATTTAACACACCTGACAATATGACATGTAACAATCAGACCACATAATTTACATACTTAGTAACGTATTATGCTTTCTTTTACATTTGTAATTTAGAATTTATTGGCAGGGATCAAACACACACACTCACACACACAAATGAAAAGGCAAATCTTCGGAAACAAACAGTAAGAATACAAACTGAGAGGGAGTGGGTTCTTCCCAGTGCTGCTGCCGCCGCCGCCGCCCCTTCTGGCTGGACGCTGTCTAAGTTCCATTGCTGATGTCCATTTCCTGGAGTACTTGCCCTGGATCTTCCAGTCCTACCAGCAGCTTCCTCCTGCTCATCTCCACTTACCCTCTGTCAACTTGTGCACTGTAAGAACCTAATACAAAGTAGCTTCTTTGACCTCTGAATTTATAAAACTCCACTAAAAAGAAATCCACCTCATTTTAAAGCAAGTCCATAAAAATACTTTAAAGAATCAAACACTTTTATGAGAATAAAGATCCTTCAAAGTTTTTAGCTCTTCTATTAGAGTTTTATTTTGGTTTTCCAGAACGGCGACTCGGTTCTCCAGGCACTTCACGTACTCCTTCTTCTTCCTGCGGCATTCTCGAGCGGCTTCTCTAAACACAAGCACGTAAACAGGAGAACAGACGTGAGGGATTCTCGACTGTTTAGTAGAGACGGTCTTACTGTGCAGCCCAAGCTGGCCTCAAATCTTGCTCCTCCTGCCTCATCCGCTTCTCAATGCTGGGATTGTAAGCATGTGCCACCACTAACTCCCATGAAAAACTAAGATGTCATCTAGGAGAAGACAGGTGACTCAGTAGTTAAGAGCACTTGTTGCCCTTGCAAAGGACCCAAGTTCAGCTCCAGTGCCCATGTTGGGTAGCTGTAACTCCATTGGGGGCGAGGGAGGTATCAGACATTTCTGGCTTTTACACACACACACACACACACACACACACACACAGCGATAATTTGGTAAACACACGTACTTGTATAAAACCCCAATGAGACACAATTCCATTGCCCTAGAAGCCTTCACCCTCCTGGTCAGCTCTCCACCAGGCCATTGCTATCCTGTCATCCAGTCCTGATGTATTTGAGTCAGCTCCTAATTAGTGCTTTTACTGGACAAGCTTTTGCTCTGTAGCCTAGGCTAGACCTAAGTTCTGAAGACCACCTGCCTCAGCCTCTTGATTGTGGCAATTACAGACACATGTCTTCACCACAGTCTTTTTTTCCGTTTCTAGAGACACTCATTATGTAGTTCAGGCTGCTCAGGATATTATCGTGTCTGGCTCCCCACAAACTTTTTTAAAAAAGATTTTATGTATTTTTTAGTTTGAGATTTATTTTCTGTGTATGAGCACTTGAAAGTGCTCATGGAGGCCTAAGAGCATGGAGGAATATATGGGTGCTGGAAATCCAACTTGGTCCTCTGGAAGAGCAGTCAGTGCTCTCCAACTTAGAAGTGGCACCCAGTGACACGTATCCAGTATCCATCCCTTCTCAGTGTCTCACTGAAGCTCCCCCGGCCCTGGGTATCTCAGGAATGCACAGAAGCCCTGGGCTTCACCATGCTAACACCTTAGTTACTGCAGAGGCTCCTCAGTCCAGTGCTTCAGTTCAGATCCCCAAATGCACACACAAGGCTGGCGCAATTTCTTCTTTACAGGTTACTGTGTTCCCTTCTCTTTAGTTCTCTGCTGTCTCTACTACAGTTCTCTTACATAAAGTGCAAGCATTCTTCTTGATCAGGAGAATTGTCAGTAACAGCATTCCGTCACACAGAACTGGTGGGTCTAATGTGTCGGGAATGCTTCTCTCCTCCTCACATGGAGGGAGAGCAGCTCTGACCTCTGCCTAGGAGGCCTCCCTCTTGGGAAAGCCCCTGAGATGCACCTTCGTCTTTCCTGGTGTGCAGCCTCTGGAGCTGCTCTGCCCATTTGTGCTGAGCCAGAGCATCGTCTGGTATTTTCTTTTCTTTTTTTTCTTCTTCGAGACAGGGTTTCTCTGTGTAGCTTTGGAGTCCTGGAACTCACTATGTAGACCAGGCTGGCCTCGAACTCACAGAGATCCGCCTGCCTCTGCCTCCCGGAGTGCTGGGATTAAAGGCGTGCGCCACCACCGCCCGGCTTGTAATTTTAAGACTCCTCTGTTCATCATACACACGAACCTCGTACCTATTTTTCTACTTTACTACTCCCCAATCTCACATCTGATATTTTTAATAGTTTGCCCATTAATTTAAATTATTATTTATTTGCTGGGCATAGTGGCAAATGTTGGTGAGTTTCAGGACAGCCACAACTAAACAGTGAGACCCTGTCTCAAAAATCACCAAGAAATAAAGGAAATTATGTGTATGGGTGTTTTGCCTGCTGCACTTGGAGGATCCTCATGGACTACAGTGACAGATGCTTATGAGCTGCCACTGCTCTAAACCAGCTGTCTTTCCAACTTCTTTTTTCTTTGGTTTTATGAGTGTCATGTAGCTGAGGATGGCCTTGAACTCCCAATCTTGCCTCCACCTCTCAAGTGCTGAGATTGAAGGTGTGTGCCGCAATGACCAGCTCAAAGGTTCTCATTTTAATGAGGTCACATTCATTAATAATTACACTATTTCCCTGAAAGCTATCTTGTTTTGGAATCCTTTCCTATACTTAGGCTATAAAATTATGTACATTTATATTAAAGCCTTAAATCTCACACTTTATACATTAAAAGTTTTTTTTTTTTGGGGGGGGGGTCAAAGTTGAGCTATGTAGTGCCAGTTGACTTCCAAGGTCACAGCATGTACCAGGCCTAAAGCTCTTCTTTTTTCTTGCTCTGCAGAGTGGGATGAGTTACAGTCTCCTTATGTGGCTCAGGCTGGCCACCTCCCAAGGGCTGACCTTCTGGACACAAGGCAGGGCTAGCTAGTTCCCCCCACCCCACCCCACCCCAGCTCTTTCTGTATATATTTGTTAGAGTTCAATGTCTGGAATTTGTCAGAGCTGTATTAAGTGCTTTTATCCAGGGCTCTGGGGATCTGTACAAGACAAGAACTCATTAAGTGACATTTTTAGCTCCAAGTGTAGTGACCTCATGAAATGTAACCTATGCAGTGCCCCAGCACAGCAGCTCCAAGATTGTTCCCATCTCTTCAACATATCAAAACTAGGTAAGACATGACTTTCAGCTGGATGGGGTGGCACACGCCTTTAATCTCAATCATCAGGAGGCAGAGGCAGGTGGATCTCTGTGAGTTCAAGGCCAGCCTAGTCTACAGAGTGAGTTCCAGGACAGCCATAGAGCAGTGTGAAACCCTGAGGGTCTAGTTCATCACTAACCTCATCAGAGTCTTAGTTTCTTTCCTACAGGTTCCACGTTTCATCAATCTTTAAAAACTGTACGTAGCTGGTCATCTTGTGAGAAGTAAAC
Source organism: Peromyscus eremicus (assembly GCF_949786415.1). Classification (NCBI taxonomy): domain Eukaryota; kingdom Metazoa; phylum Chordata; class Mammalia; order Rodentia; family Cricetidae; genus Peromyscus; species Peromyscus eremicus. Next base: position 3,355,650 of record NC_081436.1, read on the forward strand.
CCCCATCTTTTTTGAGACAGGGTCTCATGTAACCCAGGCTGGCCTCCAACCTCCCCTGAACATCCTGAATTTTACTTCCACCTCCTGCCTGCGCCACACCTGGTTGTGTGTGATACTGGGGATCAAACCAAGCTTTGCATACATGGAACAAGCACTCTTTAACACTTAAGACCCTTCCTTGGAGTTTCTAGATACAGCTCTCATCAATTTTCTTCTATTTACATATGCACTTCATTTATCTCTTCATCTCTTGGAACCTCCAAAATAGTCTCTGTCTTTTTACCAAACTCATTCATAGAGACACAAGCAAATGATAGCAATCCCTACTGTCACGTTTTAGTAAAGAAATGTTTTATTTTTAATTAAACTTGTATGTATCCACATGATTCTTTTATGCTAATTTTTATTGCTTTAAAGACATTACCTTTGGTCTCTGTGTGTGTGTAGCTGAAAAAACCCAGCCACGCTTTAAACTCCCTCCATCTGTGACTCGGCTTCTGCTGTCATTCCTTGTTTCTGGGTCCCTGTTCTCCTCTTGCACACAGTACATAAAGTTACCCATTATATATGCATTTTCTCCCAAGAAGCAAGTTTTCCTGCCTGATATATTAAAGTGAATGTAGTAATATGTCTAAATGCAATTAAGGGGATGGGGGCATGGCTCAATTGGTGCAGTGCTTGTCTGGGATGTACAAAGCCCTGGGCTTGATCCTCAGCATCCTCAGCACCACACAAGACTCCACTTGGTGGAGTCTGACAGTCCTAGGACTCAAAAGTGGGAACAAAATCACAAAGTCATTGTTGGCCACACAGCCAGTTCCAGGCCAGCACGGGCTACACAGACAAATGAAAAAAAAAAAAAAAATATATATATATATATATATATATATTTAAGAAGGAGGTAAATGTTTCATGGTGATTGAGTTAAAATAGTTTTAACTTGGTGTATGGAAGGGGACACATGTGCCACAGGGCGCACAGGCACGGAGGTCAAAGGACAGCTGTGTGGAGCTGACTCTCTCCTCCCACCTTCAGGTCACTAGGTTCCAGACGAGAGCCTGGATCTGCTGAACTATCTTGATCTGTGATTTACCCTTTTTTATTTATTATATACAGTGTTCTGTCTACATGCCAGAAGAGGGCACCAGATCTCCTTACAGATGGTTCTGAGCCATCTCTCCAGCCCTTGATGCTTCCATTTTAACCATCTGCTGGAGTCACAAACTGCCCACCGAAGATGGTAAGTTCTTAGAAATGTAGTGTATATTCGGACTCTTCAAATGGCTCTTCCTGTCTCTGACTCTCTCCTTGAAGATGTATATGGAAGTCAGGCCTCTTATAACCCTATAGTGACCTTCATGCTTGGTGAAAGCTAAGTCAGGCCAGAGCAAGACCTCCCAGCCATCCATCCATCCAGACTGAATGAAAGGGCGACTCCAGGGAGCATGTAAGCCAGAAGATGAAAGGCTGAAAGTTTCTGTGGTCTGCCCAGATCAAAACAGCCGTAAGGTTCCCGTAATCCAAGGTCTACTCTAGAGAAGGCCCTGAATCTCTTGAATCTGGAAGGGTGAGAGAGGTGAGAAGTATACAGAGGTAGGTCCATGAAAGAAGCCATTCCTATGGTATGGAAGTCGAACAATGGGTGCAGGAGAGATGGCTCAGTGGTAACTAAGAGCCCTCGTTGCTCTTCCTGGTGACTCAGGTTTGATTCCAGCACCCACATGGCAGCTCACATCTGTCTATGTAACTCCAGTCCAAGAGGACCCAATGCCCTCTTCTGATCTCTGTGGGCACCAGACATGCATGTACTGTACATACATACATGCAGGCAAAAGTACACACATAAAAACCCACACGAACAAAAAACACTGGCTGCTCTTGCAGAGGACCCCAGGTTCAATTTCCAGCACCCACTGGTGGCTCACAACCATCTATAATTTCAGTTTCAGGGATCTGACACCCTCTTCTGGCCTCTGTGGGTGCCAGGCACAGACATACTCACAGAAAATATCCACACACGTTGAAAAAAAAAAAAAGTAGCAGGGCTGGAGAGGTGGCTCGGCTGTAAGAGCAGACCTGAACCGGCTCCCAGCATCTCTAACTCCAGCGCCCGGGAACTAAAGCCTCTGACATCATGAGCGCCTCCACACACAAAAGTAAAACAAAAACTCTGAGCGGTGGTGGCGCACGCCTTTAATCCCAGCACTCGGGAGGCAGAGGCAGGCGGATCTCTGTGAGTTTGAGGACAGCCTGGTCTACAGAGTGAGTTTCAGGACAGCCAGGACTAAACAAAGAAACCCTCTCTGGAAAAATGAACAAGAGGAGCTGAGAGTTCATCCCACCCCTTGTGAGTGAGGTTCAAAGGGCTTCAGAAACTTAGTTGTAGATTCCTATAAAGGAAAGGATCTCAACCTTCCTGATGCTGTGAACCTTTAATATACAGTTCATGTTGTGGTGACCCCCAAACATAAAACTATTTCAATTGCTACTTCATTAACTGTAGTTTTGCTACTGTAAATAACTCTTTTCCAATGGTCTTGGGTGACCACTGTTCTAAGGACTGGTGGGTACAGCTCAGTGACAGGGGTGCTTGCCTAGCAAGTGTAAAGTTTTGAGTTTTTGATTCTCAACACCAAAAATAGAAACAAAACATCAAACTCAAGGGAACAGAACCAAAAGAGGTAGAGTCTAAAGATGTGATACTATATTGCTACAATCTCTCTTTTTTGCATGCAGGTACTCTGAGGCTAGAAGGTGTCAAATCCCCTGGAGCTGGAGTTACATCCATCCAACATGGATGGTGGGCATGACACTTGGATCCTCTAAAAGAACAGCTGGGTTGGTGGTGTACACCTTAAATCTCAGCACTTGGGAGGCAGAGGCAGGTAGATCTGTGAGTTCTGGGACAGCTAGGGCTAACACATCATGAGGCCATGTCTGAAAAAACAAAACCAAACAAAAAAGTGGTGTGTCCTCCTAACTGCTAAGCTAGGTTTCCAGCCCCTACCACCGACTTTTGGTAAAATTAAAAACTTCCGACAGACAAGCTGTTTCATATGGATAAGTAAACACTGAATCCACTGGTGAAGGAGGCGTGAAATGACACAGGATTCATGATTCTACATGGACTTTTAGCTTTACGGAAGGTGGAGGCAGGGTTTGAGGTGACCAATTCTATTTTGGAAGATGTTCTAGTTTGGGGAAAATGCTACCACCAGCATAACATGGTACAGAGAAATTATTAGGGAAAGGAAGTGTCACATGTCACTGCTCTCCACACCAGCTGTCAGTGAACAGCAGCGTCATTAACAGCAGCTGCTGGCACCCGGGGGTGGGGCTAGCTGCTACACTAAAGGCTCAGGTGATATTGGTACTGTTTAGCACGGTGTTAGCTTGACAAACTACAGTATGTGTCTTATCTTTCCAGCACACACGGCTGCTGCACCTTGCATGGGTTGCTTACTTTGGCATTTGCTGTGCTAGAACCACAGCACAGGATCTCTAGGGTATGCTTAACAAGGAAATGCTGTTTGAATAGCTTTGCTTAACAATGCTATTTCAACTTTAGGTGTTTTGCCTGCATGTATGTCTGCATATGTGTGCACTGCCCAGAGAGGCCACATCAGATGTAAGGTCCCCTGGAATTGGAGTTAGGAGCTACCATGTGGGTGCTGGGAATTGAATCTGGTTCTTCTGGAAGAGCAGCCATTGCTCTGAGCTGCTCTTTATCAGAGAAGCATCTCTCCAGCACTAAACAAGGTTATTTGAAAGGTTGTAGTCAAACTGAAGAACTCTAGGTGACAGGCCATTTACTGCAGATACTCACAGATGAACTCACTGATCCCCTGGGCATGAACTAGACATAACCTACTACACAGTACAACGCTGACCCAAACCTCCTTTCTGATTACCCAGTTAGGTCACATGACTACGTTGAGACGTGCAGAACCTTAACCACTCTGGAAACTGACCTACCTGTTTTTCATCAGCCGTATTTCCCTTTTGAGTTGGGGGTCGTCAGTCTTTGTTGTCTGAGATGTAAGAGTCACAGGAGAAGTCATCACCACAGTCTGTGGCAGTGAAGTGGCAGACGGTGTGGTTCGGATCTGGTAGGTCTGCATGTCTCCTGATGCAGCTGTGGAGCCAAAACAGTGAGTTTTTCATCAAGTGCCCCAGAAAGGACATGGACATGTCTGTAGATAAGGAGCACACTTACTCTGTACGACCACCTGGTTGCTTGGGACGAGTATTTGCTGTCCATCTGAAGTCTGTGCGTACTGGAGGATTGTACCTTGCTGAGTACTGCTGGAATTTGTCATGGCTAATGTCTGCAGTCCCTGCACTCCATCTGTGCCTGGACTGGCCAACTGTAAGGCTCCGTTTGGTGCAATGGCAACTTTAATCAAACAGAAAAAATTAGTTATAAGGCTATATAGTAATTCAATGAAGGGAATAAAAACTAAACATTTAAGTAGGTTTGAAGGCAGGCCGTGGTGGTGCATGCCTTTAATCCCAGCAGAGGCAGGTGGATCTCTGTGAGTTTGAGGCCAGCCTAGTCTACAGAGCCAGTTCCAGAACAGTCAGAGAAACCCTGTCTTGAAAATCCAAAATACATAAATAAATAGAGAATAGGTCTGAATGTAGTTCTACTTGGCAAAAATCACTAAATACTATTGATGATGTAATGTCTTCCTAAAATTTTATACTTTAGACATACTACCTGAGATTTAGTCTCAGGCAGTGTAATAATATACAATGAATCATAAAAATAGCGTATTTTGGAATTCATGGACATTTCATGTTAATGTTGCCACAGAAATTTCTGGGGCATTAATGAGAGATCTAATGGCTAAGGATTTATTTTTGAGATAGTTATCTCACGTAGCCTAGGCTATGCTCAGACTCTATATGGCCAAGAAGGCATGTTATATCACCATGCTTGTTCTAATGGCTAACTTTTTTTCCTTGGGATGGGGACAAATAAACAAACGTTTTAGGGTTTTATCTGAACTGGGCATGGTGACACACCTGTAATCCCAGCACTTAGGAGGTATGATGATCATGAGTTCAAGACCATAATAGGCTAGCATGGGTATTTAAAAAGTGGAGAATTAGAATATTGTGTTTTAGAGGTTAGAGATAGGGCTTAGTGAGTAAAGATGCTTGCCTGAGGACCTGAATTCACCTGGTATCTTCACACTTCCTGTGCACACACACCAATTAAAACATTAAAAAAAAATTGTCTTGCCAGGTATGCTCCCCCCCTTTAATCCCAGCACTTGGGAAGCAGAAGCAGGGAGGGGTCTCTGAGTTCAGAACTTGGTCTAGATAGCCAGTTCCTGGCTAGCCAGGGCTACATGTGATATCCTGTCTCAAAAATAACTGAATAATGCATTATTATGAAATATGTAAAAATATAAGACATTAAAGTTAAAATTTTTTCAATGCATTTTAAAAAGATTTTTAAATTGTGTGTATGTAATATGTTTATCTGTGTATGGGTCTGTGCTTGTGTGAGTGTAGATACCCTGGGAGTCTCAAAGAGGGTGTCAGATACCCTAGAATTGGAGTTCTAGGTGCATGTAAGTTCTCAGACAGGGGTGCTGGGAACCCATCTTGGGTCTTCTGCAAGAGCAGTACATGTTCTTGACCTCTGAGCCATTTCTCCAGCCCCTTGAAAGTATTTTTGATACTTTTAGGTACTATTAGCCTAGGTCAGTCTCACTCATGTTTTCAGCTCTTTCTACTGCAGACACTGGCTTACATGTCACTACTTAAGTGATAAACAATGTAGCCAGGTGTGGTGGTGCACACCTTTAATCCTAGCACTCCAGAGGCAGAAGCAGGTGATCTCTGAGTTAGGCCAGTCTGGTCTACAGAGCGAGTTTCAGGACAACCAGGACTACACAGAGAAACCATTTCAAAAAACACCCCTCAAATAATAAGAAAAAAAAAAAAACCCCAACCAACCATCAATAATTAAAAAAGAAAATGTAATGTATTCATTCACCAGATTCGACTGCAGACATCTTCACTGAATCACACCCATGTGCCCACTCTCTTCAGTGACACACCCGAGAGGCGGGACTAAACAGATGCCCTATAAATCTGTATCAGAACTCCACACCTTTTCACATCAAAACTAAGTACTGTTTCCCTCTCCAACTTTGGCTACCTGGAAGTCACAACCTAGCCATCTGTACTGGAGTGCTGTAATTGAAATGACTTTTCCAGAAGCTCCTACTCAACTCTACCACATGCACACAGATTTGCACATACCTCACTCAGTACACGACTCAATGCTATTTTAGATAGAGAGTCCTTTTGAAATAATAGTTGCAAGTTTTCTCAATTTCTTCTCTGTGCAACAGATTCTCACTCTCAAAAATCTGTAACAGTCTCATTATCTGTTCTAATTTATTTACTCTAGGATAGAGGTGACTGCTCTCCATACCTTGAAGTACCCACCATCTCTGGTACACACCTGTCCTAGCCCTCTCATACGGACTGATAGTAACATATATCAAATATGTGTATGGAATACTTATAGCTGCAGATGACTGTGTTTGGCTATCAGATATACGCAACAATGTACTTTTTCTTTTTGCAACATGCCCTCTTTTAATTTACCGTGTGTATTTATTTACCTGTCCTATTTATTCTAAAGCTGCACTATTCAATACAGTAGCCACCATATAAAATTAGAAAACTCCAGTCCCATTTCAAGCCCTAAATATCTGTCCCGAACACTGTAAACACTGCCACCACACACAGCAGTCCCACTGGACTCCACTGCCCCAAACACCAGTCTGGAGTTGTACTTGTTACACTCACCACTTGGAATCTCTGCCTAAGCTTCCTTTTCTGAGCTGCTGCCTTTGGCAGTCTGTGTGTTGGTGGTGCCAGTGAGTGAAACAAGTGTTCACAACAACAGAGCACATTCGGCTCTAGGTAAGCCAGTGTTAGTCTCCACACTGTCACTTCTGCAGCCACATGTCCAGAGAACTCTGGAGCGTGCACGGGAACTGTATTTTAAAGAGCTGTCCCACAGCTGGAGAAATGGCTCACTGGGCAAGAGTGCTGGCCGCACAATCAGGACACCGGAGTTCAAGAGCGAGCTCAGGGAGTAAGTCAGGTGTCCTATGCACACCTCTAGTTCTGAAGAGGTGTGGAAACAGGGATTGCTGGAGCTTGCCATCTATGTCAAGTTTAGGGAGAGACCCTGGCTCAAAGGAAGAGGTGGAGCTCAAAAGAGGAGTACCCCTGACTTCCTCTTCTGGCCTCTTTGTGTGCATATACCTATGCACACAGAAAGACACACGAAGTCAGCCTTAAAAATTAAAAAATGAAAAAAAAAATGTCCCTTTAAGTGATGCTTTAAACAGAGGAATGAGGTTAGCATGAGACTAGACTATCCGTGTTAGGAAATGGCCAACCAGGGATAACAAGCTCAAAGACCTGAAGAATTAAAACAAGCTGTGTGGGCTAGAGGTACACAGAAGTCTGTGGCCAGAAACTGAGCACAGTCCTTAGGCCTGGGACACTACTACACTAGGTGGAAAAGAAAGCCACTGCAGGGCCTGGAGCAAGAGTCTTATTTGACAATTTAATCCTTACACGGTTTGATTTGGTTTTAGACGGCCTCCTTTATTTAACCTAGGCTGGCCCCGAACCTGCTATATAACCAATAATGATCTTGAACTCCTGAACCTACTGCCTTTGCCTTCCTAGTTTGGGATTACAGGTGTGGGTCACCATGACCAGTTTAGTTGATACTTTAAATAGGTAACTTTGGTAAAGCATGGAAAAGAAAGTTAAGGTAATAACAGGAGCCAGGCGACAGAGGATTGGAGGCTCCATGCAGAGATGTAGGAAGTGCTCAGTGGTTAGAGGGGCTGAAAAGTGGTCAAATGGGACAGGCACTTTACGAAGGGGCCAGTCAGACTTACTAGCATTTTCTCTTTGGTGCTGGGAATTGACCCTCAGACTGTATAAGGAAGGCAGTCAAGCACTTCACTGTCCAGCTAGACTGGGACTGCCAAGCAGACTTGTGAGTGGTCTTACATATCAACATTTATCAAAACTCCCAAAGTGATGGATAGACGACTGGCCAGGAAAATCGAGGAGAAAAGCTTACATGTAAATGGCATCACTCATGAGCTGAGTGGGTGCTAGAGAGGAGGAGCTGGAATACCTTCCTGAGTTCCACCACTAAGATAATCTTAAGGTTTGCCAACAATTTAACAAGAAAATATGGGGAAATCTAGGAGATGGAAAAGCATAAGCCCAATATTATAAAAGACATAAGTATGCTTAGCAGCACTGGGTGTGGGAGCACACACCTTTAATCTCACAGGCAGAGGGAGGCTGGTCTCTGCTAGTTACAGGCCAGCCAGAGCCACACAGAGTTCATTGTATCTGTTAACTTTGTTAAATGTCATTTTAACAAATGCAAGAACTTCATTTCCTAAATGATTGGGCAGAACACTGGCTGGGGTGTGCACACCTTGGACTGGCAGACACACTGTGTTCCTTGACTTCCCTTTCCACCCTCACTAGTCCCGAGCTGGGAGTCACACCACAGCCAGCAGCTTGGTTCTCTACACTGACGGCCCAGTACTGCGCATGGTGCATGCTACCGTTGCATCAAAGTCTTAGTTCTTCTTCATCCTTAACCTCAAACTGAAAATATAACTTTCCTGTTTAATCTTCTAATACAGAAGTAATATTAATTTCCACCAGCATTATTAAGGTCCCAGACCTAAGGGGACCAAAGAGCACATGTACATAGGATTTCCCCTCTCCACAAACTATCTCTAGAACCAGACAGATGGAACTGAATCCTGGCTCCATTACTTACAAGCTATTTGACATTAGAGATAATATCTAATGGGGGGAGAGGTGCAGCATGTACACAGGAGAGACTGTTCTCTGAGGCAGTCTCATTACACAGTGACGGTCCAGGGACTCACTACGGAGTCCTGGCTGGCCTTGAACTTCAGTATCTCAAGTGATAGGATAATGGGCCTTGCCACCACACCAGGGGAAACCTATCTACCTTTCTAAATCTCTACTCCTTCACCCACGGTCAACTCCTATCTCACAAAGTTGCTGAGGTCATGCAGAAGCACACATGTGTTACTAATGGCAGTCTTTCTGTAGACATGTCTTTCCACAGTTAGTTTTGTGTGTCTACTATACATGGAACAACTCTATACATACTGTATTGTCCGCTGCTGGTCTGATAGATGGGGGTTGGAACAGACATAGACGTGACAGCAGAAATACCAGGACTTTCTCCGTCTCCTTTTCTGCCCCGTGTATCTTCAGAAGAGAGGTCTTTCAAAATTTTCCTGTTAAAAAACAAAACAAAACAAAACTCTGTTAATGACAGTGACTTACAAAGACAGTCTCGGGCTGGAGAGATGGCTCAGAGGTTAAGAGCACTGCCTGTTCTTCCAGAGGTCCTCAGTTCAATTCCCAGCAACCACATGGTGGCTCACAACCATCTATAATGTGATCTGGTGCCCTCTTCTGGTGTGCAGGCATGCATGCAGATAGAACACTGTATACATAAAAAAAAAAAAAAAAACCAAACCAAAAAAAAAAAAAAACACAAAGACAGTCTCCTGCCCTCCCTCTGTGTGAGGGTAGCCTCACTACCCCAGCCAGGCTCCCAAGTGCTGGCATTACAGGAGCCACCACCCCTGTCCAGGTTAATAGTGCAATATCTAACTGGATGTGGTGCTATATGCCTTTAGTCTCAGTTTGGCAGGCTAAGGCAGGAGGATTACTTCAGATCAGGAATTTGAAATGAACCGTTTCAAAGACAGAGCAGAGATAACCAAAAGCAGAAGTCAGTCCTAAGTCAGCCCTGCAGGTGGCCATGTCAGAGGGGCAGCGGATAGATGGCAGTTGACTTCAGTTGTCAGCCCACCAGGAGGCAAATCCCTGATGGGTCAATCTCGGATAGGCAAGGCCCCGAGACCACTGACTCCAGAATGTCTTTAGCTTCTGCTGTGCCTTCACATGTTTGCTGTATCTTTCTCTGGTACTGGCATGGTGTGAATGGGTGTGGGGAGATCCCCACTGCCTGTAATGTGGTGTGTTTATCTCTTGGATACATGCTGTTTTACTGGACATTTTTTTTTAAATATTTATTTATGTATACAGTGTTCTGCCTGCATGTATGCCTGCAGGCCAGAAAAAGGCACCAGATCTCATTACAGATGGTTATGAGCCACCATGTGGTTGCTGGGAATTGAACTCAGGACCTTTGGAAGAACAGCCAGTGCTCTTAACCTCTGAGCCATCTCTCCAGTCCAACTACTGGGCATTTTTACCTGTGGATTATTATGATTTTTTCCTAAGCTGTACTATCTAATTGATGATAATAATGCTAGTCTAAATAGAGTTTTGGTGATTAAAAAAAAATAAAACAAGGAAGTGTCACACTGCTAGAACACATGAGTTTCTATTGAGGAACCACATAGACTGTGGCTTAGGTTAATAATTAATAAAAACAATCGAGTCCCAGTAGCCCAGGTAGTTTAAATTCTTTTAACCTTAGTGTTGGGAGATGTGTTCACAGGTTTCAGAGTGCATCACAGCTGAAACAAAGCTCTGAAAATAACTTAGACTAAGATGTTTTTGAGGTAAAAAACCCAAGAAGACAAAGTTTTAGAAAGGCACATAGTTGAGTGAGGAACTCTTTAAGGTCAGGGAACAAGAACAAAGCAGTCCAATTATTATTAGCTGACGCACTTTTCTTGCTAGGATTAGGTGATGATTAATTTCTTGTACCCATTTCTGCCCTCAATCTCCTGATATAAGAAACAATTGTTGGGGCTGGGCGGCGGTGGTGCACACCTTTAATCCCAGCACTGGGGAGGCAGAGGCAGGTGGATCTCTGAGTTCGAGGCCAGCCTAGTCTACAGAGCGAGCTCCAGGACAGGAACCAAAACTACACGGAGAAACCCTGTCTCGAGGAGGAAAAAAAAAAAACCACAAAAAACTATTGTTGGGTATGTATCATAAAGATTTAAAGTAGAGCTGACTGATTCTATTTCATATATAAAAGTTTAGATTTGTGATTCCTTTAAGATTCCTTATAAGATTACCTTTCAAGATAAGTAATAAAGTAGTTGGACCTTTCTTTGTAACTGCAAAACTCAGTCTTCTCAGTCAGGACTTTTACTGGCAGACTATCTTGCTTGCTTATACATTGTTAATCTATAACAAGTTGCTTGGGTATGAATGTACATGGGTTCTTGGGATAATTTTTCACCTGTTATACCTAAACTGTTTAATTATGGTAAGGGATATGGAAAACATGCTCTTTTTTATTTGTATTCATTGTAATTATTCACTTGAAAAACAATGTAACCACACTCTAATTTTTATATTGCCTGAAAGAGTGTGTGTCTTTCTCCCTTAACCCCCCCCCCCCCCCAGATAAAGAAGTCTGGTACACACAGACTGTGGATCCCCTCTGAGCTCTGCACTGCTGAGGGCTGGCCCCCCAGGCAGCGATACAGCTCAGTGTGCTCTATCGAATCACCCCATTTGAATTCTCCAGGGGAGCCAGGAGCATGCAGTCTTTAAACTCAGCCAGCTGCTGAAATAGATCTCAGAGTCACAAGAGAGCAGAGTCTGAGTCATCACAATGCAGTCAGATCTGTGGCTAGGAATGGCTTTAAATCCCAGAAACTCCTTGCCCTGTCAATCATCCTCAAGTGACCTTGACTCAGGAATTCTAGAGTTTAACCGCAGGTTCTGCTGTCTGGACAGGACAGATCTCTGAATTAATTCTCCAGCACTCCCTCAGCTTAGTTTACCATGGCAATGTTCATGTGTACAGCGGTAACTAACAAGATGGAAGGAACTCTGCCTCCCTGTTCCTGAGGTAGTCTGTTGGAGCTGGTACTGCAAGGACAAACCTGCTCTGAGACAAGGCAGAATCAAGGGCAGGGTCCCGGAGAAAGGAACACAGGGTCTGACTCTCACTCCTAGTAAGCTAGTTTTATCCCAGATCTACATACAAGAACAGAGAAGCCACTTGTTTGTCCCCAAGCACAGCTGTCAGCAGAACTCCAGGAGAGACTGTAAAGGAAACCTTCCCAGAAAGGAAACCTTGGAAACACAGCACAGCTGCCGGGAATTCCTGGAAAACCCCTCAAGTGAATGAGTTACAAGCAAGCAAATCAAGTAGCTTCCCCATTCATGCACAAAGAGAGCTGGCCCAAAGAGGGAAGGGTTCCTTGTGAGAACTCTGTGTAGCCCTGGCTGTCCTGGAAGTCATTCTGTAGGCGAGGCTGTCCTCGAACTCAGAGATCCGCCTGCCTCTGCCTTCCAAGTGCTGGGATTAAAGGCATGCACCACCACTGCCCAGCCTCTTTCTCTTTTCCTTTTTTTTTTTTCCCTTGTGTGTGCACAAGCACATATAAAGTTGGGTGTGTAGGGCTCAATAAATAACTGTTTCAAGACAGGGTTTCTCTGTGTAGCTTTGTGCCTCTCCTGGAACTCGCTCTGTAGCCCAGGCTGGCCTCGAACTCACAGAGATCCGCCTGCCTCTGCCTCCCGAGTGCTGGGATTAAAGGCGTGCGCCACCGCCGCCCGGCTGTTAAATTTTTAAAAAGGACAATAATTGAGCTGACCTTAGTGGTGCACACCTTTAATCCCAGAGGCAGAGGCAGGCAGTGAGTTCCAGGCCAGTCACAGATACACAGTAAGACCCTGTCTCAAAAAAAAGATAGATAGACAGATAATCTTTTGTTTAGCATTTATCATTATAATGATGTATTCTAGACTAACTATATTTTGTATCAGTATTTGCCCTTCTCCTTTCCTACTGTTGAGACTTGGCTCCCCTTTCCGGGATCTTTTTGCGGTCTCTGTCCAGCTTTAGCCTGGTGATAACCACCTTGCTGGGTGGATGCCCACACGGACAGTTATGCCATTAGCCTTGTCTTGCTGTAGATGGCGTATTTCTTCCCGTACAGTTGGACCACTTTGCCAATCTGCTGGCCTTTGTTTGTCCTCAGACAACCTGCACTTCTTCATCCTTTGGAATAGACTGAACACCGTACTTCAGTCTCAGCTCTTAGGAAAGAGGGGAGGACATGATCTTCCTCTGAGTGTGAGAAGGTGTACTGAAATACCGTTAGCAGTTCTTGCTTCAGTCACAAAAGTTTTGAACTTCATTTTGGCCTTGACAACCAGCCGAATACTCCCTATCTTGGTTTCTTGAGACAGGATCCTTCTACACAGTGCCAGCTGGAATTCACCAGCTGGAAGGCTGCCTTCCAACTCAGAGATCCACCTGTTTCTGCCTCTCAAACGCCGGGATTAAAAGTATATACCCTAGTCAGGTGGGTTTAATGCTGTCAATCTTTCTGTAATTAATATTTTGAGTTACACCCCACAAAATCTGATATTTTGCACAGACACAACTCCCAGACAGTCTCATTTAGCCCAGAACTCTCTTCCTAGCCAAGGATGATCTTCAACTCCTGATCTTCCTGTCTCCACGTCTCAAGAGCTCAGATTACAAATGTGTGTGAGCAGCCTGGTTCTTTGAAAGCATTTTTATTAGTCTTTATGCATGTGTGTGTGCCAGAGGGGGATAGGTTCCCCTCTCACAACACAGGTCCCAGGGACTGAACTAAGGTCCGCAGACTTGGAAGCAGGCCATTTTACCTGCTGAGCAGTGCTGGGACTACAGTGTGGTTTATGCAGTGTTGGGGACTGAGTATGTCAGGCAAGCATTCTACCAACTCAAGTGTATTCCCAGTATTAACAAGTTTTTTAACTGATGAAGACTAAAATGCAAGCTGGCCATTATAGCTCAGTTCACACTTGTAATCTCAGCACCCCAGAGGCTAAGGCAGGAGGACTGCTCCAAGTTCTAGACCAGCCAGTGCGACATGGTGTGAGACCATGTCTCAAAAAAAAAAAAAAAAAAAAAAGAACAACTACTATGAAAACAAGACAATTCCTTTTTTTTTTTTTTTTAAATTTTTGGTGGCTGGAGAGACAGCCATGGGTGCTGGGAACCGAGCTCTTGCATTTTTGGTTGTGAGCCTAGGCTTTAACGGCTAAGCCATTTTTCTAGCCCAATTCTAACTTCCTTTAAGACTTCCTGTTTAACAGCCAGGCAGTGTGCCTTTAGTCCCAGCACTCGGGAGGCAGAGGCAGGTGATGAGTTCGAAGCCAGCCTGGTCTACAGAGTGAGTTCTAGGACATCCAGGGTGCTGTAGAATAATCCTTTTGCACATTGTGAAGATGTGTTGCTCTTGTTGGTTTAATTAAGAGTCAACTAGCCAACAGCTAGGCAGGAAGAGGTTACAGGTAGGAGAGCGAGACAGAGAACACTGGGAAAAAGAAGGGTGGAGCTGCCAGCCAGATGCACAGGGAGCAGGACTTGTAGAAAAATGAGGTAACAAGCCGTAAGCCACGTGGCAGCACATAAGTGAATAGAAATGGGTTTATTTAAATTGTAAGAGCTAGTTAGTAACAAGCCCAAAGCTACCAGCTGAGCATTTTCTGATAAATAAGAGGTCTCCGTGCATTTACTGGGAAGCACGTGGTCCAGATGAAAAACTCCATCTACACAGGGATACACAGAGAAATCCTGTCTCGAAAAACAGAAAGACTTCCTGTTTGGCAAACGAAATGTTTCTTAGTTTAATTTCCAATTATTTGGAGATTTTCCTATTATATTTCTATTAGTCTAATTCTAGTATGAGAACATATATGATTTCAGTTCTTTTAAATTGCTAAGGGCATTCCTCTTCTTGAGAGCTTTCTTTTCCTTAATAAATATATGTTGAGTCTATATAAAAAAAAGGTTTGTCGTAACCCAGGTGTGGCATTTCCTTTTTCTTCCTTTGAAACAGGGCCCTACCCTGGCTGGCCTGCAGCTGTGTAGAAGCAGGATGACTTCAAATTCAAGAACTCTACTACCTTCTTATGTCACCATACTCAGCAGTTTGTTTTGTTTTTGAAACAGGTCTTACGCTATAGACTAGGTTGGCCTCAAACTCAGAAGTAATCCTCCTGCCTCAGCTTTACAAGTCCAGGTTTATAGGGATGAACTACCACACTCAGTGCAAAGTTGTGTCTTTGGTACATGAATAATGTGCTTTGTACAGTTGTTTGGTGGATGCTTCCCCAAACCATTTTATTCCACTGGTTGCTAGTGTTAACCAACTTGCTTACTTGTCTTGTCAATTGTTAGCTGTGACACATGTATTCATGCACACGTCTTTGCCTTTTAAAAGAAAAGGTGTGAAGACAGAACCAACCACCATGCAGTTATCCCGTCTGCAGTGTGTCTGTCCAGCCTTTAGTTACCCCAGGGTGTGCAGCCGTCACCAGACTCTCCCTTTACAGCAGATGTTCCCTTCTCCATGTCAGACCCTTGTTTCAGAGGGTGCCGGAGAGCTTTCCTGTCTCTCTTCACTAGTCTCCAAAATGGACTTTTTTCTTTTCTCCCCAATCTCCTTTTGAACATATCTGAGTTTTACTTCTGTTACATTTCTCTTCATGTCTGCCCAGAGTTTCTATTTCCATTTATTTCAAGAGGACTAACTCTTACTTGCTAGAACATTTTCATAACAGTCCCTTCTAAGTCTGTACCATGTAATTCCATCATCTCTGCTATCTAGGTGTTAGAATCTGCTAACAGCCCCCTCACCCACCCAACAACGGACTTTTTCAGGCCAAGTGATTTCAGACATTTTCAGTAGTCTGTTATCTGAGTCTTGTTTGAATCCTACAGAGAATGTTTTAGCCTACTATCAATCTAGTCATGTCTAAACTAACGTTCTGACAGGCCTTCTCTCTACTGTGGTTCCAGTACCAATTCAGTTCTCAAAGCTTCTGTGGTTGTTAGGATCTGTGCCTAGGACAGATTCTCCTGTACATCCTTCTGTCTTCAAAAGTCCACATGTGCACGGGAAGCCCTGTCTAGCCTTCATTTGCTAAAGTGTACAATGGGATGTCACAGAAAGTTTCTTCTGCCTAGTACTACTTCTGCAGACTTTGTCATTTACTGATGTGTCTGTGTGTGCGTGTGTGTGCGAGTGCAGAGGCTGGATGACAACCTTCACAAGTTCCTTCTCCCACTTTTCAGGTAGTTCACCTCCATGTATATGAGGACTTCCTGCTGAGTTCAGCTTTGGGTAGTAACCTAAGCCTTACCTTGGGAAGCTGCTTCTCAGATTCTAGCCTCCTTTGGTGCTCAGCTTAGGGAACAAAACCCAGTCAAGTCCTTCCTACCACACACTAAGGCAGTCAAGCACTCTGGTACTCGCTCTTCATGCCCCCCCCCCCCCCCCCCCGTTTGGTTTTCTTTTCTTTTTAAGATTTATTTATTTATTATGTATACAGTATTCTGTCTGCGTGTATCCCTGCCAACCAGAAGAGGGCACCAGATCTCATTTCAGGTGGTTAGCCACCTTGTGGTTGCTGGGAATTGAACTCAGGACCTTTGGAAGAGCTCTTAACCGCTGAGCCATCTCTCCAGCGCGCCCAGCCGGTCCCGTCGTCGTTCCCCCCCCCCCCCCCTCCGGTTTGTTTTTCAAGACAGGGTTTCTCTGTGTAACAGCCCTGGCTGTCCTGGAACTCACTCTAAAGACCAGGCCGGCCTTGAACTCACAGAGATCCACCAATACTGCTCAGTATGGTTTCACCCTTTATACTTGTATGCAGGTGGTTTTCTGCTTAATCAAGTGGGTGTAAGACAAGTAAGTACTTGATTCAAGAACTATTCTGCGCAAGTTTAAAAATCCAACTTTTTGGTTCTTTTAGTGACTACTTTTTTGTTTGTTTGTTTTCGAGATAGGGTTTCTCTGTGCAGTTTTGGTGCCTGTCCTGGATCTCCCTCTGTAGACCAGGCTGGCCTTGAACTCACAGAGATCTGCCTGGCTCTGCTTCCTGAGTGCTGGGATTAAGGGCATGCACCACCACTGCCTGGCTAGTGACTACTTTTAATAGCTTGTGATAAGTCTATAGTAATCAGTATAAAATTCCAAGAGACTATTCCTGTCTGAAGTACCCCCATATTCTCCCTTTCCTTCCCCTTCTTGTGGTACTGGGGACCAAACCCAGGGCCTTACACATACAGGTTAAGTGCTCCACATTGACATGCATTTCCAGTTCCCTATTGTATTACCAAGCCACCAAATGAGTCACAGCTAGTGTTCTAAGAAGCCAACTGAAGTAAACACTTATCTCTGGGTTAGCACAAGGACAAACCAGGGCCTTGTACATGCAGGAAAGACGTAACCACTGGGGTACATCCCTGAGTACAGAATTCCAGGCCAAAAGGTAGGTTTTAGTCCATTATGTCTAACGCTGCTGTTCAAGACCACCTGCTGTTTGTTAGCTTAGTGGCCATTCCTTTCTAGATAATCTTTTTAAAATCCAATGGTTATCTGGGCTGGGAACATAGCTCAGTCATAGCTTGCCTAGCACATATTTACCAGCACCAGGAAAACAACACTCATGTTTAAATCTGGTATTCTCCAATTTTTCCTTAAGACTCACCCAGACACAGTTCTGCATACATTTCTCATTTGGGAATCTTGCTTTCTGAAGCCAACAACTCAGGCCCTGGAAACACCCATCCTCTCCTGAGGGAGTAAATTAGATGGCTGTAGGTCGTGCCTGCCCAGCCTATCGCCTCCCTCCTCACTTCTATTTACTTCCTGTGCTCATCTTAGGTCATCTACTCAGGGCCTTCCTTCGCCTCCAACTACCCAATTCTTCAGTCACATCTAAACTGCTCTAATACTTATTTTAAATTTCTCAGCAGACCTCAGGACCTATCTTTCTAGTTTTCTTCCTTTTCAAAGTCCTCCCAATCTCCTGGTCCAGTGTGGGTTTGATTCCTCTTGTTGTCTTTCTTGACTTAAATTAGACACAGAGTCCATGGTGATTTCATGATGGGAGGTTCTGTGTACTTGTGTACTAATAACATATTATTTCTCGTAGCTCTTTATCGTTTTCAATCACATTCTTTAGGATTTTCCCCACCCCCCAAAATTGTCACTTTGTTTTGGGGAGGCGTCCTCTGAAACACTATGTGTTTGGTGGTGAACCTGTGCTGTGGAGAGACAGTGGGACCTAGTAGCAGGGACGTGCCCTCACTAGGGGGCTGGCCCAGGCTCTAGAACAGCAGACCAGCTCCCTCCTGCGGTCTACCCTGCATTATTCTGTCCTTAGCTGAAGGAGCTCTTCAGCTGCCTTACAAACTCTGCCTGTCCCCTTCAAACAAAGATCAAATTAGTGTCGCCTTGATTCACACCTGGTAATTCATTCCTATTTATTCTACAGACATACTGACCCTATACATACTTCTCTCACACCACCTAAGATCTTACTACAGTGTTTACAGGCTTCATCATTCTGATTCCTCCTACCACACAGCCTCCAGATTTGGTCAATTCTACCATGGACCTGTCACAAATTCACTCACTCCAAATATATCCCTACTCCTTCCTATCCATATGAAATTACAGACAATTCCAAAGGTCCTCTGTCAGCTGGTCGTAGTACTTACAGATCCCGATTAACCGAGCAAGTCATTACTTGCCATCTAAGGGATGGTTATAATGCTAAGACCCGGCATCACAGAAAATTATGGCCATCCCCCTTCAAATGGAATCCCCCTCACCCCCAGACAGGGTTTCTCTGTTGTCTAATTTTGGTGCCTTTCCTGGATCTCACTCTGTAGACCAGGCTGGCCTCGAACTCAAAGAGATATGCCTCCCAAGTGCTGGGATTAAAGGTGTGTGCCACCACCACCAGGCTCAAATGGGATTCTAAGGGGCTAGAAACATGGCTCAATGGTTACTGTTTTAGCAGAGAACCCAGGTTCAGTTCCCAGCACCCACATGGCAGCTCACAACCACCTATAACTCCAGTTCCAGGGGATCTGACACCTTCTAGCCTCCTGAACACACATGCCACACACAAAGGCACACAGGCAAACACCATGAACATAAGTGAGTCTAAAAGCACTAACAAGTACCAAAAAGAGCTACAGAAGACAGACTTTACTGTCTCAGGTCCGTCAGGAAGAGGTAAGTTGAGGCTTCTGGTAAGCACACACAGGAGTTACGTGGAATGTAGACGTATTTCAGACAAGCTACACAAGGGGCTGGACTAAGGCTCAGACTCAGAAAGAGAAGACACAGCATACACTACAGTTCAACCCTACACTTGGCAGTCCTGCTTTTATATGGCTTTTAGAGTAAAAACTGCCAGCAGGGCACAATGACATATGCTTTGAATCCCAGCACTTGGGAGAAGAGGGAGGGGGGATCTCTGAGTTTGAGGACAGCCTGATCTATATAGAAAGATCTCACAAACAACAAACTATTTGAAGCCTAAATCCTTTAGCTTAACCCGCTTCCACCGTACCTTTCCTAACGGCGACCTTGCCTAACCATGCTCGCCCTCTGTATTTTCACAGAACTATCTGAACACGTTTGATAACAAAGTACCAACCTGTAAGATGGGCGCCGAGCCAGGATCCCGTGAGCTTTCTGTGAGGAGCCTATGCTGTCAGATGAGTCCTGAGACTCCTCACTTTCTGATAAAGATGACACCTAAAAATCAGAACTGATTTTAATATGCTGAATGCAGACAGGGAAAGAATCGAGTTTTTACTTTCAAAGAAATGATCTGTCTCCTGTCACCCCAATTCACTGCACATCACTCCTCAGGTCTAACAGAGGAAAGTGGGAGCATAGCCACTGAAGAAACAAACGGGCACAGCCCCCCTCTAATCGCAGCCCCCGGGAGGCAGATCTAGAACAGAGAAACCAAGAAGAAAAAGGAAAGAACATACAATACAGTAGCCCGGTGCTAACAGAACTTATGTCTCCAATAATATGGTACTAACTGGGGGCTGGAGAGATGGCTGAGCGGTTAAGAACACTGGCTGCTCTTCTAGAGGTTCAAAGTTCATTCCCAGTATGCAGACATGTAGACAAAGCACTGATATACATAAATACATATGTAAATAAGCCTTGAAATGGTATTATTCTACTGGTTACAAATAAAAAGACACTTCTGAGCCTGGCAGTGGTGGTGCACGCCTTTAATCCCAGCACTGGGGGGGGGGGGGGGGGGGGGGGGGGGGGGGGGGGGACACGGACGACGACGACGACGACGACGACGGGACACACAAGCACACACTTCTGATCTCACTCACCCTGAGCCATACTTAGAGACTCTGAGTTTGAAAAGCCTGTTAGAACCCTAACTCTTCTCAGGAGACTGCTGAATCTGCAAGCACACAGACCAAGGTCTGTTGGACGCATGCACGTGGCAGGCTGGCAACTGAAATGGCTCGTGATTATGAGCTTGTACTGTTCTTCCAGAGGACCAGAGTTCAACTCCTAGCAGCCACACTGTGCTGCTTCAGGAGGATCTGATGCCTCTGGCCTCCAGGGGGATCTCCAATCTCTGCAGCTGCCGTCTTTCACACAGAAGAACAGACCAAGCCACACTGTGGCCATGTGTGGCACAGCTGGAAGGGCAGCAGCCAAGAGTTTGAGGTCGCCTCACTACCCAGCAAGACTCTGGCTCCAAACAAGCCCAACGCTAACCTGACAGCTTCCTTCCCAGACAGAGCAG
Organism: Peromyscus eremicus; assembly: GCF_949786415.1. NCBI lineage: Eukaryota > Metazoa > Chordata > Mammalia > Rodentia > Cricetidae > Peromyscus > Peromyscus eremicus. The sequence goes on from NC_081436.1 coordinate 3,376,299, forward strand.
CGTCTGTCAGGTGGCGAGGCAGTGATCAGCAGGGTTGGAGGTCCTGGGAATGGGACCCCCATCAGTGTAGAAAACCGAGAACTCAAACTGTAGCACTGTGACTTCTGCTCAACTAAAATCTAAGTCATGGACCTGGCCCTGGATAGGTGACGCCTTCCACTGCTCCAATGCCATCCATCCAACCTTAGGATTATCTGGCAAGTCAATTCTAGCCAGGAGGCTTCCTGATAAAAGAACAAGGACCTAGTAATCACTGTCCCCTCCCATAAGAATCACCCCAAATGGGCCTGTCAATAACTTGGGATAGGAAAATGAGCCCCCACAAAATAAAACCCCCATATATTCTAGAGGCTTTAAAACAAGTATAAAATCTTTTTAAAATGTAGATCGGTATGATGGTCTCATTGAGAGTATAGTCCAGCGTACTGTAATAAAGTATCTTCCTTCCACATACTACTCTGTGCTGAATTCTTGTGATAGAGCTCCAAAGGCCAGGAAGACAGAGTAAGATCTGGTGACAGCTACTAGGCCACATGTTCCTATCAAGTACTTCAAATGTGGCTTTTTTTTTTTTTTTCCCCAGATAGGGTCTATGTAGCCCTGGCTGTCCAGCACCTCTCTGGAGACCAGGATAGTCTCAAACTCACAGAGGTCCCGCCTGCCTCTGCCCCCCAAGTGCTATGATTAAAGGTGTGTACCACTACATACAGCTTAAAGGAATAACTAAGTTTATTTAACTAAATTAAAATTGATAAACGTGCTGGCTGCTGGCTATATACTGAAAAATGCAACCCTAGCCAGGCGATAGTGGCGAACGCCTTTAATTCCAGCACTCAGTCGACAGGGGACTGGATCTCTGAGTTCAAGGTCAGCCTGGTCTACAAAGCTAAGTTCCAGCGGGGCGTGTATGCCACCATTTTCTAGCCTCTGTATCTAGTGGCTGTTCTGTTCTCTGACCCCAGATAAATTAGGGTGCACAATATTTTGGGGAATACAATACCACCACAAAATGTTCTTGCTCTGTTTCTGAAAAACTCTTTAATGCATGCTAGCTAGACAGGAGCTAAGCTTTCAAGTCTGTAGCCCCGTCCCCTACTGAGTGTAAAGAAAACCGAAACGTCTACAGATTAAATCCTTCAAAGGCACACAAGAACATACTTTCAGGAGAATTACAATTCCATCTATTTTCTATTCCGTAATATACTATCTTTCTTTTTAAAAGACCCTTCTTTGTAAAGTTAACTATACAGAAAATGTACTTTACTATAAACAAAAGAAACTTAGTGCCTACTACCATAGCTGTGTGGTTAACTACTAAGCAGTACCAAATAATTTGGAAACAGAATAAAGTAAAAATCAAGCTTCTGAAAACCCTCCCGGGCTTGCAGAGGGCCATACTCCTAAGCCCACTTCCTCTTGGCTGGCGCTGCCCTACCAGGAGCTTCTGTCAAGTTCATTTCCAACTGTCCTGCTGAGCGTTTCCTTGGGGAGGATGCCCTTTTCCTGAGTATCAAATTCCCTCTGAGGAGTTCTCTGTAGCTCCAAAGGGGTAATACTTTTGGGACTTCTCAGGGTCAAAACTTCACTGCTGGGTGACTTCTGGCCCATTTGTCCATCCCTCTACTACACAGGAGACATAACAGAGAGATGTCTCTTTTTGCTCCACTTTGTATCTGCAGCCAGAATCTTAACCAAACTGGTATATCAAGGTTGTTAATGCAATAATGGTGGGGAGGGGGGGAGGACGGGACGATGACATAAGATGCAAACTCTCCTAGCGCTGTCAGGCCTACATGCTATCTGCCCTGAGAGTTTTTTTTTTTTTTTAAGATTTATTGATTTATTTATTTGTTATGTATGCAGCATGTATGACTGACTGCAGGCCAGAAGAGGGCACCAGATCTCATTACAGAAGGTTGTGAGCCACCATGTGGTTGCTGGGAATTGAACTCAGGACCTCTGGAAGAGCAGTCAGTGCTCTTAACCGCTGAGCCATCTCTCCAGCCCCTGCCCTGAGTTTTGACATGCCGTTTTTTCACTGTTGACAACTTATTGTGTTCCAGTCAATGCCCTTACTTTAAAATATATATAATATATATATATTATATATATATATATATATCTGCCGGGCGGTGGTGGCCCACACCTTTAATCCCAGCACTCAGAAGGCAGAGCCAGGAGGATCTCTTAACTCCTGAGCCATTTCTCCAGCCTATAATGTCCTTTCTTTCAAATGAGAATCTGATGTCTTTGATAAGTGCTAATCCACACAGCAACTAAAGGGACCTAAATGTCACTAGTGGTGGATGCACACTTTATTCTGAGAAACTCTATACTAGAGATTGCAAGTGAAAAGCGGAACTAGACAAGCAGGGCTAGGCAATAGTATCTCTTGAGTATCAGTTTTGATTAACAGGTAAGACTAAATAATCTACATGACAGGTGCCATGTTTGATTGTCAGGAATAGACAGGACAGAGCCAATCAAAAACAGGTTTTAAAAAAAGTGATACTGTTCCACTATACATTTTTATTATATGGCACTGATACCTGCTTAAAAATTAAGTGTCTGAAAAGGAAACCTTTACACTGAAAAGAAAATGTTTCAAAGGTTGTACTGGGGAGAAGCTGGAGAGATTTATAAAAAAGCAAAGAACAAAAGCACCTTGTTTTCAGCTCAGGGGAGGGATTTGAGGACTGTAAGAGCAGCAAGGCAGAGCAAAGCAGACAGTCTTGAGCAATCACTTGGTAACTCTTGCTCTAGACTCTTTCCAAGCATGTCTGTAATGTGAGCAGCTTTGAAAAATACAGTTATGTGCTTGATCGAAATGATTCCCAGTAGTCATCCATTTTTAAAGCTTAATAGCCAGTAAGAAATGAAGCACCAGAAAAAGCAGAAACAATAAACAGCAGAATCAGACCCAAAGGAGACAGTCACATCATTAGATGCAGATGATCGAACACTTAAGCCTGATGTTGAACTAATAGAACTGATGTTATAAAGGATTTTCCAAGGAGACATTAAATCACACAAAGCAGAATTTAGAGAAGGGAGCAATGCTTCCAAAATACTGCAAAGAAAAGTAGTATGGCCGGACGGTGGTGGCACACGCCTTTAATACCAGCACTCTGGAGGCAGAGGCAGAGGCAGGCAGATCTCTGAGAGTTCAAGGACAGCCTGGTCTACAGAGCGAGTTCTAGAAAAAACGCAAAGCTACACAGAGAAACCCTGTGTAGTTGGAGTTTTCCTGTGTCTACCCGGCTCCTGCAGCCACTCAGACCCAAGTAAATACACAGAGATGTATATTACTTATAAACTGTATGGCCATTGCAGGCTTCTTGCTATCTAGTTCTTATGATCTTAAATTAGCCCATTTCTACAAATCTATACCTTGCCATGTGGCCCGTGGCTTACTGGTATCTTTACATCTTACTTCTTATGCCTTCCACTTCTCAACATTCTCTTCTCTGCATGTCCTGCCTATACTATACTTCCTGCTTGGCTACTGGCCAATCAGCGTTTTAGTTACCAATCAGAGCAAAACATTCACAGCATACACACCATCCCACAGCAACCCTGTCTCAAAAAAACAAAGCAAAAGAAAACAAAAAACAAACAAACAAAAACAAAAACAAGAAAAGAAAAGTAGTATGCCAACCAGGTTGGGTAGATACGTTTGCTCACCAGGATGAAGCCTACCCCCAAGAACCTGCCTCTCCTCTACCAGGCAGCTCAAGAGACAGTGCAGGATCACTGTCCCGGCCTACCATGGAGTATAAAAACCCCATTTCTCTTCTTGAGAAAAGCATAGTTCTGCAAATGGACAAGCTGACCCCAGGCAATAACTATTTGAAAGGAAGTTGAGGTAGGCTGAGCCCTTGACTTGGGCAGACTCCTCCCTCTAGCAGGATGTTGAACACTCACTGGATGGGATGGTACTGAGACTGATCCTTTGGACTTCAATGCTGTTGCTTCTCCTACTCCCCAGTGTACCTGAGCAGCACTACTGGCTTAGACATTAGGCACCCAGAGATGTAGGGAAAACCTGCCCTGCACACAGGCTACAAAGCTAAGGTAACCAGGGGAGATTCCTGATACGCAAAGGGAAGATTTAAGGTCAAGACAGCTCTGTGGATACCTCCCAAATGACCCGTCTAAATGGTACACAAGACAAGAGACACTAACTTCAGTTCAATTCTTCCCGGTATGCTGTAGTACCAGCGCACCCAGAAGACGCTGCTCTAACACCTGTCTACTTCTCCCCACTCTATGCCTTCCTTTATTTATTATGTCTAGTACTGACTATTTTTGAGACAGGGTCACAGTGTGTAGCTTGGCTGGCCAGGAACTTGCTTTGTAGACCATGCTGGTCTTTAACTCATGCGTGCCTGGTGCCCTCAGGTCAGAAGAGGGTGTCAGATTCCCTGGATTGGAGTTACACATGGTTGTGAGCCCCATGTAGGTGCTGGGAACCAAATCAGGATCCTCTGCAAGAACAGCTAGTGCTCCTAACCACTGGAGCCGTTTCTCCAGCCACAGTAGTATTTTTACTTTATTTTCAAGAGCTTTAACATTTTTTATGTTCATCTACTTTTGTTTATATATATTTTTTCATCTTTAAAACCTTTTAAAAATTATTTTTAGCCGGGCGGTGGTGGCGCACGCCTTTAATCCCAGCTCTTGGGAGGCAGAGGAAGGTGGATCTCTGTGAGTTTGAGCCCAGCCTGGGCTACAGAGTGAGTTTCAGGAAAGGCGCAAAGCTACACAGAGAAACCCTGCCTAGGAAAAAATAAAAAAAAATTTTATTGTACTTTTATTAGTGTTTTGCCTGTATGCAAGTTTGTGCTCAGAGCAGCTAAAAGAGGAATATTATAATATAAACCATTATGAACCACCACACGGGAGCTGGACTTGAACCTGGATCCTCTGGAGAGCAGCCAGATCAAGCCATGCCCCAGCCCCCCATTTTTTTTCTACTTCACACTCCTTTCCCTCCTCTCTGTAACCGTCTGTCTCCTTTCTTCCCCTCCCAGCCTTCCTCCTTCATGTCATTCACTATTTTCTCTTTAACAATTTCAACTCCACAGTTTATTTTACATTAGGCTTTTGTTATATTTATTTTCATGTGCTTCGGTATATGTGTGCAGGTCAGAGCGTAACTTTTAGGAGTTAGTTTCTCTCCTACCATGTGGGTTGCCAGGACCAAACTCAGGTCACCAGGTTTGGTGGCCAGCACTTTTACCCAGTGAGCCATCTCACTGGCCCTGTTTTTTTTTCCTTGCCATTTTTTGTTCTATGGGTTTTAGTGCTCTAGGTGGCTTCAACTGGTTTTTGGTTTTTCGAGACAGGGTTTCTGTCACCCTGGCTGTCCTGGAACTCACTCTGTAGACCAGGCTGGCCTTGAACTCAGAGATCCGCCTGCCTCTGCCTCCTGAGTGTTGGGATAAAAGGTGTGCGCCACCACCGCCTGGCTGTGGTCTGTTTTCTGAGGATTGAGCCCTCCAAGGAATATTTATTAAAAAGATCAAAATGTGTAGGTAAACAGACTGATGGCTCAAAGGTATAAAATAAGAGCTGTTATTGGAGACGACCCAAGTCTGGTTGCCAGCACCCACTTTAGGCCTCTCCTAACCACCTGTAACTGCAGGTTCAGAGGATGCATGCTGTGGGATGTTCTGTATGTCAAATGTGTTGCTGATTAGTCAATAAATAAAACACTGATTGGCCATTGGCTAGGCAGGAAGTGTAGGCGGGACAAGGAGGAGAATAAAGCTGGGAAGTGGAAGGCTGAGTCAGAGACACTGCCAGCCGCCACGATGACAAACAGCATGTGAAGATGCCGGTAAGCCACGAGCCATGTGGCAAGGTATAGATTAATGGAAATGGATTAATTGAAGCTGTAAGAACAGCTAGCAAGAAGCCTGCCACGGCCATACAGTTTGTAACCAATATAAGTCTCTGTGTTTACTTGGTTGGGTCTGAGCAGCTGTGGGACTGGCAGGTGAGAGAGATTTGTCCTGACTGTGGGTCAGGCAGGAAAACTCTAGCTACAAACGGCACCCAACATGGTGGCAAGAGTTTCCACCTAAAAACTGAGAAAAAAGATTCTAAAACGGAGCTAAAAACAGTTCCTAACTGTCTCTCTCAAATGAGCGGCAGCTGCCGGTTTGAGCTACTTGTGGGTTCCTGGCATGCGCGCTCGACCTGCAGTATGGCAGGAATGAGGCCTCTGCAAGTGGCACATTAAGCTGTGTGGTGGATTTAGACTTTGCTAGTACAAAACAAAAAAAAAGAGGTTTCTGGGCTACACGCTGCTTGGATAAAAGCATAGAGCCATGATAGCTCCCAGAGCTGGTGGTAAACCACCGCCATGTTGGGAAGCTGAGGTGGGCGGAGCCAGCAGCCACAGCTGCTGCAGTTTAAAGCAATAGATTCACAATAAGACAGATTCAGATGTAATAGTTTACAATGTGTGTAAAATATACGTAGGCTTGAAAGAGACAAAAAAGGTGATATATACAATTACAGAAACAAATACATAGTTTTAAAAATAAAGTCTTTAAAGAGACAGTAAAATTAATATAAAAAATAAGCCACGTAAAGATGAATATTACACAGAGAATCTGGATTGTGTTGTCTTTGGGATTGTTAACTGCAGAAAAACATTTGATTGTAAAAGCTGTTGAGTTAAACCAATATATAGATTTTAAAGATACCTTGACTTCAAAATTTGGATATAAGGATATGTTGCTTTGGAAAAGAGTCTCTTTTATTTCCACAGAAAGCCAGAGGCTATGGATTTGTTCTAGATTAAGATACATCAGGTTTGACCAGCCAAGACCCCCTGAAAGGTCTCCGATGACACCATGGCCCAGATGATCCAACATCCAGAATGGTTTCAAGGCAACTGGCTCAGACGATATAGCCTCACAGACTACTAAATTTTTCTTTGTGTCCCCATAAGATACAGCGCCCCCCTCCAGCAGGAAGTAGTAAGAGAAGCTACGCCCAAATTCCCAAATTATATGTAATTTTACTTTGTTAAGGTTAAAACCTTCCTTTTTGAAAAAAAAAAAGGGGGGGGAAGTGCTGTGGGATGTTCTGTACGGCAAATGTGTTGCTGATTAGTCAATAAATAAAACACTGATTGGCCATTGGCTAGGCAGGAAGTGTAGGCGGGACAAGGAGGAGAATAAAGCTGGGAAATGGAAGGCTGAGTCAGAGAGACACTGCCAGCCGCCACGATGACAAACAGCATGTGAAGATGCCGGTAAGCCATGAGCCATGTGGCAAGGTACAGATTAATGGAAATGGATTAATTTAAGCTGTAAGAACAGCTAGCAAGAAGCCTGCCACGGCCATACAGTTTGTAACCAATATAAGTCTCTGTGTTTACTTGGTCGGGTCTGAGCGGCTGTGGGACTGGCAGGAGAGAGAGATTTGTCCTGACTGTGGGCCAGGCAGGAAAACTCAAGCTACAGATGCAACACCTTCCTGACCTCTGAGGGCACCTATACTAACATACACACACATATACACATAAGTAAATAAAAACCTTCAAAGATTCCAGGGCCAATGTGCATGCATATATGTATGCTTAAGTATTTTAAAAGATCTCAAATAAAACTGGAAGAGATATCCATAACCAGATGAGCAAATCACAACACAGGTAAGAAAAATATGAAAGCATGGAAATGTAACCCCTCAATTACCAAATTTAATGATACTAAAATCGTTAAAATGATGGTTTCAAAGGGGATACAAAAAGCAGATGAGGGGGCTGGAGAGATGGCTCAGAGGTTAAGAGCACTGGCTGTTCTTCCAGAGGTCCTGAGTTCAATTCCCAGCAACCACATGGTGGCTCACAACCATCTGTAATGAGATCTGGTGCCCTCTTCTGGCCTGCAGGAATGCAGGCAGAACACTGTATGCATAATAAATAAATATTTAAAAAAAAAAAAAAAAAAAAAAAAAAAAAAAAAAAAAAAGCAGATGAGGGCTGGAGAGATGGCTCAGAGGTTAAGAGCACTGGCTGTTCTTCCAGAGGTCCTGAGTTCAATTCCCAGTAACCACATGGTGGCTCACAACCATCTAATGAGATCTGGCGCCCTCTTCTGGTATGCAGGCAGAACAATGCATACATAATAAATAAATTAAAAAAAAAAAAAGCAGATAAATGAAGTAAAAAAAAAAAATCAATTCAGGAACTGGACTGATTAACAAGCTAGCAACATGAACGAGGAACAGACAAAGAAAAAGCAGGGGCTGCAGAGACGGCTCAGCACTGGAGTGGCACTGCTCTTGCTGCGGCCCTGAGTTTGACCCTAGCACCATCTAAGAAAGCTGGGTGTGCTGGCTTGTGCCTCTAATTCCACTGATGGGAAAGTGGAGTCAGGATCCCTGTCTAGACAGCCAGTATATACAAATAAGTGAGTTCCAGGTTTAATCAGAAACCCTATCTCAAATAAGGTAGAGGGCAATTAAGATACCCCACTTGGCTGGGTGGTGGTGGCGCATGCCTTTAATCCCAGCACCCGGGAGGCAGAGCCAGGCGGATCTCTGTGAGTTCGAGGCCAGCCTGGGCTACCAAGTGAGTTTCAGGAAAAGGCGCAAAGCTACACAGAGAAACCCTGTCTCGGGGGGGGGGGGGGGGGGGGGGGGGGGGATCCCGCTCTTCACCTCTGGCCTACAGCCACATAAAATCCTTGCAGCAGCAGCAGAAGTCATAGGCGACCAACCAGGAGGAGGGAGGCAGCAGGGGCTGGAAAATCATCCTGCACAGAATGCTCGTGCAGAAGCCTCAGATCAGTTCCCAGCACCCACACTGCAGCTCACAACCTACCCACATTAACTTATCTTTTTCCATCAAATCCACATCATCAGGCTTGAATGGGAAAGTACTTTTACTGGCTGAGCCCACTGGCCAGCCTGATCCTATTCTTGAAGACCTTAACAACTCCACCAGAAAACTTAGATCTGACACACTTTCTGCAACAGGACACAAAACTAACACAAAAATCAGTAACTGTTCTATACACTAGTAACTAACATGCAGAGAAAGAAAGAAACAACCCATTTCACAATAGCTTCAAATGATAAATACATAAAAGGCCCAGAAATAACCTAACTAAGGAGTATAATGTAAGCTTCAAGAGATGGAGAGAGCATTTCCTGCCATGGGTCAGCAGAACCAACAAGGTGCGAATGAGATACTACAAGAGCAACCTGGAGGTCAGTGACATTCCTATCTCAATGTCGATGACATTGTTCAAATAACAGAACATCTAACACACGATATAAAAACGGGTGCAGCCAGTATGGAGGTTTCTCAAAAAACTAAAAATAAAACTACCATATGACCCAGGCATTCTATTCCTGGCTGTATATTGGAAGGACTCTCGGTCAACACATTGCATGCACATTACTGCTGCACTCACTGTTCACAGTAGGTGGAAGGCTGGACCAGCCTACATGCCCATCAGCAGAGAACGAAGAAAATGTAGTACATGTATATACACACAACATAAAGAAAATGAAGGCATGACCTTTACAGGAAAATGGGTCAAACTAGAAATCATACAAGCAAAAATATTAGACTCAGAAACGTGTTTTCTCCCATATGCAGAGACTACATTTAAGAGACAGAGACAGACACACACTGAAAATGAGACAGAGACAGAAAGAGTGGGGGCGGGGGTGTCTAGAATAGAGACCACAAGAGGCTAGGAAGAGATCTTAAGCAAGTTATAGAGAGGGATAAGAAAGCTAAGAGGAGACTAAGTGGGGGAGGAAGGGAACCAGCCAGGGGTGGGGGCATGGCATGGGGACAGCAGGGGAGGGGAACACATGAGAATGAAGTATCACAACACATGTGGAAGAAAAGGCCACAATGAGACCCACTATGTTCAGGTTTATGTTAACGTGAAATCTTCATGTAAAAAAGTGAGCCAGGCATGGTGGCACTTGCCTTTGATCCAGACTGAGGCCAGCTGTCTGTATGCCAGATCACAGGACAGCAAGAGCTACACAGTGAGACCCTGACCAAAACCATACAAAAAACAAAGAAAGCATCTCTGAACTCCTCCTTAAAAACCAAAACTCCAACTCTGAGTTGAGATCAGCCTGGTCTACAGGGTGAGTTCCAGGACAGCCAGAGCTACACAGAGAAACCATGTCTTGAAAAACCAAAAGAAACAAAACAATTTCTCAGGGCTAGAGAGATGGCACAGCAGTACTCACTGCTCTTGAGAAGATTTAGGCTCAGTTTCTAGCACCTACATGGTGGCTCACAATCACCTGTAACTACTGTTCCAGGGGATCCAATGTCCTCTGGCCTCCTCCGGCACATACACACACAGTGTACATGAATTTAAAGGTATGCACACATACACTGAAACTTATCTTTAAGAATAAACTTGAGGGAGCTGTTTATTCATTCTAGAATTTCTGTCTATTCATTTTTCTTCTCTTCCTATGCCTTCGTGGTTCAAATTTGATTTTCATCCTTGCATCCAATGAAATAGTTCTTGTCAAGGCTTTCAGTGAAGCTGCTAAACACAGACTATTCCTGTCTGTAGTAGTTATAAAGTTATCACACACAATGAACCACTACTCCTAGGGAAATGTGGGATCTTCTCAGCACATCCATTGATCAATATATAACCTGGTTTTAAGATTCAAGATACCACTGGGGGTGAGAGTGGTGCACGCCTTTAATCCCAGTGCTCAGGAAGCAGAGGCAGGTGAATCTCTGAGTTCGAGGCCAGCCTAGTCTACAAAGGGAATGCCAGGACTACACAGAGAAACCCTGTCTTGAAATGTAACGACAAGGAAATATCAGGACACCTTACTTGATATCCAGTTCATTACCACTGACTGGCAGTAAACACATTCTACCTCATTCCTGTGTTCTGACATCTATTTCCTCCCTAGGGCACCCCATGGCCTCCCTGGACCCAGAAGACAGGTCGGCGTTTTTATCAGTAGCACCAACACACCGACTAGAAGGCAGAAAGGACGTTTACTCTGAAGTGAACCCAAAAGTCACATCCAGCGACCTCCTCTGACTAGACTCACACCTCGGCAGCCTCACTGACAGCAAAACTACTTCAACAGACCCTGCCCCACAGTTCCTGGACGCTCTAGTCTGCTTTTCTCCTTTTCTTTCCGTTTTCCATTTGGGTGCTTTCTACTAGTCTGTCTTCAACCATGTCAAGTCCAGTAAGCCCTAACACCACGGACTATGCTATTTTTATCTCTAGCAGTCCTATGTAACATCCAACTCCTTCTTCTGCAATTCCCTGCTGTTCATACATGCTATCTACCCCAAATCATGTGTGTTATGGCATGTGCATTCTGACCACCCAAAAAGATAAAAGGAATAACATACACCTGTAATGCAAACAGGTGCTCCTAAGGCAGAGGTAAAAAGATCAGGAGTTCACGGCCACCCTTCACTATACAGTGAATTTGAGACTAGCCTAAGCTATGTGAGACCTTGTCTTAAAATGTAATTGACTTGCCTGGCACCCCTTTAATCCCAGCATGTGGGAAGCAGAGGCAGGAGGATCTCTATGAGTTCAAGGCCAGCCTGGTCTACAGAGTGAGTTCCAGGACAGCCAAAGCTACACAGAGAAACTCTGTCTCGAAAAACCAAAAGGAAAAAAAAAAGGGCAGTTGACTTCTCCTTCCCTCCAAGTATGACAGCCCACCTTTGACTTCTGTGGGTCTCAAAAGCCAGTTGCCTGTAGAATATGGAACTTACTCTTTGTTGTTCGAATTTCTAATGGTCTTATATAAAAACCTAGGGCCAGATATTGGGGTGAAAGCTGAAAAATCAGAGAAGCAGAGCAAGCCACAGCCACCACCTATTAATTACCTCACCAACTCCAAGAATCCTCTGACTGAAATGCTCGAGTCCTCACCCGAAAGGGTCTCAGCTGAACTAATGCTTTAGTTCCTGTTCCCTCAGGCCTTATGTCCCTTTCTCTGCCCTGTCCTCGTGCTTCCCAGTACTGGGATTAGAGGCGTGTGCCACCACTGCCACACTCTTTTCAGCTTTCTATGCCCTAGGCAGAAATCAGAAATTGCCCCATGACTTTAATTTATATTAAAATTTATATTTACAACTCCTAAGTTGACGTTTCTAGTCTGAACACGTTAGTCAATTAAACTAAATTCTCTAATGAATATGCTTATCATGAAAAAAAATATTTCAATACATCCATAATGAACTTGGTTTTTGATGATCCAAGCTGGGCATATGCCTATTATTCTAGGACCCTAATGTTAGCACTCTGGTGCTAGGCTAGAAGAGGATGATCAAGAATTCCAGGCCCTGCTAGGCAGAGTGGTTCACACCTTTAATTCTAACACAGGGAGAAGGCAGGCAGATTTCTGTGAGTTCGAGGCCAACCTGGTCTAAATAGTAATTTCAGGTCAGCCTGCAACTTTCCCCCCAAAAAATGGGGGGAAAAAAAGGTCTTCCTTTCCAAAGGTGTTTCAGTCCTTCCCTCCCTCCCTCCCTCTCCCTCCTTAAGGGCATCATTTCAAAGTCTCTCTGTGCTGGGTTTTCTGAACATTGGTAGTAAGACAACAGGTTAATTTGTGAACACTACTGATCAGCCCAGTACTCTGGCTAGTGCTTGACTTACCTGATGGGCTATTATCTGAGAAATGTGAGTTCCCTGAACTGTTGAACCAGGATGAGGTGCAGTCTCTGAAGTGTTACTCTTGTGGGAATCTTCCATAATCAACTGAAAGGAAAAGAGCCGGTTAAAATGCTACAGAATTAGCAACTACTGCAGCCATATCACGCTTGGTCAGCTAGTTGCCCTACAGAAGAAAACCAGTGCCTACAGTTTAGAGTGTTCTTTGACATTTTAAAAATCAGAAACGCCAGACTATGTTTATAGATACTTGAGTCTTCCTATCAACAGGAGAGGATCTTTCTCCAATCCAGGGTAGAGTCTCTAATTGTATGCATAGCTTCATAAAGATAATTTACTAACAGGCTAATAAAACTAACGGGCAGGGCATGCTGGTGCTTGACTATTTTGTTTTGTTTTTGAGGCAGTGTTTCTCTGTGTATGTTTGGCTGTCCTGGAAATTGCTCTGTAGACCAGGCTGGCCTCGAACTCAGAGATTCTCACCTGCCTCTGCCTCCGAGTTCTCTGGAGCCAGCCAGGGATACACAATGAGACTGTCTCTGTCTCCTTCTCGTTCTAAATAAAGACTGGTAAAAGATTCAGATAGGATTTAGGTCTTTATGGTTACATGCAGGACTAGAGTGACTTTATCTGGTATGCATGGGGTCTTGGCACTAGCCTTAGCACCACCCAACACAAACTAGCCTGTGCTTTTAAGTAGGTCTACAGAGTTCCAGACTAACCAGGCTACACAGTCAAGACCCTATCTTGCTGGGCAGTGGTGGTGCACGCCTTTAATCCCGGAACTTGGGGTGGGTGGGGGGAAGAGCCAGGCGGATCTCTGAGTTTGAGGCCAGCCTGGTCTACAAAGTGAGTTCCTGGATAGGCTCCAAAAGCTACACAGAGAAACCCTGTGTGTGTGTGGGGGGGGGGGGGGGGGAGGAGACCCTATCTCAAAAATAGAGGAAAGAGAGGAGAGAGACGGGGGAAGGGAAAAAGAAGGGGGAAAGAACAAGAAAAAACCATTTCTGATTTGAGAAAGGATGAATATAGATAGATAGATAGATGGATAGATAGATAGATAGATAGATGGGGGGGGATGCAGGCTGAAACTTCAGCTCAATGTCAGTGATGCTAAAAAGCGGGTACCTAGTTGTCCCTGCTTTTTTTTTTTTTTAATTTATTATGTATCAGCATGTATGTCTGCATGCCAGAAGAGGGCACCAGATCTCATTATAGGTGGTTGTGAGCCACCATGTGGTTGCTGGGAATTGAACTCAGGACCTCTGGAAGAGCAGCCAGTGCTTTTAACCTCTGAGCCATCTCTCCAGCCCTGCCCCTGCTTTTCAAACAGCCGTTTCAATTCTTTTTTAATATGAGCATAGGTGGTTTGCTTCCATGTGTGTCTGTAGGCCATGTGTTTGCCTGGTATCCCAGGACGGCAGAAGAGGGCACTGGATTCCCTGGGACTGGAGTTACAGGTGGTTGTGAGCTCCATGTGGGTGCTGGGAATTAAACTAGTTGCTGGAAAGAGCAGTCAGTGCTCTTAAGCACCAACCCATTTCTCCAGTCTTAAAAACTTTAGTCATGGAGCTGGAGAGATGGCTCAGAGGTTAAAAGCACTGGCTGCTCTTCCAGAGGTCTTGAGTTCAATTCCCAGCAACCACATGGTGGCTCACAACCATCTATGAGATCTGGCGCCCTCTTCTGGCTTGCAGGTATACATGCAGGCAGAACACTGTCTACATAGTATGTCTTTAAAAACAATTTAGTTGTATAAAATACAGAGGAAATTTTCTCATCTTAATCATTTTTATTTATCTTACATTATCTTGGGAGTTTTTACACAGGGTCTCTCTAGCCCTGGCTGTCCTGGAACTCAACTCTGTAGACCAGACTGTCCTTGAACTCAAGTCATCTGCCTGTCTCTACCTCCCTGGTGCTGGGATTAAAGGCATTTGTCACCATGCCCAGCTTATCATTTTTGTTTTGTTTTCTTCCCCGAAACAGGGCTTGGCTGTCCTGGAACTCACTCTGTAGACCAGACTATCTTTGAACTCACAGAGATCTGCCTGCCTTTGCCTCCAAGTGATGAGATTAAAGGCCCGTGCCACTACACCTGGCTTTATCTTACCATTTTTAAATGGACAGTTGTGTTGACTACATTCACAGTTGCACAACCAACCTCTAGAGTTTTCTGTATCTGTTAAATAACTGTCGTTTTCCTCCTTTCCTCCACGAGCCCCAGCAACTACTGTTCCTCTTAGTGACTACTACTCTAGACACTTCCACAGGAAAATTAGTGTGTCTTTGTGGCTGCTTTACTTCATTTGGCACAAGGAGCCCAATCCATCCACACCTAGCTCATGTCAGGATTTTCACAGTTTCAATCTGGGTAACACTCCCTGGAATGTACACCCCACACATTTATCCCTCCATCTGCTGGTCAACACTTGGGTCGCTTCAGCCTCCTGACTGCTGTGAATAGCTCTGTTATAAACATGAATTCACAACTACCTCTTTAAGACCTGCTTTGGCCAGGCATTGGCCTCAAAGGTGGATTCTAGAGTTTGAAGCTAGCCTGGTCTACATAGTAAGTTCCAGGACAGCCAAGGCTACATAGAAACCCTGTCTTGGGCTGGAGAGATGGCTCAGAGGTTAAGAGCATTGGCTGCTTTTCCAACAGGTCCTAAATTCAATTCCTAGCAACCACATGGTGGCTCACAACCATCTATAATGAGATCTGGCGCCCTCTTCTGGCCTGCAGGTATACATGCAGGCAGAACACTATAAATAAGAAGTAAATATATCTTTAAAAAAAAACAAAAAACAAAACAAAACAAAACAAAAAAACCGAAAAAACCCTGTCTTGAAAGCACAAAACAAAACAAAACAAAAAGCGCTTTTCACTCTTGTTATGTGTTCCACAAGGGAACACTAGATTACTTGGCTGTTCTGTTGACACCCTGGGTACTGTAGCAACACTGATTTTTTTCTTTTTCTTCTTCACAACAGGGTTTCTCCGTGTAGCTCTGGCTTCTTGGAACTAGCTCTGTAGACCAGGCTGGCCTCAAACTCAGAAACCCTCCTGCCTCTGCTTCCCAAATGCTGGGATTAAAGGTGTGCACCACCACTTCCCAGCCTGGCAACACAAATCATAATCATTCCTACCAGAACATTAGAACTTAAGCTACAGTAATAACAAGGCGGTATCTTACTGTGTTTTGGTTTTCATCTCTCCATATTCATGCTAGCCAGCTTTTTTTTTTTTTGGTCTCTAACCTGGCCCTAGTGTGCTGAGTGCTGGGATTAAAGAAATGTACCACCATGCCTGTCTCAGAAAACAAATTCATGCTTACTCTCCAGGTGTAAACTATTGTTAATCATTGAAAAACCACCTCCTATATGAATGATTTTAATTTTTTTCTCCTCTTAAGTACGACATTAGCTCCTTTCCCCCCACAACACCAAAAATATATAAGGAAGCAAAAGGTTAAGAAATCTTAACCACAGGCTAGAGGGACGACTCAGTGGGTCAAGAACACTGGCAGCTCTTCCAGAGGACCTGAGTTCAATTCCCAACACCCATTCACAACCATGTGAAAACTCCAGTCCCAGGGCATCTGAGGCTCTCTTCTGGTCTCCACAGGCACACATGCAGGCAGAACATCCACGTACATAAAAATTTTTAAAATAAAATGTTTTTGTTAAAAGAGAAAAGGCCAGGCATGGTGGTGTCTACCTTTAGAGGCAATCAGATCTTTTAGTTCGAGGCCACCCACTGAGTTCCAGGCCAGCTAGGCCTGCGTAGTAAGACCCTGTCTCAACAAACGATAAAAGGAAACATACATGCAGGAAATACACTCATAAATTAAAAATAAAATTAAAAATTTTTAAATAAGTTTATAGTTTGTAACTATAAACAGTAAGTAACTATAAACATTGTAAGCCATAATCAGTACCTGTTCTGTTTTACTGACATTATCAACTGCAAATACACTAAAAAAAAAAAAAAGAATGATTTTTATTTTCTGTGCATTGGTGTTTTTGCCTGCATGTATATCTGTGCGAGGGTGTTAGATCCCCCTGGAACTAGAGTTACAGATGGTTGTGAGCTGCCATGTGGGCTCTGGGAACTGAACCCAGGTCCTCTGGAAGAGCAGTCAGTACTCTGAACTGCTGAGCCATCCCTCCAGGCCCAGCAATATTCTTTGTTCACCTTTTCTTGGCTGTTCCTAAAAATTAAGTCTGGTTGGCTTTGTTGTGGTATCTTTGTTTTTGAGGCAGGCCCTAAAGCCCAGGCTGGCTAAAAAGCAATCCTTCTACCATGCTTGGCTCAAATTCTGCTTTCTAAAATAACATTTTAAAACACGATAAATGTTATATATACATTTTGTATAAAAATAAATTAAGCTCCAAGCAGCAGCTGTCATGAGATAACAGCAAGTAGGGCACAATCACAAAGGATCTATGAAAAGCAGGTTCAAATGCATCATCAATAAGAACCAACACGATAAGGAACACGCACATCATACTTCTGGGAACTGAGAGGTCACAGCAGGCTATGAATTGCTGGCACAGAAAAGGCAAGGTACTTTCCCCTATGACAGGATCTCCTGTAGCCCAGGTTGGCCTCAAACTTGCTATCTAAGAGAGGATGACTTTTCTGGAGCTTCTGATCATTCCCGTCTCCACCCCACCCCACCCCACCCCCCAGCAGCTTTATACAGAAATTGCCATCACACCCAGGGCCTAGAAGGAGCAGGGAAGGAACTATCTAAGCTACACCCCTAGCCCAAGGCAAGGTGGGTTAACAAATTCTGCAAACAGAGACTTCCTAAGTGAGATTCCAATATAAGAACTTTGGTTTTTTGTGGTGCTGCTGGAGGCCACAACTAGGGTCATCCAAGCACTGTACAACTGAGCTCCCCCCAGCTCCTAAGAGCATGTCACATGCCACCTCGTGGATGCCCTATTTTACTCAGATTGTTATTTACTGTGGCTCTTACAGTACTATTCGAAAGACCTGAAGCTAGGGCTGTTTTAACCAAAGCCTTGTTCTTTTATTTCACATGTCTCTGCTCCAACAACACCCTCCTGTTACCATCCCTATCTATCTTAATAGTGTTCCCTTGTCTGGCACATCTCTCCAGATTATTTAACAATGAGCTGTGTTTACCAGCCTGCCTGTTTCTCTCAGTTTTAAGCTTAGGCTAATGTGTGCTCGGTGGCCAGCAGAGACTGACTGTCATGAGTGAACAGTAACTATGTGGTGAGTTTGGGGTCAGGGAGCCCCCTTACCCATCATTTCCACAACTGTTAGTCACAATGAATCTTCCAGATCCTCAGATGCGGCTGGCTTGCTTCACCCCACCTTGAGGCTTGCATACATGCTATTTCCTATGCTACAAACACTATTTCCCCTTCCTCCTCCTGAGACTGGCTTCTATAATTTCCTCTCCAGGCAAACCTACATGATGACCTCCCCTAGACTAGTCTAGAGGCTGACTGTACACCCCAGTAGTTTTTTCAAGACAGGATTTCTGTGTAGCTTTGGTTGTCCTAGAACTCGCTCTATAGATCAAGCTGGCCTTCTTGCAACACCTACCACAGGTGTTGCTGTTTTTCTGTCTCTCCCACCAGAACATAAGTCCCAGGAAGTCGAGCATATCCCTTCCCTACACAGAGCCAATGTCTTCACATTTAACACTGTAACAAAACCACCTGCTTACTTAGACGTATCTAATCAGAACTGATGAAATAATGGCTAAAGAAATACCCTCAGAGAATCACTCCACCTCAGCTACAGAAACAGGGTTAACAGGGGCACAGGAAAACTGGAGGTATCATCATCCTATGTGAGAATTGGAAATTCACTGACTTCTTGGCAGGGTTTTTGTTTTGTTTTCTGACTTGACTATCATCTACTGGTGACATGTACTATCACAGTCCTGTAGACCAAGCAATCAAGAACTGCAAACACTATTCAGGAGCTGTCACATTCAACTTTGGGATGTCCAGTTGTTTCCAAGAGCTGAGTATGAAGCATGCTAGGCAAACACTCTCCCACTTAGCCACATTATAATGGAGATAAAATGGTAAGTGTACGCTGTAAAGCAGGTGAGGGGGCAACTGGCATTTTATAAACAAAATATCTATTGGCAACAAAATCTTGGGATAAACGCATTTTGTGAACATAAATACTATACAAACTCTTATCACAGGTGAGGCCAGTTTTACAAAGATTCCTACCACATCTATGCTGAAATAGCCTGAGATGTCAAGAGGCCCTTGAAGACTTGTGGTTCAATTGTTTTCAAGGCTACAGTACTGCTGATTCTAGGCCAAACTGAACCACATACAGTTTAAGACCAGTTGGGAATAAAGTATGAGCCTTTCTCAAACAGGCAAACACCCTCAAAAGCTAACGCTAGGCAGGAGAGATGGCTGAGGGGTTAACAGCCCCTCCCGCTCTTTCACAGGACACAGGGCCAGTTCCTGGCACCCGCAACAGCCTCGAACTGCAGTTCCAGATCTGACCCCTCTGGCCTCTTCAAGCACCTGCACGCAGACGGTGAACATAACCTGCCAGAGGCACACATACATAAACAAAAACAATAATGTCTCACTATTGGGACTTGCTGGCCGGGAACTCGCTGTGTAGATAGCAGAGAGAGATCGACCTGCTTCTGCCTCCCGAGAGAGTAGCTGGGATTAAAGGTGTGTGCTACCATACCCCGCAATAAATAGATCTTTTTGTTCGCTTTTTTTTTTTTTTCTCCCTCGAGACAGGGTTTTTCTTTGAGTAGCCTCGGCTGTCCTGGAACTCGCTCTGGCCTTGAATTCAGAGATCCACCTGCCTCTGCCGCCCAAGTGCTGGGCTCAAATGCGTGCCCTTCCACCGCATGGCGAACAGACCAAACAACCAACACCAAGTTCCAGGGCAGCCAGGGCGATACAGAGAAATCCTGTCTCGAAAAACCAAACCACACAAAAAGAAGCCACTAACACAAGCCGTGTTCGAAGCCAGCCTCGACCATAAAGGCCAGGTTGGGACGCCCTGTCTCAGGCAAAACTAAGGCGGCCAGCACGTAGGCGACCACGTCTAGGAACCCTGCCACCAGAAACCTGCCTCCTTAACGAACCCCGCCTGAAAAAGCAAGCGCGGCTACTCTAACGTAAGCGGCCGGCTGGGAGACACCCGGAAGAAGAGCAAAGCACCGCCCGCCGCGCCGCACGGCGGGGTTGCCTTGGTTTCCCCCCGGCCCCGGGGCGGGCGGGAGCCCGAGGACCCGGTGCCTGCAGCCTGGTGGCGGGCCGTCCCCGGCTCTTCCCGCCGCCGCCGCCGCGGCGTGGGCCGAGGGAGCGAGCGCGCCCGCAGGACCGGAGCCCAACGCCGCCCCGGGTGCGCTCGGGGAGGCGCGCGCGGCCGGAAGCGCGCGCGGCCGGCCGGCCCCACCCCCGCGCCCCTCCCCCACCGCCGCGCGCGAATCCCCCGGCCGGCGCGTGGCCGCCACGGCGTCCCCGCCGCCCTCCCGCCCGGGCCGCCCCGAAGCCGTGGTCCCGCCGCCGCCCCCGCCGCCCCCACTTACCCGCGGCGGGAGCCGCCTGGCCGCTGCCCGGGGCGGGAACTTCCACTCCCCTGTCCCAGGCGGCGCCGACGTCGCTGCTCACTTCCCAGCCGCAGGCCGCGCGGGGCGGGGAGGCGCTCCTCCCTGGGGCCGGCCGGCGGGCGGGCGGGCGGGCGGGGACGGAGAAGCGGCGTGACTCGAGCGCCAACCGTCCCGGGCTACCGTTTCCCCGCCGCGAGGGGCGTCTCTGGCGGCATGACCCGCCGCCGCCGCCGCAGGCCGGGGGCTGGGGAGGGGCGGGGCCTGCGCCGGCCTGCGTGCTGCGTCACCGCGTGCTCACGTGGCGCGCCGCCATCTTGGCGAGCCCCGGAGCGCGCGGGCTGGGCCCGCCGCGGGGTTGCTTGGCTCGCCCGGTGCGTTCTGCCTGCCTGCCTGCCTGCCGTGCAGCGCGGGGCGGGCCTCCTCCTGCTCCCCGGTGTGGAGCTCGGCCGCGCTGAGGTCCCTGACCTTGACCGGCACCGCTCGGTGCGCTGCGAGACGAACGGATGTTGAGGGGCTTTTTTTTTTAATTCGTGGTTTTTGTTTTTTGTTTTTTGTTTTTTTTTTTCAGTGTCCCGGCTCGGGATAGCATCTGAGGAGCGGGGTGTTAGCTACAATCCCGGGACGGGGAGGCGGAGGAGTCGGAAGGGTTGGGCCTGGGAAGGTCAGTAGCAAAGCGCTTACCTAGTGTGACAAAGTTTAAAGCTGTCCTCCTAAGACACGGTCAGGCTGGGCGGTCGTGCACGGCTCACGGAGGACCTGGGCTCAGTTCCCAGCACTCAGCACGTAAGGCGGCTTACTCCAGGGAATCTGACATCTTTGGCCTCCAGAGGTACCTTGTAACTCACATGCACGTAGCACCCCCGCCCCACCCACCCACACAATTAGAAACAATAAAATAGATTTTATAAAATTAGTCTGACCTAAGTGAATGGACTTACAGAAGGAACTTTCGCCGGGCGGTGGTGGCGCACGCCTTTAATCCCAGCACTCGGGAGGCAGAGGCAGGCGGATCTCTGTGAGTTCGAGGCCAGCCTGGGCTACCAAGTGAGTTCCAGGAGAGGCGCAAAGCTACACAGAGAAACCCTGTCTCGAAAAACAAACAAACAAACAAATAAATAAATAAACAGAAGGAACTTTCCAGACTCTCGCACCTATAAACAATGTGATCCAGTAAAAGTCCCACACTAGGAACCTGCTGTAAACACACTTGGCCACAGCCTGACATTTCCTACACTGCGCTCAACTGTCGTATTATTGACTAGGTCCCCAATGCCACCGCTACCGCTCCCAGCCTTTTATTAGACAGGGTTTCACTATGTTACCAAGGACTAGATTCGAACTCCTGGTCTCAGGTGATTGTCCGGCTTCAGCCTTCCAGGTGACAGTGGATAAAAGCCATGTGCTACCATGCCCAGCTGGAGTAGTTAGCTCCTTTCTGTTGAAGCTAGCTTACTTTGGTTGTTGGGATATAGGGAAAACAATTTCTGCTTGTGACTCCCTTTTTTATTATTATTATTATTTTAAGTTTTATGTGCACTGGTGTTTTGCCTGCATGTCTGTCTGTGTGAGGGTGTCGGATCCCCTGGAACTGACAGTGTGAGCTGCCATGTGGGTCTGGGAACTGAACCCAGTCTTTTGCAAGAACAGCCAGTGCTCTTAACTGCTGAGCCATCTCTCTAGTCCCACATCATAGCAATTCTAATGACTCGGTTCCCAAAATATATAACTTGTTGAGACAGGGTCCCATGTAGCCCAGGCTGGCTTTGAACTGGATATGTAGCTGAGGACAAACTTGAACTCCTGACCCTCCTGCTTCTGCTTCCCTGGTACTGGATGACAAGTCTGCATCACCATGCCTGCTGCTTTCCCTACTTTTTTTCTTACCTGTGTCATCTTCCAAAACTCAAGTTCAGGTCAGACATGGTAACTTTCATCTCTAATCCCAGAACTCCAAAGGCTGAGGCAGGAGGATTATGATGGGTTGTGAGGCCAGCCTGAGCTAGAGACCATGACTTAAAAAAGCAAAAAATCAACCACTGTTCCGATGCCATCCTCCAGCTAGTCCTCCCCATCCTCCTTGCCTGTCTCGTTGGCTCTCACCTGCTCCTAACTGTCCTTACATGTCATGACTGCTCCCTGCATTTCCCTGAAGGCACAGACTTCTTCGTATTTTTCTTGACCATCAGCTCTTAACACAATGTCTGTACTTGGTGGGCAGCATTTGATAACTGTTAAGCCGGGGAGGGGGTCCTCAATGCCAAAGTAGCTTGGACCATACTGCAAAGACGAGCTTCCGTGTCTGCGAACAATCTGAAGGACTCCCTTCACGTTTCCTGAGACCAGAAAATGCTAGAGCAAATGAATCCTCACATCCAAAAGGCTGGAACTCGGCCCAGCTCAAGGCAGAAGACACTGCAATCCAGGTGTTAAAACCACACATGCTGCAGGCTCGGAGGGAAGAAATCCTGACAGCTGGGCCAAGTGGTCAAGGATGCTTGCAGCCAAGCCTGAGGGCCTGGGTGGATCCGTAGGACCCAGAGTGCAAAGACTCCTTCCTGTAAGTTATCCTTTGGCATCCACACAGGTACCATAGCAAGCTCCCCTTACCCCCAACAAAATGAATACAAATGTAGTAACATTCAGGGGGAAAAAAAGCAAGGGGCTAGTGACAGAAGGCTTGTCAGCTAGGAACACTGTTGCTCTTGCAGAGGACTCAGGTTTGGTTCCCAGTACCCACAGGGTGGCTCACAGTCATCTTTAACTCTACTTTCCATGGGATTCAGTGTCTGCCTTCTGGCCGCCTCAGGCATGCACTCAGTGCACATACATCAGGCAAATACTCACACAAAGATAATAGTAAAAAAAAAATTTAAGAAAAAAAATACAAGGGCTGGAGAGATGGCTCAGAGGTTAAGAGCACTGGCTGCTCTTCCAGAGGTCCTGAGTTCAGTTCCAGCACCCACATGGTGGCTCACAACCATCTGTAATGAGATCTGGTGCCCTCTTCTGGCATGAAGGCATACATGTAGGCAGAACAGTGTATACATAACATGAATCTTAAAAAAAAAAGAAAGAAGCTGGGCGGTGGTAGCGTACGCCTTTAATCCCAGCACTCGTGAGGAAGAGGCAGGCGGATCTCTATGAGTTCGAGGCCAGCCTGGTCTACAGAGCGAGATCCAGGACAGGCACCAAAACTACACAAAGAAACCTTGTCTTGAAAAACCAAAAAAAGAAAAAAAGAAAGAAAGAAAAAGAAAATCCAAGCTGGGTGGTTGGTGGTGCACGCCTTTGAACCCAGCACTCAGGAGTCAGAGGCAGGTGGATCTCTGTGAGTTCATGGTCTACCTGGTCTACAAAGAGAGTTCCAGGACAGCCAGAAGGAAGGAGGGAGGGAGGGAAGGAAGGAAGGTAGGAAGGAAAAGAGAGAGGGAGAGAAAGAAACCCAGTTATTTTTTAAAAGCAATGAAATTTGGAAAAAGATTCCCAAGTTTAAAAAGAAAAGGTCTGCCCACTGCCTTCTTGGTTTGCAGAGTGACAGTGCTGTCCCCTCCCCTGCCTCCGGCACAGCGATCTCCTTCAACCACTGCAGCCACCTCCCCATCTTAAGGTCAGAAGCTGTTTTCTCTGCCCTGGAAAGGGGGTGTGGCTGAGTGCTGGAGTGAATGCTCGCTCAGCCTGCAGGAGACCTGGGGTTCAATCCCACCACTACACACACACACACACACACACACACACACACACCACCACCACCACCACCACCACCACCCAATAGGTGAAGGATTAAACACAATCAAGCATCAAAATTTATTAACACAAGACAAAGGAAACACATTCAATGAGTTAATAGAACACTGTCCAGCCAGATGTTAAATTTAAAAATGTATACCTAATCTAATTTCAAATAAATAAAAAAAACTTTATACATAATTACACAGTACGATAGTTTGAATTTGACAGGGGTAAATATCATCTTGACAGAAAGTAAACAAAACAGCATTTAGGACTAAAAACTTCATGTGTCTTTAAGTCTCTTCCTCGGGACAAATCTCATGGCTCATCTACACATGCCTAAATCAGGACTGCTGAGTGAAAGGTAAGGCCTGCCGCGGCCTCTGGCTCCAGACACTCTGGGTTTGACATCAAAGCAGACGACACAGGGAATACTAAGGCAGTTAGTTACACTGGAGTTCAGGGTAAGGTGACTAGTCCCCACTGCTTTAGTTAAAATTCCTGGATATTCAAGGAGAGTAACTTATTTGGTGGAGATATTGAGCACCATGCCTGGGGCAGAGACCGTAGCAGAGCCTCAGGCCCTTGGGATTCCAGGAGAGCATTAAGCAAGCACGGCCCAGGACTAAAGTGAGGAGACAGGCTATGGTCGCCAGCAGCCCAGCCAACACAACCGCACACCGAGAGGACTGGTACTGGGAGAACAGGGCCTCTGTGTGCACGGTGGGCATTCTGAGGGCTCAGGTGCATGGGATGGCATGTGTGCAGCTAGAAGAACTCCCTGATCCACCTCAGTCCCTCTCCTGAGGGCCAAAGGTTCACAGATTTCCAGATTAGAAGATTTCTCTTGCCAGGTGCGGCTGGTTGCACAAACCTGTAATTTCAGCACTGGAAGGCTGAGCAAGAGCATCAAGTTTGAGGCCAGCACAGGCTATACAGTGAGACCCTACTACACACACAACACACAAAATTTAAAAAAAAGAGAGTTTTGTGTAACTAAGATAGTTTACTCAGCCCTGCCTCCCTGTTCAGCGGTCAGGAAGGGCTGCAGGCCGTTTCTGGTTTTTGTTTTGGTAATGATGGACTTCATTTGAGGGGCGGCTTTCACTGTTAGTTCAACCAGGAAGTTTCCACTGAATGTGGAAAGGGCCAGAGTGACGCCATCAACAGAAACTCTTCTTAAGAAAAAAGTCGGAGATTAAGGTCTGCTTCAGGGGTCTATCACAAACCCTGTCAAGGAGGGGCCCTGGACTGATGAGGCTCTCCAGGGGCAGCGCTCAGCTTTTGTCCTACTAGTATAATCTGGTTTTCGGGGATGGACCCAAAGCAAAGCCATGGGGGTGGGGGTGGGAGAAGTAGTCATTATCAGAAAGGGGTAAAAAGCTAGAGGCCTGAGGCAAGGTGTGGAGGTGTCTGCTACAAACTCAACACTCTGATGAAGAAGAAAGAAAGCAGAGGTTCTGGGCCAGCCTGGGCTACATGGGATGAGCTCAGTGGTAGAGTGTTCTACCCCAGTATTGTTTTAGAAAAGAGGACACGGGAATGACAACTAGATCATTGCCCTAAGCGCTGGGAGCTGGCCACAGTGAGATGACCTGGCTACAGTTCTGTGCTTGAAGGAGTGGCAGGGCCGCACTCTCCAACATGACAGCCATTAGCCACATCTGGCCACTGAAACCTGAAGTGGCCAGTCTGAACTAAACCTATGTGTTTAATATACACATAGGTTTTCCAAAACTTAAAAAAAAATCAGTAATTTTATATCAAAGTAATAGTACTTTTGGCAAATATATTAAAATCAATATCATATGCTTTAAAAAGGTTTAAAAGATGTGTTCAGCTGGGTACAGTGCACACATTTGATCCCAGCACTCAGGAGGCAGAGGCAGGAAGATCTGTGAGTTTATCACCAGCCTGGTCTACAGAGAAAGTAAGCAGCTAGGGTTACACAATGAAACCTCTTTTTAAAAAGTGGTTATTAGGAAAGTTTAAATTACACATGTGGCTCACATTATTCAGACAATGTGTCCCGGGCTGGTGAAAACAAGTTAATAATTTGCATTCATAAGAGTTACCATTCAAGATAGATTGGTCTACAGTTTTTTTTCTTAGAACTTGCAGATTGTTGACATAGAATGTTTAATACCCAGGCACCTGCTTTGCTTGGTAAAGAATCACAAACTGTTTTAAGAGTTTACACATGCCTGTAATCTCAGCAATGGGGTGGTGGAGTTCCAGGCCAGCTTGGGCTACGTGGAAAGACCCTGTCTCAAACTACAAAGGAAACAAAACTAAACAAAAAAATAAAGAAACAAAGCAAAACAGTTTTAAGACTTCCAAAATAAGCAGGCTGTTTCCTTTGTAGATGAAGCGATCCCTGGATGGGATGTCACTCTGCCCAGGAGGCAGCACCCCTTCCCTGTACACCCCAACCTCCCTCATCACATGCAAACCAATCCTACCCAAAACACAAATGAAGTGGAGCTCTGGAGGTCTTCCTTCTGGGGAACAGGAGCTGGGAGGGGGACGATATGGAGAAGGGGCCATAGAGGCTGAGTCATGAGATTGAAGGTGGCCCAGGAGTGCTGCCCTGGTGAAGAGTCTGGTCTTTGCTTAATAAACCATATTTTTAGGGTAATTACAAGTCTTACAAATTGCTTAAAAACACATTTAGTTTACAGGATGTTACAGTGGGGTAAATAATATGTATTATCAAAATAGTCTAAATAAATATTTACACAATAGACCAGAACAGGTCAAAGAGAACCATTCTGATTTAACAGGTTAATTCTTTTTCACTTGAAGTTTTCTTTAATTTTTAAAAATATTTCTGTAAGAAAAAAATAATAAAATTTAACTATATTCAAATACATGAAGTTTCAGACCAAAGAAAGGAAACTGAGCCAGAGGCCAAACTCAGTCCCACACTGAGTGTGGCCCAGGCACCAGTTATTTCAAAAGAGTTTCTTGCATACATCAGACTTCCCTGTTTCCTAGGAGCCTGGCTATTCCGGCAGCCCGGGCTGGTTAGTGTTAGGATGTGCGCATGTGGCCTACAGTTCAAGAGCTGGCTGACCCCACTGCCTCCCAGCCTGGCGATCGCCCTCAGACTTCGGAGGACAGAGCTCACTCCTCAGTTTTCAGGGGTGGGGGAAGCTCTACACCTGCAGACACAGAGCATGGAAAAAGCAGAACTTCGCAATTCTCTGCAGTCACTCTAAATGCGAAAACAGTTTCAACACTGGCCCGAGTGAACTACTGCAGTTCCGCAGTGGGTTAGGAACGGATGAATCTTAGCTACCTCGAAAATTCCAACATGAGATTTTTTTTTTCAGCTCAGAGGAATGGGTTGAAGAATCCTTAGAAGCTCAAGCTAATTCTGGGGATACAAGCTTTAAAAACAGACACAGGCAGCTCTAGTGCCCCTCCACACACCCCCAGACAGGAGGCGCTGCGCTGCTGCCGGGCAAGCTGGTCTCACCACACCAGGCCCTCGGCGCAGGGGAGCCCAGCTGCGCCAGCTGCAGCTAGGCAAGCTGATTGCTCGGTTCCTTAGCTGAGTTAGTTATGCGCACTCTTATTTACACGATTAAACACTGGTCAGGTGTTCATAATTGAGAATTAAACACATAAAGCGGCTCTCACACGGGTTATTTGATTTGCTTATGGGCTGACTCAAGCTTGGTAGTTTCATATTAAGAAACCCCGTAGAACACCTGACTACGGGAAAATGGCAAAATACAGTACAGAGCGGGGAACTGTGGGACTCAGAAACCCCTTCATGTGAATTCATTGAACTCCCTTACAAAAGTCTAAACATTCGGTAAAAATACAAGTATGTATACCAGACGGGGAAAATGCAACATGCATGGAACTGCGTTAGTACGCGCTGTGGCAGAATTCCCCTTTCCTGGGTGTTCTGGGACTGCAGAATTACGCAGGATGAGATGCAGGCTACTCTGGAGCCATCTTCATGTCAGCTGCAAGCCTGCCCCTAGCCTCGGGTCTCGGGTCTCTCTGAGCCTTAGGATGGCCCCACAGGCCTGGCTACATGTTATAGGCCACATAGATAGGGTCTAACTGATCAGCCAGGAAGCTGTCTCGGAGGTGCATCCTCTGCTTCTCTCCTCTGGAGTTGATGGGGATGACCCCCGGGTCCACCACAACCACAACACCAACGATGAGGTAATGCTCTTCTAGAACCACATTGGTCACCAGAGGAACCAGGTCCAGGGCCTCCTGCTCAGAGCCACACAGCTCCACAACCACCACCAGCAAGTTGGTCCACGTGAACACGGCACTGAAATCCAAAGACACTCAGTTAATATTCATCCTTTAAAAGTACTTATTATTTTAATTTTATGATTATGGGTGCTCACCTGCACGTATGTAAGTGTACCACATGCATGCAGGGCCCGAGGAGGCCAGAGGTCAGAATAGAATGTTGGTCCCCCCCCCCCCCCCCCCCCCCGGAACTAGAGTTCCAGCTGGTTGTAAGTGACCACGTGGGTGCTGAGAACAGAACCCGCATCCTCTGCAGAAGCAGCAAATGCTCCTAACTAATAAGCCCTCTCTCCAGCATCCTCATCTTTAAAACATTTCTTTCTAATTCATGGTGGGGAGGATTCATGTGCATGGGGTGTGGGCCAGAGGATAACTCTGGCGTCAGTTCTCTCCTTCCCCATTTGGGTTCTGGGGATTCCACTCGGGTCATTAGGCTTGGCACCAAGTGCCCGGCCCTGGTCTTTTGTGCTACCTTCTGATGCATGCCCACCCCTGCCCCGAGAATAGTCTTTTCTGCTAGATGTGGGCCGGAGGCCAGCAGCCATGTCTGTGACCAGCTGACTATTTTCTGAGCATCTGAGGGTGGGCCTGCCTGAACTGAGGACACATGTCTGAGAGTTTGGGACTGGGTGGAAGGGCAAGGCAGCTGTTCAGGGAAGAAGGACTGCACACAGGTGCTCACAGCTGTGGAGACAGGAGAGGCAGTGACTCCTGATTGTCCGTCCACCTGTCCCTTGTTCTGAGACTCAGTGTCTTTACAGAAGGGCAGCCAGCCAGGTGTTCTTCCCATTTACTCCTCAACTCAAGTGTCGTTTATTTGTCTGAGATGGTCTCTCTCACTCAGGAGAGCCAATATGTCTGACTTCACTTACGCTCCCCTGCCCCATAAGACAGGGTTTCTCTATGTACCCCTGGCTGTCCTGGAACTACCTCTGTAGACCAGGCTGGCCTCGAACTCACAGAGATCCACCTGCCTCTGCCCTCCTGAGTGCTGTCGCTCGCAAGGTGTCACACATTGCGTGAAAGTACTGTGAGGCCGACACACTTTCCACTGGGCAGTCACTGTATCAGAAGGTATGAGCTGGCTTTTGATATACAATGCTAATGGATTTTTAAAATGATTCCAAAGATTAAAGGTAGATACAAGTAATATTTGGTTATACTAAAGTCAAATATTTAAAATCAGTTATGGCACCAACTTCCCTACATGCTTTTATACAAGTTTCTTCATGTAAAGATGTTCTTGCCTTGATCAATCTGGTTTTAGGTCTGGAGAGAGATTCTGACCCAGGCAGTACAGAAGACTCCTTTTTTGTGTGTTTGTTTTGAGGCAGGCTTTCTTCCTTGGGTAGCCCTGGCTCGTCTGCAACTCCAGATGTTCCTGTGTCTGTCCCGCAGTGCTAGCATACAGGTAAACATGTGCAGCGAGGACATCTTAGACAAAGGGGTATTTGGAAAGCACGAGCAGCTATCACAGAACCGTGGTCATGCAACAAGGGGCAAGCTGGAGAAGGACGCAGGAGCTAAACAGAGAGGGAACCGCAGGCACTGAGAACCCAGAACAACACTCAGGAGGCAGAGGCAGGTGGATCTCTGTGATTTTGAGACTAGCCTGATCTACAAAGGGAAGTCCAGGACAGTTAGGGCTACAGAGAGAGACCCTGTCTCAAAACAAACAAACCAACAAACAAAACCAAGAATGAAGTGCTGGAGACGGCTCAGCCGTTAAGAGCACTGGCTGCTCTTGCAGAAGACAGGAGCTCTGATTCCAGTACCTATGTCGGGCAGTTCATAACCACATGTAACTCCAGCTGTAGGTGGACCCAGCATCCCTTCTGGACTCCATGAGTACCCTTATACATGTGACATATACTCACACAAACACACAAGTTAAAAACAAACAAACAAACAAAAAACCCCAGAATGAAAACCAGTAGGTGAAACTCAGTTTTAATTTTAGTGAACTTCCCATCAGTATGAGGTTGGCTAATGCCTGGATGAGGGAAAGGCAGGCAAGTTCCTGCGATGCACAAACCAGCTGAAATGGAACCCGTCCTTTCCACCTGCTTCCCACGACAGGTAAAAAGCACATGCTGATTTGATCCTTTTGTTGATCAGCACAAGAAAGTATGGCAAGGCAAGCCTTTATCATCAGCCATCTTTCTATCATCTATTTATCGTGCCCGGGAGAGGGAGCATCTGTGTGCACTACAGCCCACACGGAGGGGTCAGAGGACACCCATGGGCGTTGGTTCTTGCCTTCTACCAAGTGAGTTCTGGAAACCGGGCCACCTACCAGGACCAAGGTGAGCCTCTAAATGAGTGTGTTGAGTCTACAGACAGTCGTTCCTACCACATTATACTGACTTCCTAGGGGCAGGTGACCTGCTAATTCTTCTACCTATGAGAGTCTGCTCTTACAAAGTGACTCAGTCCATAGCGTCCCACCATGTTCTGTGGTGGCTCCAAGACCTTTTTGGCTCTGGTGAACAGGCTTTGATGGCCACAGTGGACCATGCAACCAAGATGGAAAGTGATCTACATATTCCTTAGCTTGGGACAAATGACTGATTAGCCAGATCAATTTTCCTCATTACTAAAGCTAAAGTGGGAATAGTTGTATTGGGAAATTACCATTCGGCAATGCTCCTGTGGACTCGGGACACGGAGGTCTCTATGTCAATCGGATGGTATCGTAATCCTCTCAGCTCCAGTGTCTCATCCAGCGCACCCACCACATACAAGGCATCGTGACGCTCTGAAAGAAGGAAGACAAGCGTGTTTCAGATGCCACCAACTACCATTCATGCTGGCATTAAGAGCGCAGGGTTGATGTCGCCAGTCAGCGGGCTGTGACTCGGCCAGTTCCATAAGGTCTTGAGTCCTTCTACTTGCTCTGTGAGACAGAAATAAGGTTAAAACGCTGCTGTGAGGAATATATTTAGTTTGGATTGGAGAGATGGCTTGGTAGGTGTGTGCCACATAGAAGTGGAAAGAAAGAACTGACTCAGAGTTTCCCTCGGACCTCCACATCTGTGTGGTGGTGTGCACGAACACACACATTTTTTTAAGATTTTTTTTTGAGGGTTTTTTTGAGACAGGGTTTCTCTGTGTAGCCCTGTGTGGGAGCCCGTTCTCGGGGTCCTCGTGGCTTTACCCAGCAGGTCCGCATAGAGGATGATTAGACCACAGGCCTGAGTGCAGGTGTCTGAGATGGTCTGCACTTGGCTGTGCTGGGGGAGGAGGTCTTCTGCTCCACCCCTTGGCGTCTCTATAAAAACCCTGGGGCAGAGACAGTCGGGGCCTGTTGGAATAGGTTCCAGGCCCTCTCGAGGCTATCCTTTATTTTCTATCTGTTTATCTCCGCAAGATTCTCCGCAATAAATCCTTCTATCTAATATTTCCTGCTGCTCGCACTCAAGAAAACTCTGGGGAACTGTGGGGGTGGTTGGGTAAACGCCCCACAGCCCTGGCTGTCCTGGAACTTGCTTTGTAGACCAGGTTGGCCTCGAACTCATAGAGATCCACCTGCCTCTGCCTCCCCTGGGATTAAAGTCATGTGCCATCACCACTCAGCATGATTTTACTTTCTAATTGTGTGTATATGTGTATCTGTATGTCTGTACATGCCCTAAGGGCCCAGAAGAAGGTTCTGGATCCCCAGAGCTGGAGCTACAGGTCAAGCCATTTCACCAGTCCCAAATTAAAAACAATAAACAGGGGCTGGAGAGATGGCTCAGAGGTTAAGAACCCTGGCTGCTCTTCCAGAGGTCCTGAATTCAATTCCCAGCAACCACACGGTGGCTCACAACCATCTAATGAGATCTAGTGCCCTCTTCTGGACTGCAGGGATACATGCAGGCAGAACACTGTCTACATAATAAATAAATAAATCCTTAAAAATAAACAAACAAATAAATAAAATGATTTTGTAAGGTAGTTGACATGGTGCATGGTACATTGTTCCGTGCTCAAATGTAGCCATTCTTATTACTGTTTGTGACAGGAATTGTGCTAAGTGCTAGAGAGCCACAAATGACAACAGGTGGGTTTTGCTCTGAAGCCATAAACGGGGGCTGGTGAGGCGGCTGAGCAGATGGGGGACTGTCAATAGGACACACATGGTGGAAGGAGTCCCAAAACCTGCAAACTGTCCTCTAGTCTATACACACACTCTCTCCCCCTCCCCCATCTTATGCCTGAGCATATACACATACAATAATTAGGTTAATAACTAAAAATATTCTTTTTTAAAAAGACCTAGCTGGGGGAGACACAAACAGGAATTCCCCTGTAGCAAGTTAAGAGAAAGACAGGCATGGGTAGGCATGAACTCTGAGGAGTTGGGGATACAAATGAGCTCTAATCAAGGATTTGAAAAGAGCTTCTAGAAATGTTGACGCCATGGCTGACCTTTGACAAATGAACAAGAATTAGTCAGATATGGCTGGAGGAGGGGAGAGGGAGGAAAGGACCTGAGACGGGCAGCGGTCATGCACCAGTTTCCAGACTGCAGAGCATGGAGATCAGTCCACCAGGTTCAACCCAGCAAGCACACAGAAGGAAGGTGGCTTTTGCAGTATTTTTCTGGTAAGAGTAGATTTCTTTTCTTTTTTAAGATTTATTTATTTATTATGTATACAGTGTTCTGCCTGCATGTATCCTTGCACACCAGAAGAGGGCACCAGATCTCATTACAGATGGTTGTGAGCCACCATGTGAGTGCTTGGAATCGAACTCAGGACTTCTGGAAGAGCAGACAGTGCTCTCAACCCCTGAGCCATCTCTCCAGCCCAGTAAGAGTAGATTTCTGATGATGAAATAATAGCAGAAACACGGCAGCAATGGAGTAATAATGTTTCCTATGTGCCAGCACTGGATGTACCACATCACTTAATCGCACATCATTTCCAATGCTCTGGACACCGTGCTCTGACTCTTGAGTAGAGCAGGTAGAATGTCTGCTCACAGTCACCTGACTAGGGACCACATCCCTCATCTCCATGGTGACAGCGGCTTCCCCATGAAATATGGAAAAATGGGGTTGGGGATTTAGCTCAGTGGTAGAGCGTTTGCCTAGCAAGTGCAAGGCCCTGGGTTCGGTCCTCAACTCTGGAAAAAAAAAAAAAAAAGAAATATGGAGAAATGATACACACTGCTAGGCTAAGGAGAAATGCTCTCGCTGAGGCCTTTCAGCGCATGATGTTTTCAGGATCAGTCCTTCTGTGTGCAAACAAAGCCGGTGTTGAGAAGTCTGCAGTGGCTACCAATGCCAGTGAGCAGGAAAGTGTGAAGGGGGCAGCAGAGGAGCTGTGATGATCAGCTGGGCAGAGGATGATGTCAGGGAACCCTCCGAGAGAGCACTGCCAAAAAGCAGGTTTGGGTCCACTTCAGAAACAATTCCCAGGCCAAGCATGGAAGCACACGCCTTTAACCCCAGCACTACGGAGGCAGAGGCAGGTGGTTCTCTGTGAGTTTGAGGCCAGCCTGGGCTATGTAGTAACACCATTAAAAACAAAAACAAAGAACCAACTCCCCGTCAGTGACAGAGGATGCTTGTTTCTCCGGGACTCAGAGCAGTGTGCCGGGGCAGAGCAGAGGAAGGAGGAAGGGTTGTCCCACTTGCTCAGCGTTGGCGTCAGCTCTCAGAGTTCTGCTCTGCCTGGAGGATCCACTCACCCCAGGAGCACTGCTGGGGTTACAAGCTGCTCCAACACCCTGTTCCTGAGGGCTTCCGTTCCAGACAGTCCTCAGAGGGCAAAGGTTCCTACTTCAAGTGAATGTGACTCCATTATGTGTTTGAAGGGTGCAGAGGGGACTCTATACTCCTCCGCAGATGGGTGGAATAGGCTAGCCAGTGTTACGTAAACAAGGCAGCTGGGAAGAGAACAGGGGTGGAAGATACCTCCAGTGGCTGCCGTGAGCTCGGTCCTGCGGACGAACCCAAGGTATCCTGTCCGGGCCCAGAGAGTCTGAGCAGCATCTCCGAAGCTCAGGCGGGTGTTGAAATGATCAGCTTGAAGAGTCTCGCTATCGTAGATGGTGTAGTAGCCACTGGCTGTATGGGGGCTATTTACCCAGATCTACAAGAAAAGAAAGACGACGACAGCGGTTTATGATGTTTTTAAAGTCTCATTTTCCGATTAACAACACAACCACAACAGTGTGTAGCTGACGTTGACCTCATCAGCTCTGACACACTGACAACCACACAGCCGCATCACTGTTATTCTCACTCTACAGGTAGAAAGAAAAGTCTAAAAAGTCTCTAAGATGCAGGACTAGAAAGGAGCCCCACCCTGGTGGTTAGCACCAGAGGCTGTGCTCTTAACCACTAGGCTGCACTGCCTCCCTGGGTTCATTTCTCACAGACTTCCAGATTCCCACAAAAGCACCAAGGCACAATTACTACACTTCTGTGTAACCAAGGCACAAGGCTCTTGAGTTTACAATGTAAACAGGGCAAGAGCTGACAACCGGTAGTACCGGCCACCCCTTGATCTGTTGACAACTTGACAGACGGCCTGTTGTTGTGCATTGCAGACACAGGTATAGGGCACATGACTACGACAAAGTCTCTATTCCTTCTGTGAGGTGATGTCATCGTTACTAGAGCTGAGGAAACACGTCTGGTGAGGAGGGCAGCCTGCCCATCCTTGACAGCTGGAAACTGGCTGTGGTGGTGTGAATGAGAACGGCCCCCACAGGCTCACACATTTGAACTCTTATCACCAGGGAACGGCACTATTTAAAAGGATTACAAGGATTAGGAGGTGTGGCTTTGTTGGAGGAAGTGTGTCACTGGGGGTGGACTCTGCCAAGCCCAGAGTCTGTGACTGTCTGTCTGTCTGTCTCTCTCTGCCTACAGATCAGGCAGTTCCTGTTCCAGTGCCTGCCTGTATGTCTCCATACGCCCATCACGACACTAATGGACTAAACTTCTAAAACTGTAAGCCAGGCCCGATTAAATGTTTTTCATATACTAGTTGCTGTGGTCACGGTGTCTCTGCACAGGAACAGAACAATGACTAAGACAGTGTCAGAGGCTGCTCTCTGGCACCCACACTGCCAAGCCTCCTCCACTAAGCTGTGTGTCCATCAGCAGTCCTCAGAGATCTGGGGGAAGGGAGAATAGAAGAGAGCCTGAAGAGGATTTTCATATTAAAGCAAATACATAAATAAATAAATTTTGGACTATAACACTCATGTGAGTTTAAAAATGTAGACATGTGGCTCCTCTTGGTTCCAGCTCTTCACACTTGGCTGGTTTGCTTTCAGCTAAGGGGAAGGCAGGGAACTACTCTGAGAAAATTTCTACCCAGTCTTGATTTCACTATCAGCCTTCTCCCTTTCCATAACAGCTTTCCAGAAAAAAACAGATATTCCCCATGGAGGGAACAGAGTTCAGTCTAGTTCTGTTGGCTTGTTAGCGTGTGGTCCTTAAAATCTTGGCTAGAGATTTCAGAGTGAGCATGAGATTCATGCCTCTCTCACCCAGATGAGAGTCACACCTACCTCACCCAGGTGAGAGTCTCCCACAGGCCCTTTGGTCTCAGGATTAACGATAACCACTTTTACTCCAGGTAAGATCTAAGGATCAAAAGGGAAATACAAATGTTCAGCTCAGTCAAAGCTCCTGGCTCTGGCTTTAGCTTCACTTACTGGCAGAGGCCTACTTAGCATGCTGGAGGCCGGGCTTCAAACCCCAACCCTGCAAAACAACCAATGAACTCTAGGAACTGGACTTTCACTGCTAGGGACTAGAAATGGCAGGAGCTGCTTCACTCAGGGCCCTGACGCACTTTTCTGTTTGTTCCTGGTCCACCTTTCTCTTCTTGGTTGAGACCCAAGGACCAGTAAGTTCCAACCAAAGCAGACTCGGGATGCCATCTCTTCAGAGAAGATAAACTTGTGCCCAGGGCCACAACAGAGAGACTCTGGTACCCTTTTGGGTAAACTCTATCCAAAGTCACAACAGCAGGAGAGAGCACCGGGGACCACACCATCGTCGGGGGCTGTGCCTGGGGACTGCAGCAGTGAGAACACAGGGAGGACATCATGGCCCTGGTGTCTCGAGAGACTCACACTTCCATCTTCAGGAGAGGAAAGAAATCGGGTGCTGGCTGAGCGGAACATCTATCCCGGTTCAGGAGTGTAGCTCAGCAGTAAGCTGCCTGCCTGCCCAACATGTACAAGGATCTTTCTGGGCAAAAAGACAGGTGGGCTGGCCAGCCATTCTGGTCACCTGTCATGCCCTGTTGAAATTGTTAGCTTGGGTCTCTAAAGCTGAGACCTACCAACTACCAGGGCTTAAATAGCTAAAACCTGGATGAAGGGAATGAAAGACAGTTCCCTGGAGCCTCAGCTTGCCCTCAGGACATGGTATTCCTGAGCCCGTGTGCACCCAAGAGCAGACATGAGGCAGTTAATGCATAGTCCACACAACAAAAAACAGTCGGCTCCCTCTGGGTGACATCTGCTGGATGGATTAAGTGAGATTCCTTTGAGTTTCTCTTCACTGTGCCTCAGGATTCCTAGGAGGAACTGACATATCGTCACAATCCTGTCCTCTGTCCGGCCAGTGCAGGGAGGAGGGACAGTACGGGTTGAGGAGATGCTGAGGACTGAGGACGGAGGGATGGGGATGAAGTGATGCTCAGAGCAGCGGCTCCCTGAACAGGCACAGCTGCTCTGCTCCCCAGGGTGCTAGCTCCCCCACACCCAGCCAGCACCTCTTCTCCATCAGTGTTTAGACAGAACCAACAGGCTCTTTTGAGGTGCTGCTTATCTACGCACTTGTGTGCACTGAATACTACATTCTGCTGGTTTCTCAGTAAGAATGGCATGCCATGGGGTTTAAATAATATGGAAATAAGTCCACATCTGTCTTTATCCTTAGTGAGACCATCCACTAGGGTGAGACTGTGGAGTTATTAACCTTAGGGTTTACTGAACTTCCAACCTCAGGCTCCGGCCTCTTCCTCCAGCCTACCCTTCCCCAGCAGCTGGCAGAAGAGAGTACCTTTCCAGACTCGGAGAGCAGGAGACTCTGGGGGGCACCCCGTTCCACAAGACGGACCCTGCAGAGGAACAGCAGTTAATGCATACAGTCTTTCTAAAACTGGGTTCACCACTACACCCATCTCTCCAAGGCCTCTAACTGGCACCTTCTGTTCCCGCAGAGCAAGGCTCTTCTTTTACACTCTGCACTCTTGATGCCATAGGTCAGACAGGTTTTGTGGAGGGTGTTGGCAACATCTTGGCCCTATTTGCTAGATTTCATTTTGGTGACAACCAAAAATGTTCCAGGCATGGTGAAATCTTTGGGGAAGAGAGGCAAATCTCTCCAGGGCAAGAATGCTGCGTAAGCGCTGGAGGACACGAGGACCATCCTCAGCATCATGTCAGAAGCCAACTGGGCTGGCACACGCCTATGGTCCCAGTGCCGGGAGGTGAAGACCAGTGCGTCCATGAAACTAGCCAGCTCAGCAGAACTGGTAAGCCACAGGTCTCACAGAGAGAGCTTTGTCTCACAAAACAAGGTGCATGGTTCCTGAGGAACTGAGTAACAAAACCTGGGGTTGTCTTCTGGCCTACAACACACACACACACACACACACACACACACACACACACACACACACACACACACTAAAAATAAACCAATCACCACGGTGCAGCCTGGAGTCTACGTGGGTACACTAGGGACTAGCCACCAGCCCGGTGTGCAGAGGGCTCAGTATCTCAGCAGTGCGCACTGTGGGGCAAAGCTAAAATCTTCTCAGCTGGGGAGGAGGTGGCTTCACAAACTCTGGAGTAGATACGGTGCTGTTTCAAAGACCCTGTCCTGCCTCATTTATCTTGACTGTCCCAGAGCAAAGAAACTATTCTTTTTCTTCTTTTTTCTTTTTGTTAAGACAAGGACTTCCTGTATAGCTCTGGCTTTCCTGGAACTCACCACGTAGACCAGAGATCCACCTGCCTCTGCCTCCCGAGTGCTGGGATTAAAGGTGTGCCACCACACTCAGTCCCACAAAATACTTTACATAGCTAGGAACTAAGGTTACATTTTAATTACAGAACAGTGCAGCAAGCCAGGCATGGTCCACATGCCTGTGATCTAGCAGAATCAGAGGCAGGAAGATGACTGTGAAGCTGAGGCCAGCTTAGGCTACATAATAAACTGGTGTTTTGGGCTGGAGAGATGGCTCAGAGGTTAAGAGCACTCACTGGCAGCTCTTCCAGAGGTCCTGAGTTCAATTCCCAGCAACCACATGGTGGCTCACAACCATCTATAATGAGATCTGGTGCCCTCTTCTGGCTTGCAGGTGTATGTGCAAGCAGAATACTGTATATATAATAAATAAATAAATTTAAAAAAAAAATAAAATAAAAAACAAAAAAAAACCCAAAAAAAACCTGGTGTTTCAAATATTATCCCATCTCTTTGGGTGGAAAAAACAAACAAATACCAAAGAAGCAACTGTGAGAATTAAAGCTTTCTTTTTATAAGCAAAACTTCTATTACTTTTAATAATGGACATGAATCCTTCCCTTCCTGTATCTCCCCTCAAAATCTAAACACGAAGAGGATGAGGGGTGCTCACTGTACCTGTCATGTCTCAGCGACTTCAGGTCTACATACACAGTCGTGGGATCAGGCCCCGAGGTTCCCTGAAGAAGAACAAAGCAGCACAGTGTTTATTTCAAATGGACCGCCCCTGTGGACCACATCCACAGATGCAAATGGACCGCCCCTGTGGACCACATCCACAGATGCAAATGAACCGCCCCTGTGGACCACATCCACAGATGCAAATGGACTGCCCCTGTGGACCACATCCACAGATGCAAATGGACCTCCCCTGTGGACCACATCCACAGATGCAAATGGACCGCCCCTGTGGACCACATCCACAGATGCAAATGGACCGCCCCTGTGGACCACATCCACAGATGCAGGCGTCCACTGAAATCTTCACTCTCGCTTTCTCTTCAACTAAGGGAAACGGCAAAGCCAGCAGGTAGGGGAGCCCTGGGCCTGGTGTCTTCTTAGTGTCTCTGAAGCAATGAAGCAGTACCAAATGCAGGGCTTTCCTGCACAGGGCTCAGAGCAGGGACGAGAGAAGCCACCATGCCAAAACAGATGAGAGCAAGGGGCACAATGAGACTTCACAGGAAAGTATCACAACACTTCCTGCAAGCCACGTGACCACGGTCATAGGAGACCAATGTCTTGGCCACCTTTCACTCTTGCCCATGTACTCATGAGCCTTCATAAAATCAGACTGTTCTAGACCCACCAAGAACAACATGGCAAAAAAGGAGAGGTACAGGTGTATTTTAAAAAGGCAAAAGTAAGTAGGAGATAGGAAAAAAAGAAGGCTGTATATTAGCCAGGTGGTGGTGGCGCACACCTTTAATCCAGCGCTCAGGAGGCAGAGGCAGGTGGATCTCTGTGAGTTCAAGTCCAGCCTGGGCTATAGAGTGAGATCCAGGACAGCCAGGTCTATACAGAGAAATCCTGTCTCAGAGGGGGAAAAAAAAAAAAAGGAGCCTGTATACTGTATATTGATTAATAAAATGCAAGCAGGTCTCAGCGAAGAGGAAGCATCCCACTGGAGGCACTGGCTTGCCTCTGTCTCAGGGCTTCCCTAGTAACTGCAGGCCTGCAGCCAACCCTGGGGCAAGCAGAAGCGTCACGGTGTAGACTATATAAGGAGACACAGAGAAGGCCGAATGAAAAGCCTAAATCCCACAGGAAGTAAGCAGAGCAGTGTGGCCTTCAAGTCCCCACTGCAGAAGCTCACAGTCTACTGTGGCTCTCAGAAGACCAAGGCAGGAAGACTGCCTTGAGTTTGAGGTCAGGAGACACAAGGAGACTGTCTCAAAGACCACTAACAGCAAGAACCATTTCTTGGGGTTACCTGTAAACAGATTGCCACGTTGACTCTGGATCCGAATGTGGTGCTGACAGCACGAGGGGACAGACCGATGTCTTTAAAGAGCTTGGAGAAGGACTGCTGGAGGGTGATGCGGGGGCGCTCCTCTGCTACCACCACACAGGTCCTGATGCAGGAGAGGTTGATCCCTCGGGTCTGCAAGACATTGGTGCCAGACACATAGTTAGGAAGACCCCTTCTTGTTTAGGAAAAGCCAAGAGCTACTTTCTCAGTCCAGACACAGAGCAAAGCAGCTTCAGAAAGGAAATGCTCAGACATGTCAGTACAATCGCCCACAGGGAGATCTTCTCTGCTCTGTCTTTCTTTCTTTTTTTCTTTTTTTTTTTTTTAAAGATTTATTTATTTATTATGTATACAACATGTATGACTGCAGGCCAGAAGAGGGCACCAGATCTCATTACAGATGGTTGTGAGCCACCATGTGGTTGCTGGGAATTGAACTCAAGACCTCTGGAAGAGCAGTCAGTGCTCTTAACCCCTGAGCCATCTCTCCAGCCCTGCTCTGTCTTTCTTGTTTAATCTAAATTCGTAAGGTGTGGGCTGTGGCTGTGGCTGTGGCTGGTCTGGTCTGTGGCTGTGGCTGGTCTGGTCTGTGGCTGGGCTGTGACTGTGGCTGGTCTGGTCTGTGGCTGGGCTGTGTCTGCGTCTATGGCTGTGTCTGTGGCTGTGGCTGTGGCTAGGCTGTGACTAGATGGGAAAGCACTAGTCTAGGATGCACAGGGCCCTGGGTTTCATTGCCACCACCACAAAGAGTTCACCCTAAACTCCGAACTCTTTGGCTTTTCTTTCTTCGGCAATGTATTTCTGTTCCTGCCCACTTTCCCTCAGATTTCTCCTCATTTATTAGGACTAGTAGAAAAACAAGCCCAGAATTTTGGGCAGCTAACTTTCCACCTTTTGTTTTAGGTTGGCCCTACTTCTCTGTTGAAGAGAATTCAGTACTTGACATCCTCATATGTGGACACTGGATACATGCCTAAGTGAGGACCTTTTCTTTAGGGGTGTTCTGAGGTCTTCATTTACTGGGGAATGCACTAAATTACGAAGACCAAGTTAAACTCTCCGATCGAGGGCCGACAAGCACGTCTACACCCCCTGGCCACGTCGTCAACCTCTTAGGACGGTCACTTGCTGTGACCTTTAGCCCCTCACCTTCAGCACCTCCACCTGGTTGCCCAGCCCTTTAGTGCAGAGTTCCATCACCGAGTAGGAGCAGAAGGTGTCCCTTATCTTGTACTGGTTGACGGTGGCCAGCCAGAGGAAGAGGTTGTTCTCCAGCTCCAGAGGAGGAATCAAGACGGACTGGTGACCGGAATAGACGCTGCAAAGAAGAAGTGGAGGCTGACACTCGCTGACTCTCAGCATCTTAGAGCACAGCAGGGGAGAGGCGGCAGAGGGCCAAGGCTGACCATTCATCCTACTGCTGCAGGACTCACAAGACACGTGACCACAAAACAAAGCAGGCCATGGTAGGTGTGGTAACAAACTCACAGAACCAGCCAAGAGCACAGGAGAAAGACAATCCACTCAAACTGAGAAAGTGGGGGTGGGGGTGCTTCACTAAGTGGGGAGCACTCCAGATGGGTGTCTAGAAGTGGGGGTAGGGAGGGAAACAGAGAGCAGCATACAGGCAGAGAAGTATGGAGTGTGCACAACATTCCTGGAACAGAGTGCAGAGGGAGTGAGGCCAGGGGCTGGGGCAACTGTGGAAGGTGTCGGCTGTCACATGAAGTGTGGCCGTAAGTTGTCATAAACCACCATGGAGCAGGAACTGGAGCTGGAGCCACTGACGGCTGGGAGATGGTCAGAAGGAACTACAGAGTTTGGGTGAGGGGTGGCGAGGGTTGGGTTCCAGCAGTGCAGGGGGACAAAACTGAAGGAATGTGGAGTCACCTAGAAAATCTACAGCCACAAAGTCTAACCCTCTAAACCCAGGAGTCTAGTAACACTGGAGCCGGGGTTTCGGTCCATCCAGTCCATCCAGTCCAGAGAAGGCCTCATTAGCTTTTGTTTTGTTTTGTTTTGTTTTGTTTTTTTGTTTTGTTTTGTTTTTTGAGACAGGGTTTCTCTGTGGAGCTTTGTGTCTTTCCTGGAACTCGCTCTGTAGCCCAGGCTGGCCTTGAACTCACAGAGATCCGCCTGGCTCTGCCTCCCGAGTTCTGGGATTAAAGGCATGCGCCACCACTGCCCGGCCTCATTAGCTTTGTTCTTTCATGTAAAATGGAAGGGTATAAAAATTCAATAATCCCACTAGCCCACAGCGG
This sequence comes from Peromyscus eremicus, assembly GCF_949786415.1. Lineage (NCBI taxonomy): Eukaryota > Metazoa > Chordata > Mammalia > Rodentia > Cricetidae > Peromyscus > Peromyscus eremicus. The sequence goes on from NC_081436.1 coordinate 3,418,799, forward strand.
GAGACTTGGACTCATGGTCAACCTTCCGTTGTAGTCTCCCAAGCACTGGCTCAGGAGCGAGCGGTCACCCGTTCTGTTGCTTTGTTTTCCTTTTAAAAGAAGACTTTGTTTGTTTATTTATTTTAGTTTTTTTGGGACAGTTTCTCTGTTTAACAGCTCTGGCTGTCCTGGAACTTGATTTGCAGACCAGGCCAGGCTGGCCTCGAACTCACAGAGATCTGCCTGCTTCTGCCTCCTGAGTGCTGGGATTAAAGGCGTGCGCCACTGCTACCTGACTATTTGTACTTTATGTATATGAGTATTTTGCTTGATGTATGTAAGTGTATCACGTGTGTGCTTGTGGAAGTCAGAAGGGAGCATCAGGTCTCTTGGAAATGGAGCCACAGACAGCTGTGGTGCCACGTGGGTTCTGGGAACTGGACATGAGTTCTGCACAAGAGTAGCAAGTGCTCTTAGCCACTGACCCATCTCCCCAGCCACTCCTTTCCCTTTTTGAGAGATGGTCTTGTTATACAACCATGCTTGCCTATCCTCTCAGATTTCTAGGATTACAGGTACACATTTCCATTCTTGGTCTTGTTTAATTTTTTCCAAGACCCAGAAGCGACTTTAATACATAGGCAGGTAATGGGAACAACGGAACCAGTGAACACTGCATGTAACTGGCAGAGGATGTTGGAGATAATAGCTACATTCTACTTTGGACTCCGTGGACAGCCCTACCCCAGTGAAGACAGGGACACAGAAGGAAGATGCTAGAGGAGTGGCAGGGACTTGTGAAACCTTCATGGCGTTTGTACAGGAAGTGAAAGTTCAGGCCTGAGATACCATTTCCTGGCAGGCAGTGGAAAGAGCAGGGACTTGCCAGTCCTCAGGAAGCAATCTGGTCAGGGCAGACTGCTGCGTTCCAGCCACATGATGTCACTCCATCCCACCATGCCTTCCTGCCAAGCCTAGGGGGACATCCTGGCTGTCAAACATGCCAGACTTCACCTGAGAATCATCCTTCTACTTGGCTCTGCTTCTAAAACTAGGATTACAAGATGGAAGAGAAAGCAGGTAACAGGAACAGTGCCACGTTATAGGAGGCATAAAACTAAGTGAGGAGAATAAAAAAAGCAATACACATAAAACTAAACAAACATCAGAAAGACATAAAGTGCTTATATTTGGGGAACAGCAGGGCTTTACTAAAGTTAACGAAACCAAGAAAGCAAAGGGGAGGATGATGGCCACAGCCCCAAACCCCAGTCGGGTGTCTCCATCCTACCTGCAGAGACACCAGAGTGCAAAGCCAAGACCACAGTACGGGTCCAGGCAGATGGCGATCTGCCGCGAGGAGTACAGCTCACACTGGAGCTTGATGGCTCTGCAGAGGGCATTGACCGCAGAGTGGGACATCTGCAAAGCAAGGGACACACGGGATGGAGCTGGCACAGGGCAGGACCTGCTGACAGGCTCCGGCCCCCAACGTTCTGTATGACATATGCATTTTACTGCTTCACAGCCTGGCCTAAGCGCAAGCTAAGCAGACAGGTTTCCACCTGCAGCTGACCGTCTCACAGGGTCTGAGCTGAAGGCTGCACACTGACCTGACCTAGAGCTCTTACTATGGGGAGCACGTGTATGAGGCCACAGCACTTCACAGTGCAAATCCTTTGGGATAACTTTCTCCGGAAGAGCCAGTGCTCAGATTTAAATATAGCTAGGACACTTGACCCTCCACCCACTGGCCTCTGGTACAGCCAGCTGGCCTCCTTGGAACAGCGGGCATGTCTGTTCACTGCGGCCTGGCATCTCACCAGAACAGAGTGAGATGGCTTTACCTTCACTCCTGTAAGCATGCCGGTTGTGGAGACACTAAAATCAAGATACGCCAGCATCTCAGGAGTGGGCGGTTTATACAGCTGAGGTAACCGTTTCCTGGGTAAATCATCTGCAACGCAAAGAAGAGACTCGATGTAAAGCTGAAACATGCTGAAACACAGAAACCACTGACGGTTCACTGCCTCCACGGCTTTGCTACAGTCAAACCCAGCTTCTGGGATATGTGAAGGCCTGAGCTTCTCGTGTCTCACCCCGCAGCTCACCACTGTCATCCTCAAATGCAAGGTAGGGCTGTGACGCCGCTAGGCAAAGGATACCTCAACGCCATACCAGATGGATTCATTTGCAAACGTCTCGATGGATAACATCTTGGTGAAAAGCAAAATGCTGGCGTCAATCCCAGAGGTAAACTGTGTCACCAGCTCTGTGTGGTCGATATATTGTGCACCCCAATAAACTTATCTGGGGGTCAGAGAACTGAACAGCCACTAGATATAGAGGCCAGAAAATGGTGACACACACACCTTTAATCCTAGCATTCCAGAGGCAGAGATCCATCCGGATCTCTGAGTTCAAAGCCACACTGGAAACAGCCAGGCATGGTGACACACGCCTTTAATCCCAGGAAGTGATGGCAGGAAGCAGAAAGGTATATAAGGCATGAGGACCAGGAACTAGGGTCAGTTAAGCTTTTAGGCTTTTAGCAGCAGTTCAGCTGAGATTCATTCCGGATGAGAATTCAGAGGCTTCCAGTTTGAGGAAACAGGATCAGCTGAGAAGTTGGCGAGGTGAGGTTAGCTGTGGCCTGTTCTGTCTCTCTGATCTTTCAGCATTCACCCCAATAACTGGCTCCAGGATTGTTTTTATTAATAAGACCTTTAAGATTCGTGCTACAGCTCTGTGTCCTGGGGTTACTTTTCCTCGACATTTCTTTCATTTTATTCTAAAACACATCTCTAAAATACCTACCTTCCTAGGGTTACTGGAAAGTTAGCTCACATGAAACACTTAAAATTGTATTTGCTCTTTTACTTTATGTGTGAGCCTAAGTGTATGTATGTGTAACACACGCATGCAGGAGCCTCCTGAAGAAGTCAGAGGAGGCCCCGATCCCATTGGAACAGGTGGCTATGAGCTGCCATGTGGGTGCTAGGAACTGAACCTGTGTTCTCTGCAAGAGCAGCCAGTACTCTTAACCTCTAAGCCATCTCTCTAGCTCCCACATGAAGCACTTTTAAAATAACAATTGTGTATATGGTCAAAATGCATTAATTATTATAATGCTGTTTCTCATTAAAGCACATCATTTACAGAGTAGTATGCTGTATTAATCATGCATAGTATGACAGTGTTGACTGTTAACCTGACAGGATCTGGGACAGCCTCCAGGCACATGTATGGGGGGATTATTTGGATCACGTTAGCTTCTGGCCATACTTATGAGGGATAATCTTGATTAGGGTATTTGAGCTCAGATATAATACCTAGTGGGGCATGGCACTGTACTGTGAGCTTGGTTCCTGAACCACATAACAACGAAAAGGCCAGACACACAAGAGCATTGGATGCTCTCTTCCCCCTGACTGCAGTCAGTGTGAGCAGCTGCAGCTCCAAGCCCCTGCTGCCTTGGCTCTCCCACGATGCACTACACCTTCAACTGTGAGCAGAACCAACCTGTCCTTCCTTACATTGCTTTCGAACATTTTACCACAGCTACTTTAAAGTTAGACAGCTCCCTCCTCTAGAACTTGGAATTACTTTCTTTCACTCATTTAAAACACTCTTCCTGTGCTGGGGACACACAGTGATTGCCTAACATGCACAGAGTCCTGAGCAGGGCTCACTTCTGGCCCTGCAGAGAACTAGACAAGGCAGGAAAGCTTGTCCTTATCCCAGATTTTCTTCTTAAGTCAAAACAAAGACTATCAAGATGTCTCTAGCCCAACCATGCCCTATGATGGTCCTTTGGTTTCTGAGTTCAGAAACAACTGTGGATTTAAGATCTCCTTGTCACTGGGTGGCCACTGCTGGTTGTGTGGCACCCCGTGGCAGCACATTCCAGCGGTACATTCTCCTGGTTGTATGGAACCCCGTGGCAGCACACTCCAGCGGTACATTCTACCGAGCTCTACAAGCCTCACTTTACACACGGTTTCATCCACGCTAGGGAGGACACTCCGGAGCAGCAGAGGTGTCAGGATTTAGGTCCTAAGTGCAGAACTCCAACTCTTCCTGTTCCCCCAATCCTCCAGCTAGTCCCATGTCTGAATAATATACATCCTGGTTCAATCTCTCTCTTCTTTTTTTTTTTTTTTTTTTTTTTTTTCCAAGACAGGTTTTTTTCTGTGTAACAGTCCTGGCTGTGTAGACCAATTTGGTCTGGAACTCACAGAAATCCACCTGACTCTGTCCCCCACCCCACCCCCATTAAAGGCATGCGCCACTATTACCCAGATAAATAAATCTTTTTTTTTTACATTTTGGTCTTCATATGGCATCACATTTGATAATTTAGTATTTGGAGTACAGCAACAGTATTTTAGGGGGTTACATAGCAGTTAATGAATCTCAAGCTATCACACCTACAAGTCAAGGGTCAGATTGTGTGTGTGTGTGTGTGTGTGTGTGTGTGTGTGTGTGTGTGTGTGTGTGTGTACATGTTTAGGTGTGTCTAGGTGCATGTGTATCTGCAGGTCTGCATGTATGTGTGTATGTGTCTGTGTGCCAGTGGAGGCCAGAGGTCAACTTAGGGTGTCATTTCTCAGGAGTCATCCACCTTGTTTTTTTGAGACAGGCTCTCTCACTGGGACCTGGGGCTCACCAGTTAGGCTAGATTGGCCAGTAAGCTTGAGGGACCCATCACCACACCTCCAGGTCCAGCTGTTTATGTGGTTCCTGGAGATCAAAGGGAGCTCCTCACTCTTTCTTACACAGCTACCAACTGAGCTACCTCTCCAGCCCCGTCTCAGTATTTTATATGGACCTACATGTATCTGGCCATAAAACATAAGCACCTTGGGGATGATGCTAAAAGCATCACCAAAACACTATTTGCCTTTTTTTTTTTCCTTTTCTGAGACAGGGTCTCACACTGTGGCTAGGCCTGGGCTTGAACTAACAATCCTCCTGCCTCAGACTCTAGAGTCCTGAGATTATAGACGTGAGCAATCACATCCAGCAAGATACTCCATTTAAAGAGCACTTGGCATATTACGGCTGGCTCTGGGACGCGGCTTTACTGTGTCAGCAGATTGGTAGCACACTCTGGGTGGCTGGCAAGTCGGCAGACAGTGAAAGGTGTCAGAATACAAAGCTGTGCAGACGTGAGACTCTAGGAAACCTCTGGTAGTGAACAGTGGCAGCTCCAGGGCAATCCCCCTTCACCTGTGTCAATGATGGTTGGCCAGGTTTTCACATCCACAGCTGCCGCTGCCTCTCGAGACTTGAGCAACCTCATGAGCGTCTGAGTGGTGAGAATGCACGCTGCTTTACTGACCTAGAAACAAAGGGACGCAGTAAACATCAGAGGACTTAGCACTGGCCGCTGGTAAAAGTAGCTTGCTCACCATGCTGGCCAGGATTGCTTCATTCACTTCCCCTTTTGTTTTATTTCTGAAAATGTGTCATGCTTAATTCTCCAGGATATCAGACACTTTAACACTGGGGCTGCTGCTTACAATGGTGATACTCTCCGGAAGGGCCCTGTGATCCTAATCTTTGGAAAGACCTAATAAATCAAGACATGGATTCTGTAGTGAGAAGGGAAAGAGAGGAGGTGGTGGTCACGCCCAGAATTGGTGTGTGCAATCCAGACCTACAATGCACACCACTCTGAGACCAGGGAGCCAGACAGAAGCGCCCACACAATGGGCTCTGCTCAGCTCTGCAGGGAAAGGCAAGGTGACCTACTTTCACACACAAAGTGCGTCAACAGAAAGAAACTCTCAGTGCTTCCCCAGGCCTCTCCGTAGGAGCTAACAAGGACATTTTTGCTGAATTAAACTGTAATGAAGTCATCTGTGATGAGCATGGCTTTATGCTGCAGCCAAAGCTGCTGACACAGCAGCAGCCCTTGGAGAAACACATGTCCCATCACCTAGAAGTGTGTAGCCCGACAGTGCACTGGCCCAGGCTGATCTTCTGTCCCAGGTCTCAAGATATGACACAATATAGATTTATTCAATTTCAATTCTCACATACTGTAAAAACTTCAAACTCTCCCAGGACAAAATCCAGGGGGCTGTGTTTGTTTTGGCATTGCTAAGGATAAACAAGTGCTCAGACACTGAGCCATATCCCAGCCCTGCACAGGTTTTCTAAAAAGTTTAATTGTATTTCTTCTTTGAAAACTTCATCTACATGTGCAATGTATCACGATTATATTCACCCCCACCACCTCCTCCAAGTCCCTTCATCTCATCTGCCTCTTCGCTTCATGTCCCTCTTTTATAACTTTGAATTCATTTATTTTTAAGCTACTGAGTCCAGCTAGTGCTGCCCATCGGCACACAGGCACAGGCTCAACCACTGGGACATGAGGACTCTCAGTGACCACCCTCCTAAAGAAAGTAACTTCCATTCCTCTGGTAGCCATCAACTTCTCAGCTCGGGATGGGGCCTCAGGAGTCCTTCCCCCTACACACCTTTTAATGCTAAATATACAAAATTAACCCAAACAAAAGTGGCCTGACTGGAGAACTTGATGTGAAAAATTATATTGGTTCTTGTGCAGGAAAAAAGTCAGACAGGTTTTAAGAACAGATAGGGGCCAGCTTTATGGAAAATTACTAAGCACAGCTCTACTCTCAGTGTTTGGGATTAACATGTACCGTCCCTACCTCTCCAATCATCGTTCTCCTATTCACTGGATGATGATTGCCACTATGGCCAGATAAAAGGAGACAACTGTTAGTCTGTTTTTGTTTGCCTGTTTTTGACACAGACTCTTTCTACATATCCCAGGCTGGCCTCGAACTCACAGTTGTGCATCTGCCTCCTGAGTACTGAGGTCACAGGCACACACCACCACACCAAACTGGGAGAGTTTTTAGGAGAAAAATGTGAGATTTGGCACTACAGAACCAGGAAGTTATTAGGGTTCTTAGTTGTCTGATGTGATTCTGTGAAATGGGTCAGACATAGATAGGGAAGGTACTTACGTCAACGATCATGCGCACCGTGGGCAATGTGGCTGTGAGATTCTGAGCATGGGGGGGCCTCACAGTCACAGGTATACACCCTGCATACAGGCAGCCATAGAATGCAGCGATTAACTCGATGCCTGCAAGACAGAGGGCACTGTCAGGGGAGTCACTTGGCTGCTGCTACCACAAGGAACTAAACTCAGAGCCTCCAATCATGTGACAGGTGGGCTACTTATTCATTTGGTGTTGATTTTGTTTTGGTTTCGTGAGACAGGGTTGTAACTCTCTATGTAGACCACAGAGATCTGCCTGCCTCTGTTTCCCAAGTGCTGGGATTAAAGGTATGAGCCACCACCGCCCGGCTTCATTTGATGTTGAGACAGAGTCTCTCAAGTATTGGGATTACAAGTGTGCATCACCATACCTGGCTCCTATGGATTACCTGACCACAATTCAAAGAAGACACTGACAGAATAAATTTTAACAACTAATAAGGATAGAAAGTCTGGCATGGTGGCTCACACTTGGTAACCAAGGGTTCAAGATCAGCCTGGACTATATAGTGATAGTTAAAGGCCAGCCTGACCATCTTTTTTTTTTTTTTTTTTTTTTTTTGGTTTTTTGAGACAGGGTTTCTCTGTGTAGCTTTGCGCCTTTCCTGGAACTCGCTTTGGAGACCAGGCTGGCCTCGAACTCACAGAGATCCGCCTGGCTCTGCCTCCCAAGTGCTGGGATTAAAGGCGTGCGCCACCACCGCCCGGCCCAGCCTGACCATCTTTAAAACAAAACAAAACAAAAACAAATACATAAAAAATTAAAAAGAAGGAAGATTATGAAACAATTTAAAATATACAAAGAGGCCCAGGAAACAAGGAAGGAATATGTGTGTGTGTTAATGTGCATATATATATATATATTCCTATGTGTATTATGTGCATGTGCACACACACACACACACATTTGGGTGGTACCAGCGATTGAACCCAGAGCTTTGTGTATAGCTAGCAAGTGTCATGTCTCTGAGCTATATCCTCAAGCCAAGAAGTGAGCTCTTGAAAGATGCTTGAAGGCAGGTTGTTGTTATTTTGACGACTTGGGAAAAATAGCTGCAGGAATCGAGGGTATTTAACTAAGGCAAAAAGGGCAGGGAGGGGACAAGGCCTGCCGTGCTTTCCCTGCACAAAGGCTGCTGTAGGAAAAGCAATGGACTTCTCAGATGCTGTGGGTCAATGAGTGCAGCTTAGGGCCTCAGCACTGCTGTCGACAGCCACTCCCTTCCTGACAGACGGAAGACAACTTCCTGAAAACACACAGGACACGTCCCTCCTGCAGCAGGCGGCGTTCTAGGCAGTCTCTGTGTTCACACAGATGAACAGCAGAGAGAGTGGAGGAGAGGGCGAAGACCAGGGAAGAGTGTAACAGAGCACTGGGGACAGTACCAGAGACAAGTCTAGGCACACCAGTCAGGGGACAGGAGGGAATGCAAATGGCTTTGTTCTTCTTGTGCTTGTCTTTTTTATTTTTATTTTAAGTACATGAGTACTCTGTCTTCATGTACGCCAGAAGAGGGCACCAGATCCCATTACAGATGGTTGTGAGCCACCATGTGGTTGCTGGGAATTGAACTCAGGACCTCTGGAAGAGCAGTCAGTGCACTTAACCTCTGAGCCATCGCTCCAGCCCCATGCTTGTCTTTAGATTCAAATGTTTCAGTAGAATCCTGAACACTGGGCTAGTGAGATGACTCAGCAGGTAGAAGCACATGCTGTGCACACCTCTGACCTGAGTTTGACCTCTGGATCCCACAGTGGAAAGAGAGAACCAATTCCTAAACGTTGTCTTCCGACCTCCATGTGCCCCCCTCCCCACACCACATAATAAAGAATAAATAAATTCTAAGAATGACTATTTACAAAAAACTTTCTTTCTTTCTTTTGTTTTTTTTTCGAGACAGGGTTTCTCTGTGTAGCTTTGCGCCTTTCCTGGATCTCACTCTGTAGACCAGGCTGGCCTCGAACTCACAGAGATCCGCCTGCCTCTGCCTCCTGAGTGCTGGGATTAAAGGCATGCACCAACACCACCCGGCACAAAACTTTCACGAAATAAACTCTACATTCCTCTTCTTGTGCAGAGAAGGTTGTATCTGAGCTGAGCCCATGAAAGATGAAAGCAGCAACGGAGATCAAACGCCACTCGTGTTAGGAGCAGTGTCCAGCCGACAGAGTCCATCAAGTAAATATTCTTTGGGGGACACTGGGGAGAAGGGTGCTACTCCTTAGCACTCTACAAACCAATCCTCTTTCTGGTTTTCATACTGAACTGAACCCAGAGCCTCGGCATGGGCTTCATCTCCAGTCCCTTCACCCCTTTTTTAAAGAACCCAGAGCCTAAGCTCTCAGGGATCTGGAAAAGCAGGTGAACATGCCTTGCTTAGAGGATTTCCAAAAGTCAAGTAGTCGAAGTCTTTCCTCACACTTTAATTAATGTACTCTGTGTGTGTGTGTGTGTGTGTGTGTGCGCGTGCACATATGCACCAGTGTGTGCATACACAAGTGGAGGTCAGAGATTGGTATTGGGTGTCTTCCTCCATTGTGCTCTACCTTTTAAATATTTGTATGTATGCGTGTGTGTTGTTAAGAGCCGTATGTGCTGATTGCTCCGAGACCATCAATAGAGCCTGACCTCAGTTTGCAGAGCAGAGTCCACATTCATCTGGCTGAGATGGACCAAAGAGTTTCCTGGAGGACTCAGAGGGAGATAGAAGGACATGGGGGAGGAAGGAGCCGAGGGGTTGCATGGCCCTTCCAGGAAGTGGAGAGGGGGAGGATCGTGTTTCAGCTACTCTGTGGATCTCTCAGGTTTACTTTCTAATGTTTATCCCCAAGTTTTATTTTTTAATAAAATGATAAAAAGAATCCCAAAATCGCTGGGTGGTGGTAGCGCACACCTTTAATTCCAGCACTCGGGAGGCAGAGCCAGGCAGATCTCTGTGAGTTCAAGGCCAGCCTGGTCTACAGAACGAGATCTAGGACAGGCACCAAAATTACACGGAGAACCCTGTCTTGAAAAACCAACCAAACAAACAAACAAACAAAACAAAACAAAACAAAACAAAAGAACTCCCCACCCCCCAAAAAAAAAAAAATCTGGTGTCCCACGTTGGGCGCCATACGTAGCAGGCTTTCTTGGTCTGCCAGCCCCCACATCATAACACAGAGAATCACTATTATTTATGAAAGCTGAGCCTTAGTGTAGGCTTGTTTCTAACTAGCTCTTATAACTTAAATTAATCCATTTCTATTAATCTACGTACTGCCATGTTGCTTGTGGCTTTTACTTATCCTCCTGCATGTCCTGCTTCCTCTGTGTCCTCTGGTGTCCCTCCTTCACCTAGATTTATCTCCTCTTCTTTTCTCTCTGTCTGGAAGTCCCACCTAACCTCTTCCTGCCTAGCTATTGGTCATTCAGCTCTTTATTAAACCAATCAGAGGGCCCCTTGGCAAAGATACATCTTCACTGTGTACAAAAAGATTATTCTACAACACATGAGTCTGTGTCTAAGCATGTACCTGTATGTGTGTGTGTGTGTGTGTGTCTGTGCCTAAGCATGTACTTGTGTGTGTGTGTGTGTGTGTGTGTGCGCGCCTAAGCATGTACCTGTGTGTGTGTGTGCATGCGCCTAAGCATGTACCTGTGTGTGTCTGTGGCTAAGCATGTACCTGTGTGTGTGTGTCTGTGCCTAAGCATGTACCTGTGTGTGTGTGTGTCTGTGCCTAAGCATGTACTTGTGTGTGTGGGTGTCTGTGTCTAAGGAGGTATCTGTGTATGTGTGTATCAGTGTCTAAGCACATACTTGTATATGTGTGTGTCTGCTGTGGGATGGTCTGTATGGCAAATGTGTTGCTCTGATTGGTCAATAAATAAAACACTGATTGGCCAGTGGCTAGGCAGGAAGTATAGGCGGGACTAACAGAGAGGAGAATTGAGAGAACAGGAAGGCAAGAGGAGTCACTGCCAGCCGCCATGATGACAAACAGCATGTGAAGATGCCGGTAAGCCACGAGCCATGTGGCAAGGTACAGATTAATGGAAATGGATTAATTGAAGCTGTAAGAACAGTTAGCAAGAAGCCTGCCACGGCCATACAGTTTGTAAGCAATATAAGTCTCTGTGTTTACTTGGTTGGGTCTGAGCAGCTGTGGGACTGGCAGGTGAGAGAGATTTGTCCTGACTGTGGGCAAGGCAGGAAAACTCTAGCTACATGTGTCTAAGCAGGTACCCATGTATGTGTGTGTGTTTAAGCATGTACTTGTGTATGTGGATGTCTACAGAAGCCAGAATAGATCACCAGACCTGGAGTTACGGGTGGCTGTTGGATACTGACTCTGGTCCCCTGGAAAAGTAGCAAGAACTCAATTCTGACCCACTCTCCTGCCTCATCACCTTGTTGTGTGAGATTGGTTCTTTCACTGAACCTGGAACTCACCCATCTGCCTAGACCAGCTGACTACCTGTCTGCCTCTGCAGCACCAGGACTGCTGGTGTACACCATCGTGCTGGTGTGCGTGTGTGCGTGTGTGTGCATGTGTGTGCGTGCATGTGTGCGTGTGTATGCGTGCGTGTGTGTGCATGTGCATGTGCGTGTGTGTGTGCGTGCTGGTGTGTGTGTGTGTGTGTGTGTGTGTGTGTGTGTGTGTGCTATGCATGTGCACATGTAGAGGTCAGAGAACTTTAGGAAGTTGGTTTTCTCCTTCTCCTGTGAGTTCCTGGGGTCAACATCACTTTTACCCACAAGCTCTTCATGCCCAAAGCCTTGCCTTGTATGTGGTGCTGGATCCAAACTCAGGTCCTCATGCTTCTGTAGCAACCGCTTAACCTGCTGAGCTTTCTCCTTAGTTAGTTTTGTTTTTAGCTGAGGCTGGCCATGAACTCCTGATCCTTTTGCCGCTACTTCCCAAGGGTGGGATTAGTAGGTGTGTGCTCCCTCACCTGGCTATCTTGTGTTGTTGTTTTCAGACAGGTCCATCATGTAGCTCTGGCTGTCCTGGAACTCACTCTGTAGACCAGGCTGGCCTTAGCTCACAGAGATCGATTTACATCAACCTCCTGAGTACTGGGATTAAAGGTGTGAGTTACCACAGTTGGCTACTTATAAGTCTTGTTATATAGCTCAGACTGGATATGTAACTCGTTACATAACTCTTTTTTTTTTTTTAATGTGTGTGTGTGTGTGTGTGTGTGTGTGTGTGTGTGTGTGGTGTATGTGTCTGTGATCACATGTACATGTGCATGCAGAGGCCAGATATCAACACTGGGTGTATTCCTCCAGCACTTTTAAAGATTTAATTATTTATGTGTGTGAGTGTTCTGTCTTCCTGCACATCTTCATGACAGAAGAGGGCACCAGATCTCATTACAGATGGTTGTGAGCCACCATGTGGTTGCTGGGAATTGAACTCAGGACCTCTGGAAGAGCAACCAGTGCTCTTAACCACTGAGCCATCTCTCCAACCCTGTTACATAACTCTTACTGGCCTTGAATACCTAATTCTCCTGCTACCACACGAGGACTGGAATTACAGCAGTGTGCTGCCATGTGTGGCTTTTATTAAGTAGGCACTGATGGAAACAGAAGGGAATGCCAAACAGACAGAGCTCAGTCACACCGCTCAACTCAGGGATGCAGCCTGGATCACACCTTAGCAAGTGTGCATGAAGTACCTTGGGGTTGAGAAGCACCAGGCTTCTGTGGTTGTACATGGTGGCCCTGAGTTCCCATCTTCTCCTGGTATGTGTGATCTAATAACACAGTTCAGAGTCCAGTTTACCAATACAACCCTTACCAGGAGGGTAGAGCAACACCACATTGTCCCCTGCATTTAGATGTCCCTTGTCACCAAGCACTGATGCAATCCTCTCTGCTCGCTTATGAAGCTGAAGGCAGCTGGCTGTGCACACGGTGGTTCCCTTTCAACAGAAGGAGGAGAAGTGGTTACAGCTCAGCACGGTTGTGAGACAAGCACAAACAAGCAGACGTTACCCTCCACAGGCCTCTGGACGTCACCTTGGGTGAATTATCAACTGGAGAACACCCCCGCCCCACCCACCCCCGTAACACAAGACAGGTGTGGGATTTCTTTTCTTTCCCAATGTCCTAGGTACTCAGGGTTGTTAGCACTGACATAAACCAAACATACAGTCTTTCTTTCTTAATTCCTTCCTTCCTTCCTTCCTTCCTTCCTTCCTTCCTTCCTTCCTTTTTTTTTTTCAAGACAGGTTTCTCTGTGTAACAGCCTTGGCTGTCCTGGAACTCGCTCTGTAGACTAGGCCTGCCTCTGCCTCCCAAGGGCTGGGATTAAATGTGTGCGCCACCACCGCCCGGCCTGGCCCAGCCTAATTTCTTAATGTTTCTTTCTTAGTGCACATTCTATTCAAGTGTTTGTTTGTTCTGAGACAGTATCTTAAGTAACCTAGGCTGGTCTGTAGTAGTTTGAGGATAATCTTTAATTCCAAATTTTTCTACTTCTAAGTGCTGTGGATATCTATATGCTGTGAATGTGTTGCTCTGATTAGTTAATAAATGAAGTTCTGATTGGCCAGTAGCCAGGCAGGAAGTATATGTGGAACAAAGAGCAAGGAGAATTCTGGGAACAGGAAGGCTGAGTGAGGAGCCGCTGCCAGCCACTGCCATGAGAAGTAAGATGTAAAGTACCAGTAAGCCACAAGCCACGTGGCAAGGTATAGATTAACAGAAATGGGTTAATTAAGATATAAGAACTAAATAGCAAGAAGTCTGAGCCATTAGGCCAAACAGTTTAAATAATGTAAGCGTCTGTGTGTTTATTTGGGTCTGAGTGGCTGCGGGCCGGGCGGAACTGGAGGTAACTCCAGCTAAACTAGGCTAGGTAGTTTGAGGATGATCTTTAACTCCAAATTCTTCTACTTCTGCCTCCCAGGGCTGGGATTATAGGCATGCATCACCATGCCCAGGTATGTAGTATTGGGGATTGAATCCAGGGCCTTGTCCATGCTAGGCAAACACTCCCCAACCCTGCAGTGATATTTTAATACCTTGGCATTTAATAGCATGAAGAGCACATGGTCAGGAGTTGCCTGGGCTCGCCACTGCAGAATCTCTGCCAGGAACTGGTGCTAAAGTCACAAAGGAGAGAAAAGGACTTGACGTCAGCAAGTTCCCAAGACTCCTATAGCAAGCCCACACCTGCACTCTGGCCTGAGCTGACAGAAACTTGAGACATCTGGAGCTTACCTTCCTCACCAGATCGTTCTCTTCAATCTGCCCCAGGTCCCTTCCGGCAGCTTGTGCTATGCGTTTGCCGGCAACCAGATTCCCGACCATCACAGAGGCAGGGCCTACACCTGTAGACAGAAGCAAAACCAACCTTGAAGACAGCAATTCAAGTCACACGCTCCCAAACCATTTCTAGACCGGCCCAAGTTCACTCAGCAGTGTTGGGGAAGCATGTGGTCTTTCAGGTATGGGGCAAAGAGCCTGCATTCCAGTGAAAAGAGCAACCAAAAAGTATACACAGCGTGGACATGGCTGGCAGTGGGAAGTGCTGAAGATGGATAAAACAGACCCAGGAGACCCAGGGAGATGGGACAAGGGGCACAGGTGGCTACTGAGCTTGGGTCCACAGGGAGAATTTTACTCCAGAGTCCACAGTTCCACTGGTTCCCACAAACAGTCCTAAAAAGAGTGCTTACAGTAACTGCTATCAGGTCTGCAAAAACCCTGATACCTCTCAGGATATGGACTGAGATCACCAGAAATATGAACAGTGCTGGGCCAGCTAGATGGCTTAGTGGGCAAAGGTGCTTGCCACCAAGTCCGATGGTATGAGTTCCACCTCTAGAACCATATGGCAGAAGAAGAAAACCAAGGCCTGCATCTTGTCCTCTGATTTCCATATGTATGCGAAATGCACACACACATACACATTCTCTCTCTCTCTCTGTCTCTCTCTCTCTCTCTCTATATATATATATACACACACACATGTCTATATAAAACTTTTATATAAAAAATTCTCGTATTTCCTATTTAAAAAATTATATATAGAATAAAAATTATATATATAGAAAAAAATTATATAAAAAATTAAAAAGGGAATATGAGAAGTTTTTTTATTAAAAGTAAATGATGAAATGCAAATTGCAGGCCTCAAACTCATGGTCCTCCTCTCTCAGCTTCCTGTCCATGGGTACCATCATACCCAGAATCATCTATGAGTCAAAGACAAAATAAGGCAGTCAAATGCACAACCTTGACATACTACTAGAGTGAAAAATATCAGCTAAAATAAACAAGTGGAGAGTTCTGTGCTGTGGGATGTTCTTTCTGTACACTGTGAACATGTGCTGCTAATATTGGTTAATAAAGAAGCTGTTTGGCCTATGGTAAGGCAGGTTATAGCCAGGTGGGAAATCCAGGCAAAGACACAGAGGAGGGCAGAGTCAGAGCAGATGCCAGCCTGCTGCCCAAGGAGCAATAAGTAATGCCATGGCCATGTGGCAATATATAAATAGAAATGGGGTATTTAATTTGAAAGAGCTAGCTAGCAAGAAGCCTGAGCCATAGACCAAACAGTCTGTAATTAATATAAGCCTCTGTGTGTTTACTTAGGACAGAGCAGCTGCGGGACACAGGAAAACTTCTGGCTACAGTTCTGTGCTTCTTTGGAAAAAGTGTCAAATAGTACAGGTAGAGAGGTTCATGATGTCTGCAATCTACTTTAGAGTCAATGGGGAACAAGTACCCACGAAGCCACCTACTGCCAGCTAGGTTCTGAACAATGATGATGCTTAATATGTCTTTTATTCTCAGCATTTATATGCTCTTAAATATACTGAAATAGGTGATAAAAACATGTAACTCAGCTCACCTTTTAAAAAGTAAATATCCAGGCATGGTGGCACAGACCTCTGTGGTTAACATGGAGGTTAGCTGGGCTACATAGTGAGACCTCCAGGAAAAAAAAAGTTGTGTGTGTGTAAATATTTAGGGAACTTGCATAAGGAATATCCAGTAACATTTTTTTGTAAGTCTGCAATTATTTCTGAAGTTAAAAAAAAATGAAAGGGGGCCAGCAAGAAGGCTCAACAAGCCCCTACCACCAAGCCTGAGGACCTGAGTTCAACCCCCAGGATCAACATGGTGCAAGGAAAAATCTGACTCCTACAAGTTGTCCTTTGACGAGCACGAGCGCGCGCGCGCACGCACACACACACACACACACACACACACACACACAAAATGTAATTCTAAACTGTTCTTCATGAAATATAAAAAATTGAGAATGGGAGGTTGTTCCTACACTCTGATGTCAGAATAGCTTGTCTGCAAAGTGTCCAAAGCAATTTGAGAATAATAAGCACCATCCTTTCCTATGATAAATGATATGCATTCTCAACAGTTCTTCACATAGGAAGGACCCAGAGTGCACCTGTGCAAATGATCTGAACTAGCTTTACAGTTTACAATGAACAGATTGTCTAAAGATTTATTTTATTATTTATGTGTATGCATATGTGTGTGCATATTCTTGCAGAAGCCAGAAGAGGGGGTCAGATCCCCTGGAACTAAAGTTATAGGTGATTGTGAGCCCCCCAATGTGGGTGCAGGAAACTGAACTCGGTTTTTCTTGTAAGAGTACCAAGTGCCCTCAACCTCTGAGCATCTCTCTAGCCCCAGAAGCAACATTTTAAAAAGTGGACGCTGCTCAGCAGTAACATCTGGAGGACTGTGGTGGAATATCAAGTTTGGTCTTACAGACTTGTGTGTCTGAATGCTTGGCACATAGGGAGTGGCAATAATAGGACTTGAGGCCTTGTTGGAGGAAGTATGTTACTGTGGGGGTACACCCAGTGTGGGACAGAGTTCACTTCTTGTTGCCTGAGGATCAAAACGTAGAACTCTCAGCTACCTCTCCAGCACGTCTGCCTGCATGCGGCCATGCTTCCTGCCATGATGATAATGGACTAAAACCTCTGAACTGTAAGCCAGCCCAATTAAATGTTTCCTTTATAAGAGTTGCTGTGGTCGTGGTGTCTCTTCACAGCAATAGAACACTGACTAAGACAAGGGTCTTCTGGGTGCAGTTATTGAGTGTACGGGTCAGAGTGAACAGAGAAGTGGGAGGCAGTTCCTGGGAGCTACTGTACACAGCTCTACCTGGAAATCCCTCCCCTTTCCCACGAAGCCCTGAAAGTTTCCTGAGGCCAATGTCATGCTTTATTACTATTCCCTTCCTCAATAACACATCCCAGTTTTCTTTTCTGTTTCTTCTTTTTCTTAGACAGGTTTCCACTGTACCAACCCAGCTGGCCTGGAACTCTCTGTAGACCATGCTGGCCTGGAACTCAGACACCTGCCACTACTGTCTAAGAGCTGATAACCAGTTTATCTGTAAACATCCCTGGAACAAAGGCTGCATCCTTTAGTTTGAGACAAGGGAGAGCAGGTCACATGTGATTTCCACACATCTGTTTGGAGAAGGAATTCTCCTCTCTACAGCTTTCTCCTCTCTGCTAGCTGGGGTGTAGAACCACTAGCCAGAGGTCAGGCAGCCCACGGATCCAAGACAATCTGTTACAGAGGCGCGTGGCCACAGTCTGATTTTGTCAGAACCTCCCTTCCTGTGTTAGCTCACTCACACTGGACTCTACTTGGCCACACTGACTCGTGGGCTTGGTCTTACTTGCTCTGGACAAGAAACAGTAGCAGGTGGTAACACAAAGAGACACCCTAACCGCACTTGTGTGGGGGGCTGGACATCCTGCTTCAGTCATGTTTCCTGAGAAAAGGACAGCCATACTGGGCATGGTGGCTCACACCAGCAAATCCAGTAGTAAGGAGGCTGAGGCTGGGGTTTGAGGTCAAAGCCCATTCCAGAGAGGAGAACATGGGCAAACTCTGAATAGGACCTGCAGCTTATGCATATTCCATGAGTGAAAAGCAAATGTCTGCTATTTGAAGGCACTGAGTTTTAGGGTTATTGTCATGTAGCACACCTATAACAATAGCTCAGTGACAAGTCACCAGAGCAAAAAGATTCTGAAAGAATGGCTGTTCCTGCAGGGGACCAGGTTCAGTTCTCAGCACCTATACAGCCGTCTAACAACCACCTATAACCCAGTTCCAGGGACTCTGACTCCCTCTTCTGGCCTCTGCACACACACAGCACACAGGCATAAATGCAGGAAAACACCCATACACATTAAAAAATAGTAAGTCCTAAAAAAAAAGACAGGAAGCAGCAGAGCACACCTGAAGAATGATCATTCTCATCAGGCCTGCCTTGCTCTGACTCTTTCACCTGAAGAGAAACAGACTTGACTCTGCTTCCAGTTTTCTGACTTGAGCCAGGACCACATTGACACACTTCCACATGCTAACAGCATCTTAGTGAGACTCACTCTACATCTGTCATCTTTCTCTTCTCAATTCTCTACTTTTCTGAATTAAATATTTATCAATCGACTGATTTTTAGTGTATGGGTGTTCTGTCTGTCTGTACATGATGTGCGTGCAGTACCTGAGGAGGTAAGAAGAGGGAGTAAGGTCCCCTGGAACTGGAGTTACAGATGTGTGAGCTGTCATGAAGGGGCTAGGAATTGAACCCAGGTCCTCTGAGAGAGGCCAGTGTTCTAAACTGCTGAGCCATCTCCCCAGCTGCTACTTTTCTGAGTTTTTACCAAGTCTCAAACTCCCACACTATTCCCTCACCATCTCCACTCCTCAGTGCCAGATTCTCAAACTGCACTGGTCTTCTTCACAGCCGTGTATGTGGCCGTAGAAGGCGGTCACAGTAAAAGCAGATTTGGAGGCTGGAGAGCTGGCTCAGTGGTTATACCCACACGGTGGCTCACAACCACATGTCACCCAGTTCCAGGGGATCCTACACTCTCTTCTGCTGCCTTGGGCACTGGACTCATGTGATGCACAGTCATACATGCAGACAAAATACTGATACACATAAATATAAATTCAAAAGGCTGGGCAGTGTTGGCACACGCCTTTGATCCCAGCACTCAGAAGGCAGAGGCAGGTGGATCTCTGTGAGCTTGAGGCTAGCCTGGTCTACAGAGTGAGTTCTAGGGCAGCCAGGACTGCTACACAGAGAAACCCTGCCTTGAAAAACCAAAAAAAAGAAAAAAGAAAGATTTAACGATTTAAAGATTTAACTCCAAGAATATTTTAAAAGCATCTACTCTAAAATGAATGTTTTCACTAAAAACTCCTGTGCTTACCAGGGGAATGGTGGCGCACATATGAAATCCAGCACCTGGGAGGCTGAAGCAGGGCGATCATGAATTTAGGCCCCCCAAGGTGACATAGCTAGATCCTGTCTCAAGAAGCAAAACATCCTCTATGTTACTTAAAATAGGATTTTATTCACAAAAAGTAACAAGATTTAAGACGGAGAAGCATTTGCACCCGTCTGTTTCTTCAGTGCTGGGGACCAAAGGAATCCAGGAGTTTGCACACGCTAACCACAGACTCCCAGTTAGCCACACTGCTGCATGAGGTGCATGGGTCGTAGCTGCCATGTGTCTATGCAGGACTGTGTTTCAAGACCCTCCTTTTGTGTTCTGTTTCGTGTGTGTGTGTGTGTGTGTGTGTGTGTGTGTGTGTGTGTGTGTGTGTGAGAGTGCATGCATGTGCCATGTGTGTGAGTACCTAACAGAGGCCAGAAGAGGGTGTCTGATCCTCTAGGGCTGGAGTTACAGACGGTTGTGAGCCACCTGGTCTGGACGGACTCTCAGACCTGAACTCAGATCCTCTAGCAGAGCAGCACAGACTCTTAAGCGCTCAGCCATCTCCCAGTTCCCTTTAACATTTTCTGAGTAATCACATGGACGGCTTGATTCAGACTTTCTCACTACAGGACAGCAGCCTCAACAACGAGGCCCAACGAGCAAACACACACAGTAGAGTGCTAGCCTCCATAAACCCTTCATTCCCCTCGCAGAACCACTGGCCAAGGGCGGGACAGGACCACAGCGAGCTTCACACCAGCAACAGTGTGGGGTCCTGGGGACACCCCTACTTCACTGTTAGCGCACATGCTGCTCACCTTCCAGCACAGACCACACAAAGTCCATTCAGACGCCACTCTGCTTCTGACTCTTCCACTTCCATTTCCTTTTTCTCGGCTTGGGGTGTGGGGGTGGGGGGGGTGGGAGGGGATAGGGCCAGGGGTAACTGGAGAGGCCGGGTTTCGGCTTTGATGTTTCCAGGCAGACAGGAAGCTCACTGGGCTTCTCACCCTTCTTTTATAACACAGAGGGGTTGGCAAAATGTAGTAAGGCCATGCCAGTATAAGTCCCTCCTCATCTCTCACTGAGACAAGACTCACTGTGTAGCCCTAGGCGGCCTGGAACTGACTACGTAGACCAGACTGGTCTTGAACTCAGAGATCGCCTGTCTCAGTGTATGCCACCACACCCTACCATCTTTCCTTTTGTGAGACAGGCTCTCAACTAGACTTGACACACGTTTGAAGAGACTGCCTGTCAATCAGTCACAAGCAGTGCCTTAGCTTTCTACCTGGGCCTGTGACTTTCCTCTGCTCAGAAATCAGGCAAGAAGGTGGAACTGGTTTGTGTTTTTTCTCTTCTCCACGTGGCAATTCATATTCTTTTGGTTTGTACCTTGAAAATGGCCAACAATGCTGTTTATCTTCTACTTATAATTCAGAAAATGCCTGTAACCCAGAGGTAAGATAGGCCCGCACCCAACTTCAGCAGCTAGGAGGAGGGAGAGGTCATTCCGGGCATGAGACTCCCACGGAAAGCCAGTATGCCGCAATGACACTATGAGTGATTCTCAGCTCGGCACTAACAAGCCACGTGACTTTACGGACTCACGTTTACGATCACACATGTAACATGCATAGCCAGCACGTGGCATTTAGTGAGCACTCACTGAATACCAGCTGCTCTTATCAACAGGGAGGAGCTTTACCCTCCTCCCTCTCTGATCACTGTGGCAAACTCCGCCAAGAGAAGCAGCAGCATGTCCCGCGGGGCAGCAGTCTTCCCGGCTGCTGGTCAGCACATGTGGTCCTCATGTTCTCTCTGGAGAGTCTAAGCCCATGCAGCACTGCGCTGAAAGACTAGCTTCTAGAAGCCGCCTGTAATGTCATGGCTAGAAGCCAGATTATTACCTGGTTGCTTTTGTCGGGGTTTGGGCAAGTTCGTCACACACGTATGTGGGCACATGAGGATATTACATGGGTGCAGAGATCCCTCCAGAAAGAGCTGTTTCGTCTGAGATATATGGATCCCTCCTAGTGGAGTTTTTGGTAATGTGTTGGCAGGCACCAGAGCAAGACAGTAAACGCCTACTTGATGGATGCTATCGATTGCCTGGAAAAACACAAAGAAAAACATTCAGGGAGATTACTCTGATGCCACGTGATACATCCTGAGAGAGCCCACTACTTCACTGCAGGGTGTTCCTCCATCCATCCCAGGATGGAAGTCTGGTAGATCATTAAGTTCCTGAACATGCCTAGCCACACCTCCACTCTCCATGTCCCGGTCATCTGGAAGTTATACCTTCCTCCCACAATCCTTTGAGCCCTTCCTTTCCAACGTGGACCTGGCAGAATGGCGCCAGTAAAGGAAAGGGCAAGAAGAAGGGTTGTTCCACCATCAACAAAGAGGATCTGAGAATACACCATCAACATCATTGGAACACCCATGCAGTGGGCTTCAGAAGCATGCCCCTCAGGCCCTCCAAGAAATCCAGAAATGTGTGATGAGGCAGAGGGACTTCAGGTGTGCACACCAACACCAAGCTCAATAAACCATCTGGTCCAAAGGAACAAAGAACGTTCCATACTATATCCTGTATGTTTGTCAGAAAAACGGAACGAGGACGAGGACTCAGCAGACAAGCTCTTGATGTTGGCAGCTTGTGTCCTGTTACCACATTAAAAACTCTACAATCAATTTGGATGAGAACTAACTCGATGAATAGCAAATAAAGTTACAAACTTGGAAAAAAGGAAAAAAAACAAGATCTCATATGTGGGTGAGTATGGTGGTGCCACTACAATTGTGTGTGTGTGTGTGTGTGTGCGCGCGCATTCGCTCGCGCACAGGCACACATGTACATGCTGCAGTGTTCCTGTGGAGGTCAGAGGGCAGCCTTGTGGAGTCCGTTCTCTCTCCACCTTCAAATGGGTCCCACGGACTGAAATGAGGTCATCAGCCTTGCACTGCAGGCGCCTTTATCAGCAGAGCCGTCTTGTCAGACCCTTATTATTCTTTTGTATTTAATTAACTTCATTTTATGGCATGAATGTTTGCCTGTATGCATGCCTGTGCACCAAGTAGATGATTGGTGCCCACAGGAGCATGGGGGTTACAGACAGTTGTCAGCGTGGGGCCTGGGAATCCGACCCAGGTCTCTGGAAGAGCAGCCTCTTACCCATGAGCCCCTCTCCAGCCCTTCCTATTGTTTCTTTGTGACGGGTTTTACTCTGCGCTCCACAGTGCTTGTTTGGACTCTAATTCTCCTGCCTCTGCCTTCCAAGTGCTGGGTTTACAGCACGTACTGCCACACGTGACTAAAATGAATCTTTGCATGTCTGCCCTTAGCTATCTTTTAGATAAACAGGTATCAGCCCATTCCTACAGTCTTCATCGTATTTTCAGCCTCGTTTATATTCAGATTATGTCCTGTGATTTTTTTTTTTTTTCTTTTTGAGACAGGGTCTCTTTATGTAGCCCTCCCTGTCCTGGAACTCAGCTCTCAGAGACCCTCCTGTCTCTGCCTCCAGAGTGCTTCGATAAAAGGCATGTGCCATCACACCTAGTCCCTTTCTTTCCTTCTTTTTTTGAGACTGCTGTTCTGGAACTCTGTAGCCCAGGCTGGCCTGGAACTCAGACATCTGTCTGTCTCTGCCTCCTGAGTGCTGGAATTAAAGGCATGAGCCACCACACCTGGCAGTTCCTTTCATTTTTGTACTACAACCAGCCTACCTGTGGACTAGCTAATAATTCAGAATAATGTGTTCTGAGAACAGAAAGAAACCTGAAGTCACCTGGTGCTGTCTCTCACTTTGTGTCCGCGTCATTTCTGTTACTAAGTGACTGTTACGAAGGCCAAGTGCCCGGGGCAGAGAAGTCACAGGCCCTGGAAACACTTCCGGTGACGTGAGTTGTCACTGGGAAGGCAGGCCAGTTTGCTCTGGACCGTGCATTTAGTTCTGGGTCCTACTATGGAGCATGTGAGTACCGCTCTCAGGCTCCGGAGGCCGAGTGGAGAACAATAAGGGCTGAGAAGTCTCAGCCTGCATGGGACTCACAGTGGGTGGTGTCATTCTGTATTGATCAGGTCACCACTGTCTACTGAGTGCAGACCTCATGCATCGACTCGTTCTGGAGAGACTCTGTCCCCCTTCCACAGGTCTGGAACAAGCTCTGAAGTCTAGTCACCTGCTTACATTCATGGCTCTGGTAAAGAGACTGACAGGCGTGACTCTAGATGGAGCCTTGGCTGCTTCCCCCTTCTAGCCAGTTTCCACCAGAGACACATTCTCAGCACCGAGCCCTAGTCTTCCTCCCGCCCTCCTGGCTCCCCTCCCGGCTCCTCTGACTCCCCAGAACAGCTCCCTTGCATAAGGAGGAAAGTTCTTGGACCCTCCAAGAGGTACGGTAAGACCGAGGCTAACCTCTGACACATGGTTACTTTCAGAGATGCATGCCACACAAAGGCAGTCTAAACCTTCATGGGTAGCAAACACTTGGGCATGAAAGAAATAAGGTATCTGGGGAGATACGGAGAAAGTGGGGGGCCGGGGAAAGGAGGGTGGGTAGGAACATATTTCACTGTCTATGTGTATGAAATTCTTTTTTTTTTTTTTTTTTTTTTTTCGAGACAGGGTTTCTCTGTGTAGCTTTGCGCCCAGGCTGGCCTCGAACTCACAGAGATCCGCCTGGCTCTGCCTCCCGAGTGCTGGGATTAAAGGCGTGCGCCACCACCACCCGGCGTGTATGAAATTCTTAAACATCATTTTTTGGGTTTTGGTTGTTTTTTGTTTTTGTTTTTGTTGTTTGAGACAGGGTTTCTCTGTGAGGCCCTGGCTGCCCTAGAACTGGTTCTGTAGACCAGGCTGGCTTCGAACGCACAGAGACCCACCCGCTTCTACCTCCCGAGTGCACCACCATAGCCGGCTCAAACATGATCTTTAAAGACAGCGTATCTGGCAGGCAGGCAGATGGCAGTCCCCGCCTCTGCCCCGGCACGGCCCAGCGCTCACCTGCAGCACGCGGCTCATCCATTGGAAGCTGTCTTCCTCGGAGGCATCAGGCCTTTGCTCTGCTACCACCACAATGCGCTCGTCATAAAACACAGACACAGAAAACACAGCAATTCTAAGAGAGACAGATCAGACAGGTCAGTCGCCCTCCAGAACCATCCTATTTGCTTCTCTGAGTTGGAATCACATAGGAGCCATCCCGACACACCACCCAGACACAAGCAGTAGAGAAATGTGCCATCATCACCAAACCAGCGTCGAGTGGTTCACTTACAACATAACGAAAACAGCGTGGATTAAGCACCACAGAGTGTGACAAGACACAATCCCTGTCTTTGTGGCGCTTATGTGTCTGAGACAGAACCAATCAACACACAGATAATGTAGCCATGTTGTGATGTGCCAGGAAGAGCCTGGGGCAGCAGAGTGGGGTGCCCAGCGGAGTGGGATATGGGTGCTTGGGGGAGCGCCTCCCTGGGGAGCGGACACTGGAGCAGAGACCTGAATGAGGTGAGGACGCGAGCCACGCGAAGATCTGGAGGAAGAGGATTCCGGGCAGAAGGAACGGAAAGCGGAAAGGTTCTGAGGTAGGGACGAGCTTGGCAGGTTTGAGGAACAGCAAGAAGGCCAGTGTGCCTGGAGCAGAGTGGTGAAGCAGAGAGCGGAGCGAGGTCAGACACAGGCGAGGGAGACCGAGGGAGACCGAGGCTGAGAGGGGAGGGAGGATGGAGTTAGAGCTAAGGAGGTCTCCGCTCAAATGTCCCCTTACTAGTGAGGCGTTCCCAGACCACCTCGTGGTCACGCCACAGCACTCACGGCCCTCTCACGTGACATCTATGTTGCCATTTCCTGACTCCTGTGTTTGTCATGAGCATGTGTGGGCACACACCCAGAAAAGCAGCCCGTAGTTGGCACCCAGTGAGGATTTGTTGAAGAGTGCAGGGAGGATGGGAAGTGACTGGAGAGCCAATGACACCGGCTTATCTGCCCAAATCCCTTCCTTCCACCCGCGGCAGGATGGAGTACTAACTATGTGTCAGGAACACAACTGTGACCACAGACAGTGGGTCTAGGGCCCAGGACGTTCCATTCCTAAGAGCCACACTTACAGAAAACCATACAGTTCAGGAACTGGTTCTTTTTTGATGTCGTCAAATTTTCTTACTTCTTATGTAACTCAGGTCAGGCTAGGAGGAATAAGGAGGTACATGCTCCAAGCACACCATACATGTGTACATGTGTATGAAAATGTTTTGGTGTAAAAACAAAACAAAAATAACCCTAACAGATACCTGTCTGAGACTGTGAACTGCTGGAATACCTCTTCTTGCATTAGTAAGCAAAAGAAAAGGCCTGACTTTGCCCACAGAACTTGGAATTCTCAACACTAAACTGACATGTCAATCTCCACATGGAAAACACAATTGGGTTAGAAACGAGAGGAAGAATTCTTAGGTGTGTATTTGTACAGAGTGGCGCCTCGCTACACTAGCCTGGACAGCACCGTCTTGGCACTGAAGAACTATGGAACATGCAGTGTTTTGTCTTCGATTCTCCTCAGTCTTCAGAACTCAACAAGGAGTAACAGACTCTGATACACGCCTCATTCCTCTCCGTCACTCAAAGAGCCAAACACGGTGGGATACACACCTAAAGCCAGGCTTCCATTACTTTAACCCAAGCCAATCTGATAATTTGGAAAAGCATCTACAGAATGCAGTTCAGATCGCCCCAAAGCAGTGACACTAATCCCCAGCACTCACCGTCCTCGATAGACAGTCTTGATGGACTCCACAGCCAGGCCAGTAGCCACAATGTCATCAGCGTTATGTCTCCGACCACTAACCATGAGCAATCCATCCATCTTTCCAACCACGAACACCAAGCTACCCTGAAAGTTAACAATGATTTATTTACCTTCATTTCCATGGTTTAAAGGGTTAGACAGACACTTTACATTTCCTACTTTGAAGTAAATCTCATTAAAAAAAAAAAAAAAAAAAAAAAAAAAAGGGGGCTGGAGAGATGGCTCAGCGGTTAAGAGCACTGGCTGTTCTTCCAGAGGTCCTGAGTTCAATTCCCAGCAACCACATGGTGGCTCACAACCATCTGTAATGAGATCTGGTGCCCTCTTCTGGCCTGCAGGGATATGTGCAGACAGAACACTGTATACATAATAAATAAATAAATCTTAAAAAAAAAAAAAAAAAAAAAAAAAAAAAAAGCTAAGAAAAATACCTGTAAGGCATGTACACAGTTCAATCCCCAACACTGTGTGTGTTTATATCAAAGAAATCAATGCCATAGTTTATGGATTTATTTTTATTTTAGTTTAGTTTTGGTTTTTTTCAAGACAGGGTTTTTCTGTGTAGCCCTGGCTATACTGGAACTCACTCTATAGCCCAGGCTGGCCTCGAACTCACAGAGATCTGCCTGCTTCTGCCTCCCGAGTGCTGGGATTAAACGTGTGTACCACCACTGCCCCCACTCGAATTTTTTTTTTTTTTCCAAAGAATCCTTCTGGAATTAGTGAGCAACTAGTACCTAGAGCCAATGAGGTCTTTTTGAAAATCACATTAGTTATCTTGTGAGGGTGTATGTGTGGGTGGGCACAGGCATGCCACTGCATGCTTGTGGAGGTGGAGGACAACCTGAAGGAGCCAATTCTCTCCTCCCTGTGTGTCCTAGGGACTGAACTCAGGTCATTAGGTTTGGCTGAACCACTAACCAGCACCCACTGAGGTCTTATGGTCTGTAAAGAGATGAATTCATTCATATTCTTAGGAGGAAATTTCAAAGGGAAAAGATTATGACCACATATCGTTTACTTTCTCCGCCACGGATATGTGTTAGTTCATGTTAATTTATTTACTAATGAATTAGAGGGAAGTCAAACAGTTTAATATGTAAATAGTTGCCTGGAGCATGTATGGGTAACACCGTTTCCATTAGGCAGGAGCAGAAACAGATAATAAAAAAAAGTCTAAGAATGCTGGAGATTTTCTTCCCAGGACAACAAGCACAGGCAGCTGGGACCCAGGCCCTAAGGCCTTACGCCCTGCGGTAAGTCAGTGCCATGTTCTGGCCTACTTACATGCACTCAATGAGCCAGTGGTTTTCTCCTTGAGAATGTCACTCATTAACCCAGTGACTGGGCTAAGACAGAAAGGCAGAATTCCCTGCATAGGAAGCTATTGGTTCACCCACAAAGCCAGAGGGGAGCCAGCCATTTCCAACTGTGTTAAGAGCTGTGTGAGTCAGAGAAGGGCTAGAGATGTGGCTCAGTGGTTAGGGGAGGCACTGGTCTTACAGAGGACCTGAGTGTGGTTTGCAGCACCATGTCACAGGCTCACAACTCCTGTAACTCCAACATATAATTAAAATCTTAAAAACAATCTTAAAGAAAAATAGAGATGCCTGCTTCTCCAAATCTTGCAGAGTGAGGCTGTTCGGCTGGCATGGCCTTTCTGGCTTCATCTTTCTTACAGCTAGGTCTGACCATGGGACCAGTTCAGACCAGACATAACCTAGTCTCTCTACAGAGCAGGACCACAGTCTGTCCGTTTCAGAGACCGCTGAAGCTCCATCCCAGACCCCAACAGCAGAGCAGCAAGCAGAGGAGTTGGGCACCTGAGACTTCTCTGGTGCTGGCAAGAGGTCAATAGAGCCAAGGCTACACTTAGTGTGTAAGGTTTCTAAGAGGGCGACCCCCTGCCGCACCCAAACCCTAGAGGTGGGAAGGAGAAGCAGGAGAGGGGGAGGAGGAAGCTAGTGATCGGTAAGTTCACAGGATAGTGACCACCCATCACTGCGCACGGCCTGGCCCTCTGCCATCCTCACAGATTCCTGAAGCTCACCATGAGCTCTTTGAGAATAGACTTTTCAGGTCCTAGTCATCTCTAGACCCAGTACCTGTAAATACCATTTGCTAAGTAACAAGTTCTTTTCTTTCTTTTTCTCTCCCTCTCTCTCTCTCTCTCTTGAGACATGGTTTCTGTGTAGTCCTGGCTGTCCTGGAACTCACTTTGTAGCCCAGGCTGGCCTCGAACTCACAGAGATCCACCCGCCTCTGCCTCCCGGGTGCTGGGATTAAAGGTGTGCACCACCACTGCCTGGCTCCTATGATATTCTTACACAATCTTCTAATAGAACTGAAGTGTCTGGGGTGCACATTTTTAACCCCAGCACTTGGGAGGCAGAGGCAGGGTCTCTGTGAGTTCCAGGTCAGCCAGGACTATGTAGTGAGACGCTGTCTGAAGACAGGAAAAGGAGGAACTGTGACTATTAATAAGAGGCACTGTGACATCTTCAATTACTCAGAATTTGTTCAGTTCTGTGAATTAAGTTCAAATGTTTAGATCATATGGAGCAAAATCAACAGGAAACCATCACCTACCGGCCCTACAAAGCCCAGCAGCCCTGACCGGATGAAGGGCACGTCTCCCACAGGAGAGCCTGAAGAGGCCACTGGAATAACCTAAAAGACAAAAGGGAAAGGTGAACAGCTAGGCTAGTCTCCCTAAAATTTATCTGATTTTTACAGTCTTAAGAGAAAAATCACAAGTAGTACGTGCTAGCTGAGCAGGC
The DNA here is from genome assembly GCF_949786415.1 of Peromyscus eremicus. Taxonomy (NCBI): domain Eukaryota; kingdom Metazoa; phylum Chordata; class Mammalia; order Rodentia; family Cricetidae; genus Peromyscus; species Peromyscus eremicus. The sequence goes on from NC_081436.1 coordinate 3,447,654, forward strand.
GTGGCGGCTCACACCCGTAACCCTGGTACTCAGGAGACAGAGGCCACATCTCAGCGAGTGATCTCCAGGCTGGCCACGGCTGCAGAGTGAGACCCTGTCTCTAAAAACAAACCAACAACACCCCAAATGTGTGTGTGTGTCTAATATGTTTACTGGAAGCCATATGCAGCGACAAATTCAGGAATCAACCATGTCAGCGTTTGTTATTCTCCCTGGAGTTTTAAGAAAGACACATATACACACTTAAATGTTGTATTACGTTGATTTATTTTCCGTGTTTGTGCACACTCCCACGTGTCACTGCATGCACACGTGGGTCAGAGGACAACTGCAGGGGTTCAGCCTGTCCTCTCCTCGTGTGGACTGTGGCACACGACCCATCGGGCAGCATGTGCGTGCCCGTGCCCACTGTGCTGTCTCACAGACCCACAGCTCAGGACGTCAGAACGGGCCATGGGGTGGGGAGGCAGCTCATTGGTAAAGCGCAGCTGTGCAGACACGAGGACCACAGTTCGGATCCCCGCGCCATGCAGAGAGCTGGGGGAGGGTGTGAGCAAGGAGCTCCAGAGGTTTCCTAGCCAGTACTAAAACCTAAACGACAAACCATCACGGAACGACATGGAGTAGGGCAGAGGAAGACGCCCAGGGGAACTGTTCCACATGAACACACACACACACACACACACACACACACACACACACACACAAAGGCATATACCACATATACATAAATTAAGGAAAATATTAAAAAATAAGGATATATACATATATGTATATATATGCAACACACATACACACACACAATTGCTAACAGACCTTTCACAATATATCTTAGATATACTATGTGTTAGCATTGTGTGCTGGGATGTATTATGTGCACCATATGTGTGTCAATGCCCGCAGAGGCCAAAAGAGAGCACTGGATGGCCTGGAACTCGAGTTACAGGTGACAGAGAGCTGCTATGTGGGCACTAGGAACCAAACTCCTATCTTCTACAAGTGCAGCCAGTGTTCTTAACCACCAAGCCATCTCCACCACCAGCACCACCAGCACCACCACCACCAGCACCACCACCAGCAGCAGCACCAGCAGCACTGAGCTTCTCTGTGTAGCCCTGGCTGCCCTGAAACTCACAGAGATCCACCTGCCTCTGCCTCATGAGTACTGGGATCAAAGGCATGCGCCACCACTGCCCGACTCTTAGTTTATTTATTTGTTTGTTTGTTTCTTTATTTTGTGGTTTTTTGAGACAGGGTTTCTCAATATAGCCTTGGCTGTCCTAGAACTTGCTCTATAGACCAGGCTGGCCTCGAACCCACAAAGATCTGCCTGCCTCTCCTTCCTGAGTGTCATGATTAAAGGTGTGTGCTAACACTGCCTGGCTCAGTGTATTTTTTAAATACATTCATTAATTTTCTGGTTTATCATTACCATATTCTTGTCCTAGTAAAATGTTAACTATGGAAAATTCTCAGAATTTAAATATCTGACTTTAGTAAAATACTAATTAAATTTACAAAACAAAGGAAGTAGTTTTTACCCTTTAGAAATATTTTTATTACTTTATTGTGAGTATATGGGTGCATGTGTGCAACAGCACTCCTATAAAGGTCAGAAGACAACTTGTGAGAGGTTCTCTTCATCCACTATGTGATTTCTAGGGATTGAAGTCTGTTCATCAGGGTTGGCAGCAGGTACCTTTATCTGCTGAGCCATCCCACCTGCCTACTGGCCCCCTCCCCCTTTTGTTTTTGAGACAGGGTTTCTCCTTGTAGTCTTGGCTATCCTGGATCTCGCTCTGTAGACCAGGCTGGCCTCAAACTCACAGAGATCCACCTGCCTCTGCCTCCCGAGTGCTGGGATTAAAGGCGTGCACCGCCACCACCGCCATTTTCTCCTTTTTCAGGTGAGGATTCATTCTACGTTGCTATCACTACATTTAGACTGGAGATCAGAAACGTGTTCACGGGCTGGGGATGCATCTCAGCAGTACTGCACTTAGCCAGTACTGCACGCACCACCAAAAACGTGTAAGAACTCTAGGCACACAGCTTCCTGTACTATCTCCAAATACTGCTGGAAGGCCTGCACGATGGCTCAGGAGGCCAAAGTATTGCAAGCCGGACAACCTGATTTCCGTCTCTGGACCCTACATCAAGAGCCAGATGCAGCCTCACACATCTGTAATTCCAGAGCTGCTGCAGGAAGGTAGGAGAGTGAGAGGGCCACAGAGTCCACGTGGCCAGCTAGCCTGAAATACACATTGCAGCAGGAACAAGAGAAGCCCTGCTAAGCAAAGGGGAGCAGGGGCTGGTTAGGAGCACTGGTTCATCCTGCAGAGGACCTGGGTTTGACTCCCCGCACCTACATGGTAGCTCACAGGAACTCCAGTCCTGAGGTTCCAACTCTCTCTTCTGGCCTCCAAAGGCACCAAACATGTACCTGGTACATGGACACACATTCAGGCAAAACACCTATACATGTATATATAAGTTTTTAAATTAAAAACAACATGGAAGGAGAGAACTGACCGCCAGTTGTCTGTCCTCTAACCTCCACACACACACAGCTGTAGCAATCTCTTATGCCCCCATCTCTGTCCCTTTCTCTCATATACATACAATAATACAATTCTGCTTGAAGCAGAGGCATGGGCCTATAACGCCAGCTTCTCAAGAGACTGAGGCAGGGGGATGACAAATCTGAGGCTAGTCAGACTACTCAGTGAGATACAGTCTCAAACAGCAAGGATCTTATTTTCAGTGAGAAAGATTCAATGACAAGCATCGCAAGCACGAGATAGATCTAGTCAAGCACTTAAGAACAAGCCAGGCTGGCGAGGGTCCAGTGGGTTGACCTGAGTCAAGCAGTGGGTCTGATGACCTGAGGTGGGTCCCCAGAACCCACGGTAGAAGAGAACAAACTGCTGCCAGCTCTCTTCTGACCTCCACATGCACACACGCGCTCCTGCACACAGACACCCAACAAACAAACAAACATTTTTAAAAACTCTCTAGAAACAGAAACTGGGTATGGTGGGTCACACCTATAATCCCAGCAACTCAGAAGGCTGAGGCAGGAGAATCTCCAAGAGTTTTGGGGCCAATCTGGGATACAAGGGGAGATACTGTCCAAAACCAAATTTTAAAGAAGGAAAAACAGAGACTGAGAAGGCAGTTCAGTAGCAGAGTGTGTGCTCAGCACGCACAAGGACTGGTGCTGAATGCCCGACCTGGGAAGAAGGGGAAAGAATGAATGGAGAGACTTAGGAAAATAAAACATACATATACTGAAGACGACAGTGAGTAACCGAGGGACTGGTGCTGAACACACCCGGGAACCTACCAGCTTCCACTCCTGCAGAGTGAATGGGGACACCTCTGAGGGCACAAGAGCGAAGGTGCTGGGGACAGTAGCAGGTCTACACTGTGCTGCTCCAGGCCTGTGAAGAGGTGATGGTCAGCCCTGTTCTCAGCCCCCATCCGGCAGCACATGACAGACAGCACAGATGCACTGTCACACGGGAGAAGGCATGCTCACCAGTGACAGCTAGTGTACAATCGTATGCAGCTTCCGATGTTTGCAGACTCCCTACCTAAAGGAGGCTGTTACAGACCGGGCAATTCAGCGCTGGAAGTCAGCAGGACTCCTGCTTGTGGTGACATATTGTGTACCCTATTAAACTTCCCTGAGGATCAGAGGACAGAGCCAGCCACCAGATTAGACATAGAGGTGGTGGGGGTGGGGGTGGGGGCGCAGAGATCCATCTGGATCTCTGTGAGTTCAAGGTCACATTGGAAACAGAGCCAGGCAGTGGTGGCACACGCCTTTAATTCCAGTACTGGGAAGCACACACACGCCTTTAATCCCAGGAAGTGATGTCTGGGCAGAGAAAGTTATATAAAGTGTGAGGAAACAAGAACTCACTCTCTTTAGACTGAGGATTTCTCAGAGGTAAGAACTACTGGCTGGCTGTTCTGCTTCTCTAATCTTTCAGCTTTCACCCTGATATCTGGCTCTGGGATTTTTATTAAAGACCATCTAAGATTTGAACAATACCTGCTGGCCCTGATTAGAGTAAGAGAGCCCCAATCCATCAACAAAATTTCTCTGGTCCCTAAAAGGTATCCCAGACAATCAACCACTTGTTCTAATGCGCAGGCTCAACAGGGCAATTCTCATTACAACTTAGCTCTGCAAGCAGAGTGCCTACAGGAAGGCCATGAACTGTCTCCTTGGAAAATGCCGCCTCCTCTAGAACTGCAGCTTTACCAGCAGCTCCACTTGTCCGGATAGAGCCCCAGCACCCAGAGCAGTGCAGGTACAAGAGAGGAATCAGTAAGCAGCTGCTTGAGGAGCGATGACCCTGCAACAAGTCAAGTCTCTCTGTATGTGCACAAGTGCACATGCATGTGACCGTCTTCTTCACTCAGGTACATTTTCTGCTGAATGCACACTGCCGACACTGCCAGTCGGGATGAGCAGCTTGCCTGGGGATTAGGGCAGGTGCCACGCATGCGGGGCTTCTGGGGATCTCAACCTGGGCTCTCGTGCTTCCATGGCAGGTGCTATCAGTGATCTGAAGCAGCAAGTACAATTGTCACAGCACTCTCAGAGTCAAAATCTTGAACTCACAGACACACCACACCACTGCCTCTGTGCCAGAAGCTGACCCAATCCATGAGTAAATATCAATTCATTTAGTGTTCCAAACAGGTGGACTCTGTGACTATTCACATTTTGTTCTGCTTTTGCGTGTTTTGAGACAAGGTCCTGTTATACAGTCCAGGTTGGTCTTGAACTCACAGTCCCCTGACCCCAGGCTCCCAAGTGCTGTGACTGCAAGTGCCAGCCAGCATGTCTGGTTGTCACTCACATCTTAAGCTAAAGGGACAGGGCACTCAGAAGGCTAAGCGCCTCCCAAAGCAGCAGTGAGTGGTGGAGACAACCTGACCTTAGGCACCGGGCCCCAGAAGACTTGATCTCAACCACTAAATTATTCTGTGCCGTCAGCTAGCAGGGCTCCCCAGTAACAGCTGACCTCACCCAACATCTCCCCGTGAAATAACATCATGTACCTCAAATGTATTTTTGGTCACACCAGCAAGTCCAAAGTACATCATCCCTCCAGTCCTGGAGCTGACACAAATCTCCCCAATTTCATCAGTCTTGCAGAGCTGAGGAAGTCCGTCTGGTTTCACAATGCACATCATGCCTAATGCATAGAAAACACAAAAACAGAAGAGTCTAGAAACCTGCAAAGGAACAACTTTGTTTTCAAACCCAGGAGTGGCACACTCACTGAAGTGGCATTAAGAAGTGCCACAGAGAACCATGAACCCGCGAAGTCGACCTGGTACCGACAGCCCTGAGTCACAGGTGCACCGAGGGGACTGCAGCAGCCGCGTGATGAAGTGGGTGCTGGTCTTCCAAAGGGTGGGTGTAGCACCCACCAGGGCAGCACGCTCTGCCTTCCTGGGTTGGCAATTGACCGGCATCCCTCTCCACGTGAAGAGCAGAATCAGGCGTGTCTGAGACTGGTAACTCACACAGCATCAGTGCAGGGCCGGTATAACGACCCACTCCCCCGCTAGGGAGGCTCGAGCAGGAGAGGGTGTGACTAAGCAGCGAACTGGGACTTCCAGATTTGGCCTCTCATCTATCTGTCTCTCCTCTAGTTCTCCCTCGTTACGTGGTACTGGGCATGGAAGCCAGGGCTCTGGGCGTGCCAGGCAGGCAGGCATCCCACCACAAGCTACCTTCCTTCCCAGTGCAGCGCCACTATTTCTGATGACAAATCTTAGGAAATCCCAAGGACGCCCCTCACAACTCACCCCCAGGCATCACATGTCCCACATCCTGGACTGTCAGTGCTGAATTTTTATCTTCAGTGTTGACCCGTATGACCCCATAGCTCAATCCATTCATTGAGAGAATGGCTCTTCCTGGTAAGGGAGCCCCCGGAACTCCAGGCCTAAAATGTGAACAAAGCAACAATAAACCATGGAGCCAGGTGTGTACACACACACACACACACACACACACACACACACACACACACACACACCAGCAAACAAGAAAGAACATGAGGGGCTGACCAGATAGCTCATTGGGTAGAGACACCTGCCACACATGCTGGATGGCCGGAGTTTGATCCCCAGGTCCACATGTAGAAGGAGAGAATCGACTCCACTAGGTCGTCCTCTGACCGACCACACACACCTACTGTGGTATGTGTGCACAAACACGTGCATACACACGCACGCATGCACACAGGTGAATAAATAATTTTTGAGGAAATTAAAAACAAAAAGCCAGGCATGGTGGCTCATGCTGCAGTTCAGTACTTGAGAGGCTGAGGCAGGTGGATCACTGCAAGTTCTAGGCCAGCCTGGGCTACACAGTGAGAGTCTGTCTCCAAAAAAAAAAAAAAAAAAAAAGGAAAAGAAAAGGGTGGAAAGAGAGATGGAGAGGTGATCGGCATGAGGAGAGCAGAGTTTTGGTCCCAGCATGCCATGTAACAAGACGGGATCCCCAAACGCCTACAAACGCAGGCCAAGGGCACAAAGGCCAGAGGGTCACTGGGACCCGTCAGCTGGCAGCCTAGCCAAGATGCGAGCCTCAGGGGGACCCCGCCCAGGAGGAACAGGCAGGGAGTGATCGGACTCTGACACCCTCTTCTGGCCTCTGCTCATGAGCACCCTGCCCACCTCGATCCAGGTGTCTGCAGACACACACACACACACACACACACACACACACACACACACACACACACTTTTCTTTAAAGAGAAAAGACTATGCTGGTGTGGAATGTATATACTATAAAGGCATATTTCCCACGTCTGAGGTACAATCATAACAAGAACAAACTACTTCTACTTACTATTCAAGGGATTCTGAAGAGTAAACAACACAGAAAAATAACTCACAAATATGACATAGAATAATTAAAATAAAATTTCAGCTTCTAGGTATACTTCTGGCAAGAAGAAAAAATAATGAGATGTCTGAAATGACTTTATTAGGGAAATTTTACTTTTAGGTATTTTTTTAATAATTTATTTTTATTTTATGTTCACTGGTGTTTTGCCTGCATGTATGTTTGTGTGAGGGGGTCAGAAGCCCTGGAACTGGAGTTACAGACAGGTGTGAGCTGCCAGGTGTGGGTACTGGGAATTGAACCCAGGTCCCCTGGAACAGTAGACAGTGCTCTTAAACTGCTGAGCCATCTCTCCAGCCCCAACTTTTAGGTTTTTGAAGCAGAAAATCATTTAACTCCTTTCTCATCATCTGGAAAAAAAGCACACATCTCATCCAGGATGTGCCAGACACCAAGAGCACCCGACCTCGAGAACGGTACCTGCGGATGGCTACAGTCATGGCCTCAGCAGACGTGGCGCATGGGCAGATGGCCTCAGGTCTCAGTCCGTGGCTTTGGAACAGACTCAGGAAAGCATCACAGGATGACACAGACCCTAAGGCGTGGGAAAGGATCAGTTTAATAGCTGAAACCACCATTCCCTTGCTGCAGGAAACTAACGGGTGTGTGAGACACACAAACTAACGGGTGTGTGAGACACACAAACTAACAGTGTGTGTGACACACGGACTAACAGCTGTGTGTGTGGCACACGAACTAACGGGTGTGTGTGGCACAGCTGTCCGTCAGAACTCACACCGTACATCACTCATCGCGTGCAAACGGGTGTGGGGGGCTTGAGACACGTTCATCCAACACATGACAGGTCCCTGACAGTACTTAGTCAGTCTGGAAAGGCTACACCCACGAAGGGGGCAGGGCAAGCTCAGAGAAAACGCTGTGGCTGATATGCAGCCAGGCGGGCTCTAGCTGCCCTCCTAAGTATCTACTGCAGCCAGAGCAACGCAGCTGTGCGGCCCCATCTGCTCTTGGCGATGTTCTCTGGCTCTTCCTGTATACATTCTCCATGTGCTTGAAGGCAGGATGACGAGTAAGTTCACTTAGGAGAAAGAGTTCAGCTTCCAGTGCTCCCCCAAGTACCCAGTAGAGGACCAGCACATCTGTGCTTATCCAGAAAAGCAGATAGCACACTAAGGTCTCTACAAGTTTCTTGCAAATTCCCTTTATTTGCTGCATGGAAGAATTTACACCAAGTTCACATACATATCAAGTCAAGTCCAAACCTCTCCTTTCACCTAAGAGCCTCCCATGGAGGATTCAAATGAGCAAGGCGTGGTTTCAAAGAGCTTCTAAGTCCATCAAGAGATGAATGGATAGACAAACGAGGTGTGTCTATGATGCTCTACATGCTAATGTAAAGGATTCTGACAAATGCAAAACATGCCACTGAGAGAAGCCTCTCGCTACACACAAGGCTGCCTCACACCGAGTGTGTAGAGCAGGCGGACTACAGACCGTGGGCGGCGGGGGGTGGGGGTGGGGGTGGGGGGCTGGAGGTGTGAGAGCAGCTCAGGAGCGCTTGCTGCTCTTCCTCAGGACCCAAGTCCTGCTGCCAGCCCCAGGGTCACACCAGAGGGTCGCACACCCTCTTCTGGGCTCTGAAGGAACCTGAACACATGGGGCACATACACATACACACACACACAAACATACACAATTATTTTTTAAATCTGTTTTTTTTTTCCTTAGAGGAAGGAAATTCATGACTGTCTGTAGCTGAAGGACACTGGAGAGGATGAACAGTGACAAACAGTGAGTGTGTGGTTTCTCTTAGGTTAACAGAAGTATCTGAAACTTCAGTCATGGTGATAACCGCACAGCCACAAACACACCGCACCACTGAATCAGACCCTTGAAACGGACAAGTGCCGTCGCTTGTAAATGACATCTCCACACAGATGCTGAAAACAGAAAAGCTTATAGAAAAGGAGCAGATCATGCTGCTTGTCAGATGTTCTGGGACTTCTACCCCAGCACTCACAGGGATTGGCGCCATCGGTGACAATCAGCATCCGGAGAGAGCTCAGGCTCACGTCCCTCTGGTCCCGATGGGCCATCATGGCCCAGTGTAAGTCCCGACACTTCACGAGAGCCACTTTGGCTACAGATCAAAGGGGAAGAGTTACGACACACAGACACGCTAAGTGTGGGCACAGATTCAATATGTTACAGTAAGAACATTTTTACTTATTTAGTAATAGTTCTCACTTGGAGAAAATTTTTAAAGTTTAAAAAAGACTGTGTGAACCTCTGGGTAAGCAAGCGTCATATTCAGCCACTGCACAGTCAAGGAAACTCCGACAACACAGCATTCAATAGAGCTAACTATGGCTCAAATTCCAGAGAATTCAATTTGTAGGAAAGAATACAGGGAGATAAAGCAAACAGCTTACCTACAATAACAACCCCAAAATTTGGAGCGCCACCAAGGCAAAGAACTGTTTCTCTGCAGGGGCATACTTCCACCAGTCTCAGTTAGCATGTGGATGTGTGTGATTACCTTTGTGGGCATGGACTCTTTGGACCCAAGAGAGAGGACAGGTCTTCATAACAGAGTAGGGCACACTAATTGTATGCATCTTATTCATTACATTCTGAAAAGCAAAGAGACATCGAAGCAGTTAATACAAAACGTGTATTTAGCACCTTTTGTTGTACTGACATTCTGCTAACGATGTTATAGAGGTATTGCTCAAGTCCACCCTTTCTGAAAAGACTTGAGATAACCAGCAATAGTGCTGAAGCACCTACCTCTAAGGGCTGCTCTAACCCTGGCTCTCTCCTCTCTCTCCCAGGGCATCACAGTGATGATACCTATCCCTCCAGTCCTTTGTCCACGCATGTGCATACACATGTGACTTTAGAAACACAAAGTATTTAAATGCAAGCCACCACAGGATACATGTATTAACCACTTGCTGCTTTTCACTTCTACTGTTTCATAGATAAGTCTATGCACCTCAGAATCAGGGGGCTACCAGTTCCCTTTGTACGGCTGCACATGTCATAACCAGTGTGCAATCACGGCATCTGGATTCACATCCACTAGCATGTGCACAATTGTTTCTTTAAGGTAGACATAGAAGAGAAGCCCCGCTGGGTCACAAAGTTGCTGCTTTCAGAGAGTTAGCAGGCACTACCCAACTGTCCCCCAAGCCCCAGTGCTCTATGGTCGTCCTGCTTACCACACACCACAGGCTGAGGGAAGGACTGACAATGGAGCAGCACTACAAAGCACAAGATTAGCTCCCCAGTTCCTCACAGGTCAAGTGTTTGTACAGAGAAAGCTGAGAGAAGTGAGGGTCAGGCAGGTCGCTGTCCTCCTGCCCACCCACATCAAGGATGGGAGATCCCCAGAGACGCAGTGCAGCAGAGTAATCAAGCCTGTGTTTGCAATGGATGCGGGGTGTGTGTGTGTGTGTGTGTGTGTGTGTGTGTGTGTGTGTGTGTGCGTGCGGGTGCGGGTGTGGTTGAGATGCTTCTACCTGGCTTGGAATTGGAGTATCCCAGGCTAGCCTTGAACTCATGGCGATTCTTCTGCTCAGCCATCAACTGCTAGGATTATAAATATCAGCCACCATCCCCAACTAAGCCTGAGATCAACCACACTGTCACTATTTACATGCCCTTACATACAATGTACCATCCCCTGCTCTCAAGTCCTTGTGCTGGCGCAGACTCAGTGTCAGGAAAACAATGTTCTATCTGCACTGGATTACAGAAAATCCCTTCTCAGAACATAGTTTTTATTTGTTTTGTTAACTTCTAATTAAAAACAAAAAAAAGTAAACAGACTAAAGTCCTTTTCAACTTCATGGTCCCATACTTTTCTTTCCACCTAAATGGCATCTTATATATGTAGTTTTCCCAAAGAAATATACCCTTCCAATTCTACCCACCAAAAATCTCTACCTAGGTCAACTTAGCTATTTCCAAAGTCCACCTTGGCTGTCACCTCCTCATGGACACTCCTGGATGATGGGATGAGAACGACACCATCCTTCCGACACCCACAGCGTGCTCCCTCCTCCTATTACAGGAAGCACCCCCCCCCCTTGTTACTCTCTTCTCGAAGCATGTAGTTTGTCTTTTTTCTTACTGTGTGTATACATGATGTGTGTCCATGAGTGTTGAAGTATGGCTGTGGACCCGTGTGCCATGCTGTCAGTGTGAAGGTCAGATGACAACCTTGGGCATTGGTCCTTGAATCTGGCAGGGCCTCTTTTATTCGATTTAAATTAATTTACCCCCTCTTCTCCTTCTCTGGAATTACAGGTGGTTGTAATCTACCTGATATAGGTACAAGAAACTGAACTCAGGTCTTCTGCAAGAGCACCCAGTGCTCTTAACCACTGAGCCACCTCTCCAGCCCCAGGCAGGGTCTCTTGCTGTTCATCACTACTACATCAGACTCCTGGGTAAGTTTTAGGGGATTCTCCTGCCTCTACCTCCAATTATCTCACACTGGAATCACAGATGTGCACTATTGTATCCTCTGCCTCCAATCATCTCACACTGGAATCACAGATGTGCACTATTGTACCTCTTTTCCATGGATCTTGGGGATCGAAGCTCAGGTCCCCATGCTTACTTGTCCTCTAGAAAATGTCACTGACATTTATGAGCTTCAGTTGCAACTCCAAGAGATGCACTTGTCACAGAGCCTCGGCCTCAGGCCCATCTTAATATAAAGGCCCCACCCCTACAGCTTACCGCAAACATGCCATGCCACAGCCCAGCATCCTTCTTGAAGTCTAAAACATTTACTACGGCCTCTCCTAGAAAAGAGAAGATGGAGGGAAACAAGAGGAGGTCATGCTGAGCAGGAAATGACAATCACATTCATGCCCCTTTTGAAAAACAATTAGGAGATCAGAGTCTCTGGTTGCTGAGACCCCTACAAACTGGCTGGAGGAAGGTGACAGGGTGATGTGGCCATTACAGAGACACTAAGGCAGAAACTCTTTAGCATTTAGGGGCATCATTCAAGAGTTTTTTCCTAGTGAAATAAGGAACAAGTATTGGTTTAAGAAACTGGAATTTTCACAAATATATATAAAAATTATACTTCTTTGATAAACATGAAATATTGTTCTATATAAAACCCCATGTATACAGATGCCCGTTTCTAGGTATATCTACAGATAGATTAACAACAAAATAAAATAGGTACACATAAGGCTGCATCTAATTGTTTTCACTCTATGATAAATTTCTCTATATTTCTAATACTCAGGAGCTTGAGTCTCAGTACCCCAGGGCAGACCCTTTGAATGAACGTACTGGAACTGGACCCTGTCTGTGGCATTATGATTCTTCTCATACATGCATATGCACATACTTAAAATCAGATAAAAATGTTGCCCTGAAATGCACACAGTCACCCTTCACTCTACAAAGAGAAATAAAACACTGAAAAATGAATGTTACCAAGAACATCTGGAAGAACATGCTGAAGCCAGATCGGGCAGCTCAGGCCCATGATTTGGGCACAAAGGGGCTTGAGGTGGAGGCCAGCCTGCTTTGACTGTAACTACGCAGTATATATTTATATACCAAAAGGTTCACACTCTTTTTTCTTTTTGAGACAGGGTCTCATCTCATACCATAGCTCAGGCTGGCCTAGAACTCACTATATATCCCAGGCTGGCCTCAAACTGACACTGTTCCTGCCTGTGTCAGTGTGTTGGGACTACAGCTGTGGACCACATCATCTAGTTCAGAAGGTTTTCTGTTTTAATTTGCACCTTTGGACCAATACTTAGTTGGAAGCTCCACATGGGAAGATGGCGACATCTAAGCCCCACAGAACAAAACACATGGTTAATGGAGGTTTTCTATTTCTGCACTCCAGAAATCAGACTTCATAGATCTGGTTTGTCCAGAAGTTTATTTAAATTACAGATTTTTTTTTTTTTAAAGAAGGCAAAAGCAAGCCAAGAATGTGTTCTGGAACATTTCCACTTGAATTTGGTCATTAAATGGAGTCCAGTCACCAAGTGGGTGCTCACAGGCACACGAATGTGGAGCTAACAATGAGAGCAGTCACGGGCTGAGGTCTGACCTTCCGAGTAATTGCAGGCCTGGGACAGAGCTTGGCAGTGAGACAGCATCGCGAGCCGGGACACTGTGACCCCCATCACACTCCCCTCCTTGCTTGTTTTATACTAGAGAGAGAGAAAACAAACTCAGAAGCATGGTAAGGTGGGTTATCATAAACGATAAAACTCAGAAGCACGGTAAGATGGGTTATCATAAACGACAAAACTCAGAGCCGAACCGAAACCCACATAAACCAAGACAGTGGGCTTAACTTTACATGTTGAATAGGAACATTTAAGGCTTTGCACTTGGATCCCAAACTCCAGCTAAAAAGCCAAGACTGGGGGACAATGAAGCCTGGCTGGAGCGTGCGCAAAATGACTCCAAAGTTTAGTTGCTCATCAATATGACGTAGTCACCAAAACCACTGAGGCCAAGTGACTGAGCTGTGTGAACAGAAGCATGATGCCCAGTACAGCTGTTTCTCGGGGGCTGCTCAGTGGTAGAGTGCTCACCGAGCTGTGTAAGACACTGGTTTGATCCCCCAGTCCCACAGGAATACCAAACCAAGAAGACATGGGACCTCAGCTGGCAGCAGGCCCCCCCTCAGTCCTGTAGACGGTGTCCCTGCTTTTGTCATCAGTGCCATCCAGGCTGCAGCCCTTCGGACGTCACATCACAGAGGTGTCCCGTACCATTTACCCAACAGGTCTTTGCCCATCTAACTCCCTTCACTCCTGTGTCTCCTGGTCTCCCCCTCTCATGGCTCTGACCACCTCGGAGTTGTTTTCTCCTCCCTTTCTCAGACAAGGTGTCTCACAATGTAGCCCAGGCTTGCCTGCAAATTGTGGCAATGCTCCTGCCTCAGACTCTCATGAGCTATCTTACGCACAATCATCTCTGACTATGCCTTCAATGCTGGCACTCGTGAGAATCCCCCTCCTTCCTCCCCTCATGCCATCAGGTGTTTTATCTCGGCTTGACTCCTGGCTCTGTGTCCACCCCGCTCTCCTTCAGAGACCCGGACCCCAGCACCCTGCTGGAGTGCCTCCTGTCACTGGGAAGCATGCTGCCACTAACGCTCCATCCCATCCCCCACCTCCACCCAGGAGAATGCTCTCTGTATTTTCTTCCTTTCTTTCTGAGACAGGGTCTCACTAGGAAGCCCTAGCTATCCTAGAACTCACTAGGTAGACCAGGCTGTCCTGGAACTCACAGAGATTTGCTTTCCTCTACTTCCTGAGTGCTGGGATTAAAGGCGTGCACCACACACTGCCTGACTCTTCCTGTATTTTCTATTTAACTGAAGGATTCTGCCATTCATCCAGGTGCCCAAATCAGGAATCTAAGTGTTTCTTGCCTTCTCTGTCTTCGGGATCAGTGGCTAAATCTGGCGTATTCAACTCCCCTATGGTCTTCCAACCCTATCCACTCCTCTTACCCATCTCCATGAGCTCTGGCTCACTCCAATAACTTTTTAAAAAAAGATTTATTTTTATTTTATGTGCATTGGTGTTTTGCCTGCATGTATGTCTGTGTGAGGGTGCCAGATCACCTAGAACTGGAGTTAGACAGTTGTGAGCCACCATGTGAATTAAGACTTGAACTCAGCCGGGCAGTGGTGGCGCACGCCTTTAATCCCAGCACTCAGGAGGCAGAGCCAGGCAGATCTCTGTGAGTTCGAGGCCAGCCTGGGCTACAGAGTGAGATCCAGGAAAGGTGCAAAGCTACACAGAGAAACCCTGTCTTGAAAAACCAAAAAAAAAAAAAGACTTGAACTCTTCCTCTGGAAGAGCAGCTAGTGTTCTTAACCACTGAGCCATCTCTCCAGCTCAGAAGTTTTTGTTTAAGCAGGTCAGGGCTGGAGAGATGGCTCATCAGTTAGAGCACTGGCTGCTCTTACAGAGGACCCAGTTCAGTGCCCGGCACCTCCATAGCAGTTCACAACTGTCTAGAACTTCAGTTCCAGGGGAATCTAATGCCCTCTTCTGGACTCTGTAGGAACTGCATGCACACGGTCCACTTACGGACACTGGTGAAACATTCATACACAAAAAATTTAGAGGAAAAAACAACAAAACCCCTAAAACCTACTGCTCCCTTTACAACCCAGCCAGTCTACATAAATCTGCGTTTTTAACGCTATTATTTGTTTGTATGGTGTAAGGGAGCACACATACATGCCACAGCACATGTGTAAGGTTGGGGGACAGCTCTGTGGAGTTGGTTCTCTCCTCCCAACTTTATGTGAATTTTGTGGTCAAACTTGTCAGGCTCAAGTGGCAAGATCTTACCTGCCGAGCCATCCAGCTGGCCCCAGATAAATCTTTTTTATATAATAAAGTCATTCTTATTTCCCTCCTATTGACAACCCTTTAATCGTTTCCAACGCAATAAGAGAATCTGTGGGAGCACGGGGCTCTCAAGCAAGTGGATCCTGAGTGGCAGGGCCAAGCAGTCCAGAGCACGGTCGTTCTACATGAGGCCAGGGTGCTATGGAGGGCTGCATGGTAAAGGGCCAACCTCGGCCAGCAGCTCCAGTGTCTGGAGGGGAGTGAGGCGAGAGAAGCCTCCCCAGTGAACGGTTTCTCTCCACTCGACTGTCTTTCAGACACACTCCACTCTCTCTCCTCTCTGCAGTCAACAGTTTCTTCATCCTGTTCTTTCGTGACCAAAGCTATTTCAAATTTTACTCATACTTGTTATTACAAAAGATTTCAGTATGTACCATACCCCAAGCCTTTTAAAAAGTTTAATGAATGTGCTTACTAATTAATCTAGCAAATAGCTGGTGAGCAAGTCTTAAGAGGCCACAGAGGTGAAGGGCACAGCATCAGTCACAGGATTTCAGTCATGTGACCTTTGGACAGTTACCGAAGTCTGTAGTTCCGTCTCCTTGTTCATAGAGCAGGGTTTTTTTTATATTATTTATTTATTGGAGGGGCACCTATGTCATGATACACATGTGGGGTTAGAGGACAACTTGTGGAAATCAGTTCTCTCCTATCTCGCAAGTTTTGGGAATAGAACTCAGGTCCCTTGGGCTTGGTGGCAAGCACCTTTACCTACTAAGCCAACTCCCTGACCCCGTAGAGCAGGTTTACAAGTTGAAATCGAGTAACTTATTGTCACACTCACAGCTTCTCATTGCAGCACATGGGGATTCACACAAAGATTCACACAAACTAGTCAAGGTGCAGAGAAAATGGGAGACGCAGAATACTCAGCCTAACCGGCACCTCCTCCCAAGCCTCAGGGTCATGCCGAAGAGGAGGTGGGTGCGAAGACAGTAAGAATCAGAGCTAGTGGGTGACAATGTGGAAACTGTTTTCTGGACACACAGGGCAGTTGCCCACGTGAACTTACAGTGTGAGCAAGACCTGCTCAAGCTCAAGCCCGACAAAATCCCAGCATGGAGAGGCAAGGTGGGCATCAAGTCCCACGCCCAGCTCAGGAGCTACTGGCACTTGATGGTGCGGTGAAAGGGAGAGTCAGTCTTCTTAAAGTGTGCCCCCAACTCCCCATAGGGTGGCCACATTCCAGTGGAAGGCCACACATCCAAGAATGTGAATGTACTTTGTGAGTTTTTTAAAAAAAGATACAAATTTGGGTGGGTAGAGAAGTGGGTACATCTGGGAAAACAGGGAGATGATGAATATGAATCAAAAATACTGTACAGAACTGACAACACTAATTTTATAATAGAACTAAATCACTAATAAAAGTATAAGAAAGGAAAATCAGTAACAAATAAATTAACAAAAAAGCTGAGATCTCTCTGGGCATTTACAGGAATGAAGAAATGACTGGGAAGTCCTCAGCCCTGAGAGCTGTGCAGCAGACAGGAGTCCCGCCATCAGCCAGGCACGGTCCCCTAACCTTCAAGCCCTCAGTTATCTGTGTTTCAGAACTTTCCTTTCTGTCTGCTGAACTCACTGCTTCCCCTCATTTCTCCACTTCTTTGCCTCTGCCAGTCAGCCACCTCTCACATCTGTGCTTCTCCCAAGACTTCTGCAGCTCCCTTCTCCTGACTGAGCGGTTAGGATGACAGCGACCAGCACAGGGGACAGACCACGCCCACGCCCTTGGTTGTCTTTCTTCCTGGTACCTCTTTTCCTCTTAACTCTTATGCTTCAAGTCTTTATTAAAATCTCTTTTAATAAACTCCGACTCTGCCTCAAAGTTAATGGTAACAGAAGGTCCACTACAAGGCATTTACAAGGCTACAAAATGGAAATGTCTCTTAGCATTCATTAACATGCATCTGAAGCTAAAGTAAAGTCAGGAAACACACACAGCCCCCAGACTTACCTCAATGTACGCTGGTTCTGTACCAGCGGGGGCGATGTGGGGCTGCCAGTCTTTGGGAGGCTTTGAAAGGTACTTGGAATCTGTTACAACCCACTTGAGCCGAGGCCAACCTAAATCAAACCCAGAGTGAAAATTGAGTTGCCTAAGCCATGACTGAAAGACTTCACACCGAGCGAGTCATCTTAAATGTCTAGAGCATATTAAGATCATTTCATCATCAATAAAATACTTAATTTTTATTAGGCTTTAGTGAAAAGTCCCCAATTATAGCTTCTTTCAAGAGAGCACTTGTTACACATGATAAACGCAGGCCTTGGCGCTCCTCAACAATGGGGAGACTAGTTGGTCAACAGAAGCCTGCTCAGCCTTGGGTCCTGCTGTCCCGGCTTTAACATACACACTGGAGTAGCCAGTCTCTCCGGCCAGTAGCCCAAAGGTTATGAGTGTGGCTACAGAGTCAGACAGACTGGTTCAGCCCACTGCTTGGCCATTTATTAGCTGGGATTTGAGGATTCTGTTTCTCAATTTCCTACCTGAAAAACAGGGTAATTACTGTACCTATTTCTAATGACTAAGAACTAAAAACAAACAAACAGAAAACCACACAGGAAGCCTTTAGCTGTTACTCTATTAAAATCCTAACTAGTTGGGACTCAGGAGGCAGAGGCAGGTGAATGTCTGTGGGTTCGAGGACAGATTGGGTTACACAGAGAAACCCTGTCTTGAAAAAAGCAGAAAAAAAGAAAGAAAAAGAAAAAGAAAACTAAAGCACTTAGGTTTGACTTTCAGTTGGTAATTTGGGTATGCATATTACTCACCTTTAAACTGCACAATTTCTCCATTCTGAGTTTTTGGCAGGCCCTTCAGACAAATCTCACTGGTGAGAGCTAAGGCAATCCCACAGCTCCCTAGCAAGAAGCCAATCTGTTGACCTCCGGCATCCTGTGGAGGAAAATGAGCGAGCACAGTGAGAGTGTGAGCGTGAGTGAGCATGAATGAGCACAGCGAGGGTGTGAGCGTGAGTGAGCATGAATGAGCACAGTGAGGGTGTGAGCATGAGTGAGCAAGAGCACACCATGCTTAGCAACAACACCCAGAGATGCTCCAGCACTAGCCACTATGCCATGGAGCCCAGACGGCTCGAGACAACACGCTCCACATAATTTCTGTGGTGGTTTCCTGAGAACGAGCAGACACTGCTCTAACCTGACATTGTAGAGTACACACCTAAGCCACTGTATCCTGCTCTGGCTCTCAGCAAGGGGAACAAATTCTAACACTTTTCTTCTCCCAGCCCTACCCTCGGATCTAAGAGGAACAGCTACCCAGGCCGGAACAACATGAATAACGCAGATGGATATCAAAGGCCATATTTCCAGACAATTACACCAAATCTTATCTTCCTTTATTCTTCTACTTTAAAGGAAATAGATTTAACTTTAAATAGCAGCAAAAGCAACCAAAGGCAAAGTCTGAAGTGTTCACACACCACCTTCGAAGTAACATTAGGAAACTGTACAAGTACTCTCAACTTAAGAAGAACCTTACGACTTCCTGAGTAATAAACGACAGACTCTATTCATCAACTAAAACTTTAGCAATGCCACCAAGTTGTTGATTACTTAAAAAAAATTGCTTTCTTATAAATCAACATTCTCCGTCGTATTAGTTTCTAACATCAATTCTCAGTCATAAACAGCTCAGGGAGAAACCAACCTAAGTGGAAATCTGCACTGTCATTTTTACTATCAGGGCTGACATGGTCCGAACAAAACTCTCCATTCCGGATCAGTCACCTCCACCACTGC
Organism: Peromyscus eremicus; assembly: GCF_949786415.1. Classification (NCBI taxonomy): domain Eukaryota; kingdom Metazoa; phylum Chordata; class Mammalia; order Rodentia; family Cricetidae; genus Peromyscus; species Peromyscus eremicus. The sequence goes on from NC_081436.1 coordinate 3,466,759, forward strand.
GTCAGCACCTTCCCTTACCTCCACCACTGCGTCAGCACCTTCCCTCACCTCCACCACTGCGTCAGCACCTTCCCTCACCTCCACCACTGCGTCAGCACCCTCCCTCACCTCCACCACTGCGTCATCACCTTCCCTCACCTCCACCACTGCGTCATCACCTTCCCTCACCTCCACCACTGCGTCATCACCCTCCCTCACCTCCACCACTACATCAGCACCTTCCCTCACCTCCACCACTGCATCAGCACCCCCCTCACCTCCACCACTGCATCAGCACCCTCCCTCACCTCCACCACTGCATGAGCACCCTCCCTCACCCCCACCACTGCATCAGCACCCTCCCTCACCTCCACCACTGCATCAGCACCTTCCCTCACCTCCACCACTGCATCAGCACCTTCCCTCACCTCCACCACTGCATCAGCACCTTCCCTCACCTCCACCACTGCATCAGCACCTTCCCTCACCTCCACCACTGCATCAGCACCTTTCCACTCAGCCATTCTGGGTTATGTGAAATGGTTAAAGGAAATTCCTTGATAAAATGAGTCTGAAGGAATGGTACTCCATGAATGGTAACCACTGTACACTCAATATATGCCTCCTATGGTTTTTAAAATGGTAATGTTATAAAAATTCTTTCATAGATGAAATGTGTTATCTACTTGACATTCTTATTTACATAATTTTTGACGACTTTCTTGTTTTTGGAAAGTAGAGTATTTAAAAATATGATCATGTTGCTTCTTTTTTCTTTCTTTCTTTTTTTGAGACAGTATCTATCTGTGCAGCTCTGGCTGTCCTGGATCTCACTCTGTAGACCAGGCTGGCCTCAAACTCACAGAGATCCACCTGCCTCTTCCTCCTGAGTGCTGGGATTAAAGGTGTGTGCCACCATCGCCCAGCAATCACATTGCTTCTAGTGTCACTGAGTCAGTCCAGTGCCTACTGTATCACAGCAAAGGACATTAACACAGTGATATTACCTTTCTGGTCAGTGGTACTTCTATGGGTACTGGAATCACCTCTGCCAGGAGACATCCATAAAAAGCCACCATAAACATTACTGGATCATTGTTGGGGTAAACCAAGGCAACCTAAAATCCCAGAAGACATTCAACAACAGTGGAGAACAGACTGGTTAACTCTATGCACATAGAACATCTCCCATGAACACAGTAAGTCAAATATATAATAGTCATTCCTTCTGAAGGAAATTAAGGGACTGAGAAGGACAAAAGCATCTGTTGGAGCACCAGCATCCCCACGGTTATACCATATATTCTGGGGGTTGGTGATGTAGCTCAGAGAGTATTTGCCCCACATAGGCCCCATTTGCAATTCCTACCAACACCAAAAAGCAAAGCCAAATCATAAAACTTACACATTTTGAGAAATAAAAATGCAATTCACTATCATTACAGTAAAATGTTTCATTTAATCTTAGTTGTGACTTAGTAGCAAACAGCTTGCCTAATATGTTAATTACTCAGGCAGTCTGAGGCAATTTACATTAGTGCAGGGTTAATGGCATAAACGTGGTGGCTATCTCAAGCCAGAGCAGCCTCTACTTTGAAGCTGTGCATCTCCCAGGGATGCACAGTGGGACCACAGAGGCCTGCTCTTAACTACTTAATCCCATCACTCCCTAGTCACTCAACATGCAGTGTTTCAGCATGAAGGCATCTGGTAACATGAACAACTGCAAATACAGTCTACTCACTACCAAGAGGTGAGCAAGGAAAACACTGAAAGCCCAATGTGTTCAGGTCTGCGATTTCTTCTGCTAAGTCGGAATAACTCACCTCCCTACTTTACTCAAGGATGCAAAAACACACATCTCACTATACTTCGATGCTTGTTCTGTGCTTGCATATTCACAGATTACCATTTGAGATCTAATCATACCACTGGATTCTTTTTAATTTTTAAAAGTTTCCTTTTATTTAGTATTACTGTTTGTGTATGGTGTGTATGTGAGCGCAGGGTGTATGTCATGGTGCATGTGTGCTTAGAGGTCAACTTCCAGGTCTCCCTCCACAGCGAGGTTTGGACAGCAAGCCCTTTACCCAGTGAGCCATTCCTCCAGCCCCTCAGTCGCTGGATCCCTGTTTCTTCTCCATTTGCAATCAAGTCTTTAAACTCACTCCAAAGGTGAGTTCAGTCTAAATCTTTAAACTGCCCTAGAGGTCTAAAAGTGACTAATTCCACAGAACCATTTCTTTACTGCTCACAAATGGCTATCTTGACACTTGGGTAGACACACCATCACCTGCTTAAGATTTAGTGAGCCATGGAAAATCCCCAGTGTCCGTTTGTATAAGTAAAAGCCACACTTTAAGTACTTCTGACATCTTGTAAAAGCATGTTTAAAGAGTTACTTGAGGGTCCAGGAGATAGTCTAAAAGTGCTTGCCACCAATCCCTAGGATTGACGTAGTGGAAGGAGAGAGCCAGCTCCCACAAGCTGTCCTCTGACCTCCACATGAACACTCATGTTCACACACACACACACACACACACACACACACACACACACACACAAATAAACGTAAAAAATATTTTCTTAAAAAAGTTAGTTTAAGAGATTCTGTGATCGTTAGCCTACTGAAAAGAAAGCCGGGCCCAGTGAGGTGGCTGAGTGGACAAGGGGCCTGCCGTGCGGTCTGGATAGTCTGAGTCGATAGAAATCCAGAACCAGTTCCCAAGAGTCAGCTCAAGACCTCTATAAGACCCCACCCCTGACAAGTCAACAGATGCAAGTAAGTTAATTCATAAAAACTGCTGTGGAGTAGCTGGTTTTTCATTCTACAAATAAACAGTAATGTTGAATGGTAGGGAGTAATCATATTCAGTACATTACTAACAGGAAAAGAAAAAAATTGAAAATTAAACAACTATAATGTCACTTCCAAGTAAGAACTAAGTGAACAGTGTCAACTTGCCATTAACAATTTTAAGAGCCAGTTTTATAAAGACAAAGATTGGATTCAACATCAAAGTATTTACCTTCAGAAAGACTTAATTTCCCTTTTTATTACCCCAGTTTACCAATAAGCAGCTCCAGAAAGGGGCTCGAAGCCTCTCAACCACAAACCAGCACCTAGCACTGAGCTAGACCACTGGGACTCTGAACTAAACTGGTTTTATTTTCTCAGGGTAAGAGCGACACTGGGGCCGCCAAGATGCTCAGGGCTAAATGCACTGGCTGGTCTTCCAGAGGACCAGGGCTCCTTTCCAGCACACGTGGGCGCTCACAACCACTTTGCAGCTCTAGTTCTAGGCAATCCGATGCCCTCTTCTGACATCCTTAGGCACCAGGCACATGGTACAGATGTACATGCAGGCAGCAGCACACCCACACACACAACACAAACAAATCAGCATCTTAAAAAGAAGTTATGTAAATCTTACTATTGTACAACAAAAGCCCAGAGTGCATGTGTCAGAAACAAAACAAAACAAATTACCCTGTCTCCAGGTTTTAACACAGGTTCATTTTTGGTCCCCAATTTATTAAGCAGCGTGTAGGCCAACTTTAAACTTCTGCTCCACAACTTTCCTGGGAAAAGAAAACAATCAGACAGAAAAAATTATAAGCCTATTCCAGTCAGCGAGCGCGCTAAGACAAAGGCAGTCAGGAGCGGTTGCAGTGGTCAGTACCACCCCCCACCACAGCAAGTCTCCCCGCAAGCAGCCTCTCATGAGCCACTCCTGTCCCGGGACAAAGAGAACGTCACCCTGACCAACTTAATATTTCAGGTCTTTTCTGTGGCTTTTTTTTTCCTTTCTCTTTTTGAGACAGGGTCTCACCATGTAGTCCTGGCTGTCCTGGAACTTTCTATGTAGATCAGGCTGGCCTCAAACTCACAGACATCTGTCCACCTCTGCCTCCCAAGTGCTGGGAATAAGGGTGAGTGTCACCGATATTTTGTATGATGTAACAAGAGTATCCTTAAGCATCCCCTTAAAGAGAGGGCACCATGTCTGTCTGTTTTACAACACAAGACTCAGAAGCAGTTGGTTCTGTCCCAGGCTTCTCGGAAGAACAGCTCATGTAGGTCTCATCAGCTACTTGAGACTGGAAGAGTTCATTCAAATAATTTAAAAAAAGAGCAAGCTGAGCATGGGCTTGGGCCTGACCTTCAGGAGGCTGAGGCAGGAAGATTTCTTCTGGTTCGAGGCCAGGCTGGTTACATGTGAAATTCTGTCTTATAGAACAATCTACAACAGAACCAAGATCAGAAGAGAAGCTAGTTCTAGGAGCCATGTGGCTGTACTCCTCGGTGTCAAATGACCGTGACAGGACCCTTAGCACGAGGTGGGGGAGGGGGGGAGGGGGGGCTGGAAAAAGTTCTGAGTTTTATTCTTTATAGAGCTGTGTGCTTCTTATAAGAAGATGCAGACTGAAGATCTAAGTGATGGTTTTTCTTCTCCGTAACCATTAATACTGACAAAATACTTTCTAAAACCCTTCTCTAGCCAGGTGCCATGGTTCATGCCTGAAACCTCGGAAATCAGGAGGCTAAGAGCATCAAGAGTTCAAGGCCATCCTTGGCTACAAGTTTGAGGCCATCCTGGGCTACATGGACTTTGTCTCAAAAACACAACACGAAACAAAAACAAATCCTCTCTAAAGAAAATGTTTAGCCATAGCTCCACTTGGAACAGAGGGTCTAATTAATAACTGAGACATATCCAACTGCGAAACACCGAGAGAAACACTGCCCCCAATCCCTGAGAACGCTTAGCGCAGTGGGACCCACCGTATGTGAGGGTGTAGACTGGTTTCCCGGACACGTCCAGCCCGGTCAGGCAGGGGCACTTGGCTTGGGTAGAGCCCCAGCGCTGCAGGGCGGATTCCAGTGCAGGCGGCCAGTTACAGATGACTCCAAGGGGCTCGCCCTTCACTGGCGTCATCTGTCGGCCCTCAGGCTTCGGCTGGTTGGGATCTGGCTGAGGTACTGTAGCAAACAGGCAAGAAGACGAAGTAAGTTCATGTGCCTCTAACACAACTCTAACCTCAAACACATTTCCTCCTCTGCGTCTCTGGCTTATTCCTGAAGAGAAAGGAAAACCTTAGGGCTTCCGTCATCCTCCAGAGGAGTCACAGCGTCCAGGGCAGGGGTGGCTCTTACTCCCATCACCGCTTACAGTGCCCCCAACGCAGGGGCTGCTGAGCAGTGTTAGCTGAGCAGAGCTGGGAGAGACAGAGATGAACACCTATGCCAAGACTCAGAGGGACTGTTTATACTCATTTATACACCGCAGGTTTTGCTACAGTGAACAAGGATTATTCACATCATTCTTTAACTCCTACATTTTTTTGTTTGTTTATTGTTGGTTTTGGTTGTTTGTTTTTGTTTTAAAACAGGGTCTCCCTAAGTAGGCTTGGTTGGCTTGGATCTCCATCTGTAGACCAGGCTGGCCTTGAACTCATAGAGAGCCACCTGCCTCTGTCTCCCACTGTGCTCAGGCTTAAATTATACATTCTCATAGAAGGAAAGATGATTTACATATAGACTAAACAGTCAAGAATTTACTGTGTGCAATTATGTAAACTGAGAAGGCGAACAAGCAGGGGGTGGGAGCCTTTGCCCACAGTCTCCGAGCTCAGGAGGCTGAAGCAAGAACAAGTTCAAACTGAAGGTCTGCCAAGGAATACCGTAGCCAAGACTCTTGTCTCCACAAGCACTTGGAGAGAACAAACACCGCACAGACAGCTACAGAGTGCACTGGGGGCACACAGACAGCAGTGAGGATAATCCTTCAACTCAGGTGTGACTCGCCCGGGGTTGATGCTCTCGCTCCCTCCACCACCACCACCACCACCACCCCCCCCCCCCCGGGTCTGTAGTCACCCACTGCCCAGCTTGTCCTGCTTTTGCTGTGTGCATGCTCCTAGTGCATGCTGTGGCCTAGTGCATGTATGTGAGCCAGGGAGATGGCTCCACAGTTAAGAACACTGACTGCTCTGCCAGAGAACCCAGGTTCAACTCCCAGCACCTACATGTCAGCTCACAACTGTCTGTAACTCCAGTTCCAGGGGATCTGATGCCCTCGTCTGACCTCTGTGGGCACTAAGTATGAAAGTGTTACACATACATGCACGAGGGAAAATACCCATCCATGCAAAATATATCAGTATAGACAACTAAAAATAAGAAGAAAGCTGTTCTTTGTAACTCCCTATTATGATAGATTTGTAGGAATTTGTTTTGACTCCTTCTTTTTCCAGAGTTAGCATATAAAGTGACGGGTTTCCTAACAGCATTTTTATATGTCTGATCCATGACACTTCCTTCTTGCTCATCCCCACTCCCAGCTCTCCTCCCCCTCCTGCTGGCCTCCCTCTCCCTAGAACGTTCTCATTTCTGCCTCTTAGGCCCCCCTCTGCTAAGACTTCCTTCTCCTCTCTCACAGTCCCCCCTTTTCAGGACCTGCACACACACATTTAAATCTAGATTCTGCAAGAAAAAACATGCTGTCTTTATGTTTCCGAGTCTGGCTTATTTACTCAGTATAATGATCAATACTTGCATCCATTTCTTTGAATTCATTCTTCTACTGACAAAATATTCATTTCACTCCTTATTTTGCATAGTTTCCAGACCATTACAGACCCTTAAAGGTAGTCTACATTTAACAGGACTACCCAGGAGTGACTGCTAATAAACTGTCTCGTCTCTACAGAGACTTTACACCTGGTAGGCACAGTTTTCCACTAGGGCTTCATGCACACTTTTTCATGCTTCCAAAAGATACTGGTGTTTTCTTTTCCAAAAATGACCATTAGACAAAGAAATCTATTTACAATTAGTAAAATGTTGTTAGAATCCGACAAAGATCAAAACTAGTCTCCAATATGCCAAATTCCATTACTATTCTGATGTGATTATACTCTACATCTAGACTCAGGACAAACAAACAAACAAACAAACCCCACAAAAACAAGTACAAAGCCGGGCGGTGGTGGCGCACGCCTTTAATCCCAGCACTTGGGAGGCAGAGCCAGGTGGATCTCTGCGAGTTCGAGGCCAGCCTGGGCTTCCAAGTGAGTCCCAGGGAAGGCGCAAAGCTACACAGAGAAACCCTGTCTTGAAAAACAAAACAAAACAAAACAAAACAACAACAAAAAAACCAAAAACAAACAAACAAACAAAAAAAACAAGTACAAACTGATAGGGCTTACTGATAGCTCCTTACACAGTAAGAGTCAGCCCTCCCGCCGCCCCCCCCACCTCACCCCTCCCTCCCTCTTCTACCTCACCTTTTTTTATGGAGGTCTATTCATCAGCTTCAGTCATAGAGAATGGCTGCTCTTTACCCACACTCACACCCATTCTATTCCCTTTTCAAGTTTTCTGATGAAATCCAGGATATCATGATTTCATCAGTGAATGTATTTAACTGTTGCACAAATAAATTCTGATGATTGATGGACTGATCACCTGTCTTCAACTTCAAACACAGAACCAACCTCTTACCTCCCTACTGGCTAACCTGTTTCCCTGCTGACTCATTTTAGAACCGACTGGTCTAAGTCACACAGCATGAGGAAGGAAGCGCGTCTGCATGTCTTTACCATCCACCACTCTGTCCTCTAAAAGTCAAGTGTGTGCACTGATTAGCAGATCCAGTGAAAGGCCCATCTGTATTATAAGAAAGAGTAGGCAGAGCCTTGAGGCTGGATTTGTTACCTACATTCTCAGAAAATACAAATTGCAAATAACTTTACAAATGATGTATTTCTAGGTCAATGAGATGGTTCATCAAATAAAGGTGTTTGCCATCAAGCCTGCTGACCTGAGTTTGGTCCCTACATAGTGAGAGAGAAGGAACTTTCAGAAGTGACTTCTGACCTCCACATATGCGTGTGCACTCCCCCCACCACACACACATACTGCATTATGCACTTGTGACTCGTGACCAAGTTCAGACTACACTAACAAGGACAGCTCTAAGCTCCCGGTCCTCCTTGTCCATCTCCCGACACCTAACACACAAAAGCTCCTTAGGGAACAGCACAGCCACATGAACTCCTTGAGTAAAAGCCATGCCACGTTCAGCCCTGACCGTACACACCCAGCTGCTAGAGTATGTGCTTCTGGCACTTTTACTACTACCTTCCACAATTTCTTCAGAGTCGTCCACAAAAAATTCCTTTAAGGGGGGCCTTTTGGGTCGTTTCAGGGTGCTGAGAAGCTGCTGGATTTTTGTGGATACTCTGCTATTGACAGGAACACCTGTAAGGGGAAAAATAATGGTAAATTCAGTTAAAATCATTGAGTTTAATAAATATATTTTATTTCCTCAACTACCTCGAAAGACTTCTTCTTTTGAAAAACTTAACTATTAAGTTTTTATTACCAATGAGACTTCTAAGGAATTAAAAGCCTTGCTTATTAACACTTTGTGCTTTCTCTTTCTTACTCTTCTTCCCCTTCCTCTTTCCTCCCAGATTTGACTTCTAATGACGTTTGGCCCTGGCCCATCTTCTTCTGTTCAGAAGGGACCAAACATTCTGACAACAGGAGACCCATGCAGCGCACAGCCACATGGCTGGCAGGTCCACAGGCTTCCTCTTCTCCTGTACGGCTCTTTCTCTTCCACACTTGGTTCTCAGTTCCTTTTACAAACACCAAGTGTGAAAAAGTGACAAGGGGGACTCGGCACGGTGACTGTGAGTGAGCCAGTGGCAGTGTGTCTCTGCAGCTAGGACAACGGGGAGGAGCTGCCGGGCAGATCTGAATGTTCCCAGTTTAACCGAGGGACTCATACCATCAGCCGTATCCATAAGGCTGGACCTGTTGGATCCTTTGTGCATGCCTTTAACTATGCCGGAAGGGGGCAGGTCAATGTTTGCTGGGCGAAGTGAGGAGGAGGAGGAGGAAGAGGTAGTTGCAGTGACGTCAGGAGGAGCCGAGACATTCTCTGAGAGGAAAAGACAAAACTTAGAATCATATTGCATTAAGTCTTTTGCTTTAGAAGGAATGAAAATCATTAGCTCCTTTAAAACAAACTTTAAGAATTATTTACTTATTTACTTCTTATTATTATCGTGCATTGTGAGTTAGTTCTCTCCTTCCGTTGTAGGTGCCAAGGATGGAACTTGTGTCGTGAGGCTTGCCTGCAAGCACTCTTACCTGCTAAGCCATCTCACTGGCCCTAAAACAAACTCTTTAATCAAAGTTTACTAGCAACTTACTGGGGGAAAATGAAGGTAAACCAGAGTTTATCAGCTTTCCAAAATGGTAATTTTCAAGATTTGAGTAGCTTTAGTTATTAGGTCAAATCACATAGCCAATGTTTCTCAAAAACATTATTTTCTATACAGAGTGGATACTAGGAATCCAATGTTGTAAAAGTCACTTCAAAGCAGAACCAAAGTGAGTAAATGCCCAATTTGCCGCTAGTTCTCTAGTTCCGTGAACACTTCCTTATGTCATGTTGTATCTAGGACGTTTCCCCTTCTACCAAAGCCTGAACAGTGCCTTAGAGGGGCTCAGAGACCCACGTTCTCAAAGGAAAGAAAACGAGATAAAGTCTACTTCTACCTTTGATAAAATGACCCACAGTTAAGTTGGATCCACTTTCAGGCAAGGCTCTTTCTTGCTCTAAGCAGAGATTAACCCACATATGCTATTTCACGGAAAAGTTCTTTTGAATTTCACTTTTTGAGACAGGATCTCATCAGCCAGGTCAGCTGACCCTCCTGCTTCTACCTTCCAAGTGCTGGGGTCACAGTGTGCACTGTCTTGCTCAGTGTCGACAGCAGACAGTGAACTGATGTGAGGAAGCTACTGAAGGAAGCTACGCCACACCAAACAAAAAATCAGAAAATATCTTCTGAAGAAGGCAATTAGAGGATGCAAACCACATGACATAAAATTAATGAAAACCCACCAAAAGGCATTAAAGGGGGAGATGTAATTTCTAAGATCAATTTAAGAGAAAGGTTTCTGCACCTCGAAGGTCTATGAATATTAGTTTTATAAATAATACTTTTTGAAGTTTGAAAAATAACTGGTATGAGTCCAATGTGGTAAAATGTGGCCAAAAAAAAAGCATTAAGTGTTTTCTTTTTCTGATTTCCTGTTTCAGCCTTGTGGGATTTCAGGTGTGTGCCACCACACTCAGCTGCTTTCTGTTTCGTTTTGTTTGTCAAGAAAGGATCCTGCTATGTCGCTCAGGTTGACCTTAATTCTGTCTCAACCTTCCACAAGCTGGGTTACAGGTGTGTGCCACCACACCCAATTAGAAACGTGTATTTTATTTGATCCAGCATGTCCACCTGAGCCATTTTGTAAGAGGACAGCACTGGACACTATTTCATTGTCCAAAATCAGGGAGTGGCGATGTAAACTAAGGCACAGAAAAACAGCAGTATACTTTAAAATCACAGTAATAGCATAATTGTAAATATACAAAAGATGTTCAGGATAAACTGCTAAGAAAAGCAGCTAGGGGCTGGAGAGCTGGCTCAGAGGTTAAGAACACTGACTGTTCTTCCAGAGGTCCTGAGTTCAATTCCCAGCAACCACATGGTGGCTCACAACCATCTGTAATGAGATCTGGCTCCCTCTTTTGGCCTGCAGGGATACATGCAAACAGAACAGTGTAAATGCAATAAATAAATAAATCTTTAAAAAAAGAAAGAAAGAAAAGAAAAGGAGCTAGTGACTTAATTACATCTAGGACAGTTTACTCTTTACAAAATCCAAGTCAAATCTCTACATGCTCTTAACTAGACCTAGGCTGCACATCAAGATGGCGATAGCAACATGTAATCCATACGACTACTGTCTTCTCTCTTCTTCTGAGGCAGGGTCTCTTTGCATAGCCCTGGCTATCCCGGAACTCATTATGGGACCAGGCTGGCCTTGAACTCACAGAGAACTGCTTTCCTCTGCCTCCTGAATGCTGGGATTAAAGGCCTGAGCCACCACACCCTGTAGATTATAGTCTCTTCTAAGGAACAGGAATTACTTCCATAGGAGCTAATATCCAAAAGCAGTATTACTGCAACTCAACTAAAAAATTAACAGAAAAATAGGAAGTCACATGAAATCATCTTAATAAAATCCAGACAATGTAAAGTGGGTATCTGGATTTCTTTCTCAAGTGGAACAGCGTTGTTTGTTTGTTTGTTTGTTTGTTTGTTAAGACATACTCATCAATAAATCCTCCTGGCCACAGCTCAGCTGCTTGTTCTCTGGGACAGAGTGGTGGGAAACACGCCGCCGGCCTGTGTACGGCTGCGCTGGGAGGCTCAGTGACACCGAGTAGAGCAAAGCGTGCAGGGGTCACCATGGTGACGTGAGGCTTTGAATGTGGAACTTTATCCACAAGGTAGCTAGCTTCTGAAAAGTATAACCCTACACTGTAATCTTCCCATCTTCTCTTTTCAGAAATCCAATTGAAACATCATCTAAAGCGATACAGGAGTTACTGAGACGACAATTAGACAAGGGAATGTGACTGGTGGTCAAGAAGGAAGAGTAAGACACCAGACACAGCTCGAGGGCACAGCTCAGTGCGATCGGTGCCGCCAAGTAAGGAAGTCAGAGACCTGAGAAAAAACAAAAACAAACTCACAAATGCATAAAGCAGAGCCAAGCGACAACTGTACACACAACAGCAGCAGCAGCAGCAGCAGCAGCAGCAGCAGCAGCCAGAGCTCGGGGTGCCGACCCGCGGCCGCACACTTCTCATGCAGCAACATCACCGCAGCAAGCAACATAAACCCAGTCTTTAGGCAGGACCAAAAGGCCTTGCTGACCACGGCTTAGTGTAGAATTTGCTCAGATTAAGTATGTTGTGTTTTATGCAATACAGACGATATTCCTGGGAACTCTGAGGTGCTACATATTTTAGTAGCTCTTGATAGAGGACTACTTCTTTCCTGGAATAAACCCATACTCAGACTGGTTTTATATTTTACAGCTTCAGTATTGCTTATGGAAATAGACATGGCTTCAGGTGAGCAACATTTCACTCAATAATGCTGAGGACACCTATCACTCCTGCAACAGACATACTGCTGGTGTTTCCTCCTCTGCCTCATGAACTCTTCTCTGTGATCATATTTTTTAGGCCCCATTGAAAACCTAATACAACCATAAACTGTTTCCAGGATACTAGGTGCCAAATGGAACACGAGGTGGGCTTCTTGGGTAGATCCAACTCCTACCTATTCGGGTATTGGCAAATACATCAGCTAGAGACCCACTGGTTCCTTTGACCTCTCCGTGGGACAGCGTAGAAGATGCAGATGAAGAGGTGGACGATCCCTGAATTGAGCGGTTGATCCAGGACTCGGCATTCTGCAAGCTTTGTTGCAAGGCAGCAGAGAGCGCGGCCTGGCGTCTCAGAGAGCCCTCATCCTCAGAGGCCGAAGACGTGTCTGTGTGGAATCAGAAAAAGAGAAGTCTCGATCCTGCCTTGAGCAGACTGTCCCGTTCTTGCTCATGGACCGCACACCCAAAGTTGACGAAACCAGCGAAACACTAGCAATCTCAAGTTAGATTAACAGGGGACATTTCTGAAGACGTCGAGGAGAGATCTGTGGGCCGTGACTCGGGAAACAGAATGCCGACCTTAGAAGACCATGTTCAACTTTAAGAAAATCTTTTAAGAATTTAACTATTTTCCTGTCCTGAGATTGACTGATGTCTAAATTCTTCTGGTTTGCCTGCTTATTAGAGACCTTGTGACAGGCGGCCACACGGACTTATGGGTATTTGTCTCTGGAATCTACTTCTGTTGAGAGAAGTTAGATGAGAACAGGGTGACGGAAACTCAAGTGTGGTGAGAAACTGTCTTAGCCTGGAGGCGCTGCTTGCTCTACGGGATGAGCTAGCTGGCTGGTCACAGGGCACAGGGGAGGTTTCCAAATGTGACAGAGTCAGTCACAGAAGACTAAGATTTGCCTGGTGCCTTGACTGAGCCTGGCTCTGACTTTAGGAAGTAGGCCTAAATTAGAACAGCTTGCTGACAAAATGAAAGTGCACACAGGAGGCCAAAGCTGGGGAGAAGCTAGAGTTATCTCAGGCTAGAGTCTACAAGGCACTCAAGAGTCAGCGGGCTGACCTGAGAAAAACTTCTAAATGACATTGGCTGGCTCAAATTAGTGATCTGGGGGTTGAATGAATTTCTTGACTTTGTTCTTGTTTGCGTAGTGCTTGCTAGGAATGGCAGCCAGGGCCTCATACGTGCTGTATAAGCTAACCACCAGAGTCTTCCCAGTCCCATTCAGTTTGTTTTTTAATGAAAAATGTCACGCTCAGTTCTGCAGAAATTTTTTGCCTAATTCAGATGAACTGGTAGGTCCAAGACATGGAGTGGTTTAAAGAGCCAGAGAAATAAACAAGAGGGCAGGAAAATTGCTAACACTCCACAATAGAAAATTGAACTACAAACAACACAAATAAAAACCCTATGGTCTTTCAGAACCCAGAAGTCTAATCTATAAACAATGGCCACAACCCTTGCTTCTTGTTCAGGATGACCAGCAATGCGTCACCTCACATTAAAGGAGAGCCACAGCCCAAGAACTGTGATGGTTTCTAATGCACTAATGCTGGAAACTGTCAGGTCCTAGGGATGCTGAGACATACGCATGCCTATGAGATAGTATATAGCACTAAAAAGCCATATGGTGTGGTACCATCGATATACAAGCCCGCACAAGAACACAACATGCTGTGAGAAATGGTACAAGCTGAGACTCTGGGAGGAGGACTGAGCTCAGCCTGGTTAAGTACTGCAGTGTAAGGAAAGCACATTATAAGGAGGTGTGAGATGGGGATGTGGGGTGGGGATAGACAGAGACAGACACAGACAGATGGAGACCCCGAGATTTCAGTGATAAAGCAATAAGGGTCCCTAAAGAAAAGAGTGCATAATATAGCAGGGAATAGTCAAAGGAAAACACAAAGAGAATGATACTTAACAGAAATAAGTACCACTATAATTTTCTATAATTTCTAGAAAATACTCTAAAATTTCAATTCTGTAACAAGCAGAAAGTAGGGGGCAGGGAGGCAATGCGATGTGTGACCCTGGCCATAAGAATCAAGCATCTCTGGGAGACATCTCATAATCCCACAAAGTCCTCTGGATTCACAAGCTGCCTCCACGGTGTCATTTTAATTTGTGTAAGTCTAAAACTAGAATAAATCAGTGTTTACAGATAGTAAAACCAGTGTTGTCATTATTGGATTTATGGAAAACTGACTGTATTATGTTCCTGTGTTTGATCAATTATGTAATTAGGTGTAGCGTTTCAATTCAATTACCTGCTTTGCCTGCCAGCCCTCCTCTGGGTGTTTAATGGCTTCCAGCTGGGGGACTGTTTAGGCCAGGGGAAAACACGGATGGCTTTGGTGTCTCTCTCCCATCTGAACTCTGAGGCCTACCACTTTATTTGTAACTTGGGGTTAAAATGACTCATTGTGAAGCCTGTTTATCCATTCAACAAATATGCCTGTGCACTGTACCAGTGGGTGGGAATGAGACGCTGAGAAGACACAGCCCTGCTTTCACAGGCCTTGAAGCCCGGTGGAGTTCATGCTCCTCTGCCCTGCCGGGTAACCGGGAACAAGCTGAGAGGTGCAGGGTAGCATCAGGTACAGCAAGTGAGCAGGGACAGAGAACAAGGCATCTGAAGGTACTAACAAGATGGAACGCAGCTGAGGCACACAGAGCAAAGCAGACAGCGGCGATGAGGGCACCATCAGGAGCACAGGCCGTGCAGGAAACACGCCTTCCGAAGGCCGCTGTGGGGCCAGCAGGCTGCTCACAGCTACCGGTCGAGATCAGTCCCCTCTCATGCCCTGGAGTACTGACAAGAAGTGTTTCTGTCTTCCTGATCTGCTGTGGTGTCTGGTGTTTTCCTGAGTAACAACTTAAACAAGGCACTGAAGACACGGCTCAGCAGCTAAGAGCACTGACTTCTGTGTCAGAGGACCCGAGTTTGGATCCCAGCACCCTGTCAGTGGATCACAAACACCTGCAACTCTAACGCCAAGGGATCTGATAGCACTTTCTGGACTCTCTGGGCATGGTACACACAAATAAACAAAAGGAATCTTTTTTTAGAAAGACAGAATAACTTAAACAGCCTCCTCCTTCCTTTACTCTGAAAGCAGGGAGTAGAGAGATGGCTCAGCAGTTAGGAGCATTTTGCTCTCAACTCTTCCAGTAGACCCGGGTTTGATTCCCAGCACTGATCTGCCAGCTCACAAATGCGGCTAACTCCAGTTCCTGGAGCTCCAGTGCCCTTTTCTGGCTTCCATCAATGTTCTGGCTGAACATATATGGTGCATACATATACATGCAGACAAAACATCCATATACGTAAACATAATAAATGAGAGCAAAGAGAATGGAAACCTGAAAGTTGGTAGAAAAAGAGAAAAACATCTGCTCTGACCCTCACACAACCCAAGGAATGTGGCTGCCACCGGTCACAATTCCTGTAGAATTCTCAGGAATGTGGCTGCTACCGGTCACAATTCCTGTAGAATTCTCAGGAACGTGCGATGCTCAGCGCTGCTCTGGGCCTGCTGCGTTTTCTTTCTTTTCTTTTCTCTTTTTTGAGAGCAAGTTTTGCTATGCAGCTGAGACTCACATGTACTAGTGGTCTTCCCGATCCTGTCTCCTGGGGAATGGGTTTACAGGCACGGGCCACAATACTTGCCTGAGCCTACAACTTTAAAAAAATAAAATAAAGATGATCTCTTTTTAATATTATTATTTTGTAGCGTAATAAAAAATTGTCAACCAGGAATATCTGTAGAAATTTAGGCAAGATTAAAATATTTCTTTTGGTATTTATTTATTTGTTGGGGAGTGTGTACTTATGGAGATTGGAGAACAATGTTCAGGAGTTGGTTGGTTTCCTCCTCCCATCATGAGTCCTGGATATCAAATTCAGGTTGTCAGACTTGGCAGCAAGCACCGTTACCTGCTAAGCCATTTCGTTGACTCAGGTTTTTTGAGACAGGGCCATGTTATGTAGTCCTGGATAGCTTGGCCTTGAACTCATGACTATCAGTCCTCCTGCCGCTACCTCCTGAGTGCTGTGATTAGTCATGAGTCCTACGTAGCACTCAAAACATTTTGTTTTGGTTGTTGGTTGGGTCTAGGGATTCCACCGAAGGCTTCACATATGCTAAGCAAACACATTGCTACTGAGCTATGTCCCCAGTCCAGGAACAATTTCCACAGCATGATTTGCTCTTTGTGGTGTGATGTGATTTAACAGAACACCATTTGATATTGTGCATTAGAAGCCTAGCATCTATTTCAGTGGTTCTCAACCCGGGGGTCATGCCCCTAACAGTGCATATCAGATATTTACATTACGATTCATAACAGTAGCAAAATTACAGTTATGAAGTAACAACAAAATAATTTTTTTTTTTCAAGACAAGGTTTCTCTGTGTAAACGGTCCTGGCTGTCTTGGATCTCACTCTGTAGACTAGGCTGGCCTGAACTCACAGAGATCCACCTACCTCTGCCTCCCAAGGGTTGGGATTAAAGGCGTGCCTGCCACCACTGCCCCACAAAACAAAATAATTTTATGGTTTGGGGAGTCACCACCGAATGAAGAACTGTATTAAGAGGTCTCAGCATTGGGAAGGTTGAGAATCACTGCTCTATTTGGGTTTTTTGTTTTGTTTTATTTGGTTTGGTTTTGGTTTTTCGAGACAGGGTTTCTCTGTGTAGTCCTTGCTATCCTGGAACTAACTCCGTAGACCAGGATAGCCTGGAACTCACAGAGATCTGCCTGCCTCTGCCTCCTGAATGCTGGGATTAAAGGCTTGTGTCACCTCCACTGATCTATTTGTAACGAATCAGAACACATATAAATGATTAGCTTATTGTTTTTAAGGGGGAAAACGTCCAAAGTTTACTGTTCTTAACTGCTATGACTTTAATCATGTGTGAACATTATATTTAAAATGTTTATCTAAAAAATAAACACTTGGGGCTGAAGAGTTGGCTCAATAGTTAAGGGCACTGGCTATTCTTCCAAAGGACCAGGTTGGACTCTCAGCACCCACATGGCGGACCACAGCTGTTTGTAACTCCAAGCTCCAGGGATCCACATGACCACACAGGAAAAACATCCATACACACAAAAATTCTGAACATTTGTTGCATTGGCTATTCATCGCACTCCTGGGTACTTTTCCAAGAAAAGCCAAAGCATGTATCTATACAAAGACTTATACATGAATGTTTCTTGTAATAGCTTAAAATGGGAAACACCCCAAACGTACAAATACAGCTAGGTAAACTAGTCTCCTCATGTCATGGAGTCTGACTCAGCCAAGAGTGATTTGCTGGGATGGATATAACATTGAAGATTCTCAAAATACTTAGGCTGAAAAAAAAAAAAAGCCAGTCCTTTCCTCTAGCTGTGAAAAAGAAAACAGAACTGTATGGCTGTTATATAAGCATCAAGAAAAACGCAAATTAATGTATAGAGATGGAGAGTAATCAGTGGTTATCAGGGGCAGGGAGGATCATGAGGAATACAGGAGAATGCAGAGATGGTTATAATCTTAACTGTGTTTCTATGTCAAAACATGGCAAAGTACACTCCCTAAATTATGTGCTGTCAGGCTGTAGCTATTTCATAAAGACAGAGTGCATGCTGGGGGTATGCAGGGATCTGGGCTCAAACCCTCGCACTAACCCCCACCCCAGCTATTTATTTTGTAAACTTAATTCAATAAAACTTTTTTAAAAAGCTAATTTTAAAAGACTTACAAGGATGAAAATGACACTCAAAATACATAACACCTGAAAGTCAGTGACATACTGAGGGACAATATAAATAAGCCAGACAGTTCCTGGAAATAGTTCCACTCAGAGCTGGAGAGATGGCTCAGCAGTTAAGAGCACTTGCTGCTCTCTCAGAGGACCCAGGTTCAGTTCTCAGCATCCATATGGCAGCTCACAACTGTCTGTAACGCCAGTTCTAGATCACATGATGTGTGTGTGTGTGTGTGTGTGTGTGTGTGCGCGCGCGCGCGCGTGTGTGTGTGCGCGCGCACACGCGCGCGCGCAGGCAAAACCTTCAGGTGCACAAAATAAAAAAGATTTAAAAAAAAAAAGAAGAAAGAAAATACATCCTGCCATTCAGCACATTCATAGATGCCAAAATTAGGTCTAGACCCGGGCTCAGGTGAGCGGTGGTAACAACAGTTCACCAAGATGACAGGAGACGTGTACCACCTTAACAACAACTCAAGATAACATGTCATCTAGACTGGGCACGGAACAGGCGACTTCAAGCAAGCGCTTCAGAGAACAGAGGGGCAAACCCATCAGGGAACAGTTGAGGCTGGGTCTTCTGGAGAAGGAGAAAGGGTGGATGGAGCCCCGGCACACAGAAAGGTCCAGGGACTTCAGCTCCTGCAGAAAGACTCTGAGGAGAGATGGTTTTTACATAGGCAAGGGAAAATTTAAAACTTAGGAAGAAAAATCTTTACAGGGTAAAAGGGGGATCTAGTAGAAAGCATATGCATATAAGGAAGACTAGTTAGTTCTGGGCAGCCAGAGAGCTCAGAGCTGAAGGTGACTGCTGCTCACCGGACAAGCTGAGAGTCTGATTCCCACGACTCACATGGTGCAAGGAGAGAACTGACTCCCGCAGGTGGTCCTCAGACCTCACCACATCCCTTCCCTGTGCACACACAAATAAACAAATAAACATTTTTATTTTTTAAAAAGGTTTATTCTGGAGATAGGGGCTGAGTCTACTTTAGGCTACAAACTCTGAGCCATTTAAACTAACACTAAACCTACAACCGTGGACACTCATTTGTCATGTAGGTCTTAGGGAGAACAAAAACTACCAAGAGGACTTTTAGATTCCACAACAATCCTTGTGTGCAGAAGGCTGGCTAGGGAATGAAAAACTGGTCAGAGACTCTAAGGGCAGGACCATGAGCTGCCTGACAAACCAGGAAAAAAGGAATATTCACTAACTACTCAGGGTCTCTCAATCTCTATGTATCACTAGCAGTTTTTCCTGGGTACTGCTGTGGGATGTCTTTCTGTAGGCTCTGAATATATGTTGCTCTGATTGGTTGATAAATACAGCTGCACTGGCCTATGGCAGAGCAGGATAAAGTTAGGCGGTGCATTCAAACTAGAGACGAGAGGAAGGAGGGTGGAGTGGGGGAAGACGTCAGCCCACTGCCCAAGGAGCAACAAGATTTCAGCAGACCATACTTCCTGCGTCTATTGAAAATCTGCTCAGGAAAAGAAATGCTATAAATACACTGGGAGACAAGACAGCATTTATGTTGTTTTGTTTTGGTTCTTTTAAGACAGGGACTCATGCAGGCCAGACTGGCTCAGTAACTCAGGGGGACCTTCAACTCCTCTGGTGCCCCTGCCTCCACTTCCCAGGTGATGAGTTACAGGCCTGCACTGTGACACCCAGGTTACTGCCCATTTGAATGCCAGACTGAATACATAACAACCCTTAGTGCTCGTCACTTTCTTTCTTTTTTTTTTTTCTGGAGCTGAGGACCGAACCCAGGGCCTTGTGCTTGCTAGGCAAGCGCTCTACCACTGAGCTAAATCCCCAACCCAGTGTTCGTCACTTTCAAGAAAGCACATACTCAACATAAAACAGTCCAGAATGAGAGGCAAAAATGCTAACTGGCTTCAGGTATGACCTTTTGAATCAGTCCACTCTGGGAATTGCTATATGGCTTAGTGGGTAAAGGTGCTTGTTACCAAGGCTGACAACTCAAATTTAACCCTGGGGCCCACATGGTAGAAGGAGAGAACCAAACACCTCTTTCTCTTTCCTTCTTTCTTTCTTTCTTTCTTTCTCTCTCTCTCTCTCTCTCTCTCTCTCTCTCTCTCTCTCTCTCTCTCTCTCTCTCTCTCTCTCTCTCTGACCCACACTCACACTCACTAGTTAACTAATCAACTAGTCATGACTGCTCTGGACTTGGGTCTTAGTTCTGACACAACAATCGGATCTTAGGCATCTTCATCCTATCTGTTGTTTTTTTTGTATTCATCTGTGTGGGAAGGGTACTAGGGATCCACGCCAGGGCCTTGTGCAAGCTACACATGCATCCCGGGACTGAATGACATTCTAGCCCTGCTAGAGTTGGTCCATGTTCCTCAAGCGTCTTCTTTACTAGCTCCCAAGGTGATTTACCTTGATATCATCTCTGTTCAGCCCTGTGCCTGCAGCCCTGCAGCCCTGCAGCCCTGCAGCCCTCTGAGTAGTATATGAAATGCATGCAATATGTTAAGTATGAGATTACTGTCATTAGCAAACCTTAAATTTTACAAAAAGCTATTGAAAACCACAAATTTGACCTGATGACATGGTGGGTTGTGTATTATCCATTGGCCTAAAGAATACTGAATATTCATGAATTATTCCTCAAGTACATGTGACTACAGCTCATAAACCCTTTGAACAATGAAAGTACGCTGCCAAAACAACCCAGACCCAACCCTCACTGGGGTCTAGTCTATCCACTGCTTACTTTGTGGTTCTAAATAAACTACAATCCTTAGGGAATTCTGCCAGCTGATAGTCTATCAGATTTCTGTTTTACCAATCTTTTTCATGGGGGGGGGGGCCAGGATCTATGTACCCTAAGCTGGCCTCATACTTAGAATGTAACTAAGGAGGACCTTGCACCGTCTTCGTGTGCTACCAAACCTGTCATGTGGTGCTAGGGATTGAACCCAGGAATTCCAGCATGCTGAGCCTCATTCCCAGCCCAGGTACTCCCTCCCTTTCAAGAAACATTTAACTGACTGAACAGTGTTTTGGTCTGTAGATCTCAGGAGGCAATGGCTATTTAATGTACACTATTCTAGTACTGTACATACACAGGCAGCTGTTAGGTAAAAAAATTTCCTACCTGTGGCAATTGGTAGATTGATGCACTCAGGAAGAAGACTGAATCTGACCGATTCTATTTTACAATGAGCAAGTCACTCGGTGACCGTGAACATGTTGTTGTCTCATGTCTACAGAAGGTCTGCTCTTCCTACTTCCCAAAGCACTTATGAGAAACACAAGTTTGGCAGGGCAGTCTTTGTTATGTGAAAGTCCTTGGCACAGTGTAAGGAACCATAATTCTGTAAGGCATCCTTGAGGTAGATGAAAAACTAACAATATCCCAATGTGTACCAGGACATCATTTTAATATACAGAAATATAGAGAATGAGGTAAATAGTGTAGTAAAAGTTTAAAAACAAACTATGGAGAGGAAAGTTTATCCTTGTCTTCCATCCGCAAGAATAACCATGGCCACTGACAAACAAGCCCCTGTATGGGACTCCCACACATCCACACAAAGCTTCCCTCCACTAGTGCCAGTCTTGAGGTCACGGTGCTGGAGGTTATCTGGTCACCTGCCCACTCTTGCAGAAGGAAACAATAAAAGCCCACACAGCTGCAGAAAAAGCTCAGAAGCAGAGATAAGTAACTAAATGCTGTGGGTTTGCATCGTTTTTCTGTGTGAATGAGCAATGGTGCTACACAAAGACCCTACAGAGAAAGCTGAGGTAACTGCCTCATGACATCAGTAAATGATCTCAGCATATAGGAGAACTGGGCGATAGGAATTCAAGCAGTCTAAAAGATGGGGAAAGGCTACAGGCATTAAAACTAGAAATCACTACACACTTAGAGAACGTAAATTTTCAAATCCATGGCAGTTTAGTGTAGGCACCAACAGTCACATTTTACACTGACTGGTATCTTATTTGAAAGTTATTTATGAAAAAAGACAAATCATTTCCCATGCCAACTATTCACCATTCTTCCAAACTGCGTGATGTCATAAGTGAAGCCAAAGTTTCTGGGGTTTTCTGCCTTACACCCTTTTCATCAGGTTAGGAATCCAGTTGGCTGTACATCTCCCAAAGGGAAAGCAGCTCAGTGGTCAGTGCTCCAGAAGTGAGGTCCCCACAACACAACACAAAGAGGAAGAGCCTTCAAACCTGATGTGTGGAGTGACAGCTCAGTGCACAAAGAACAAGGTTAAAATACTGTAAAATGTGCAAATGTGGCCCATGGTTTTTGGGTTATTTGTGTGTATGGGTGAGGCAGGATGTGTGTGGGTACACCTGCAGGGTGAGCCAATGGAGGCCAGAGGCTGACTCAAGGTGTCTTCCTCAATAGATTTCTACCATATTTTTCAGACAGGGTTTCCCCCTGAACAAGGGCATGCCATTTCCGCTAGGCTGACTGGCTGGCTGGTGAACCCCAGGAATCCATCTGCATCCTCCCCGTGTAGTGCTGGAGTTAGAGAAGACAGTGCTGGGCATCCAGAGCCCACCGAGACTTCTCTCCAGCTGTCCACCTTTTGATCATTTTTATAACTGGCCAGACGCTGATTTTAAAAACATTCAATGATGAGCAATCATGTCATTTCTCTTCCTCCTTCTCACCTCTATGACACAGCCTCTTAACTTGGGTACTTGGGGCTAGCAAAAGTAGATGAGCCAGATAAAATGGTAATATCTGAGTTAGTGGTCACAGGTCCTGGGACAGACACTTAGTGTCTTAAACTGCAACATGGCAGGCATAGCCATGCTCTTTTGTCTTGTTTTCTGAGACAGGGTTTCTCTGTGTAGCCCTGGCCATCCTGGAACTCACTCTGTAGCAGGTTGGCCTTGGACTCAGATCTGCCTGCCTCTGCTCCACTCCCCACCACACCCTGCTACCCCTCCACCCCTCCACCCTTACCCCAGCCCCAAGTGCTGGGATTAAAGGTATGCACTATTAAAGGTATGCCACCTAGCAAGAATGGCAAATTCTACTGCTAACATGAAAGGTGCTAGCAGATCCCTAAGGACACAGGCCCCCCACCTGTCCTCTCTGCAGCAAAATCCTCATGCTTGGTGTGTGCTGAACTGCTGGGTGAGAGCACCAAGATCCACCTCCCTGGGACTGTGTGAGGCTGCTGTGCAGAGGCCTCAACATCTCTTGGGAAACACAGATGTCCTAAATAGCATATGGAGGTGTCTCAATTCCTATTCAGAAACTTCTAGAATGGAAGATAAATGGACAGGAAGCCTAATCACCCTGTTCTACTGAACTTGGGCCTTAGGAGAGAGGACTATGTCTTTGTTATGAAGTTATCAACATGTGTAATGTGATCAAGAACATTATGCTACATCTTGAAGATCCTACACAGAACAGAGCATGCAGATTTAGAAATTCAGAGGCTTGCAGGAGACGGTGAACAACTGTGGTTCCATTCATCAGGGACAGCTGTGACTAAGTTCCCCTCTGGCAGTGATTCTCATGAAAAGACTGATAAAAAAGGTTCCACTCCTTGTGAATCCTTTCCCAGTCTTTGGGGCACTCTCACTCTTAACCCAGAGACATGAGAGCAGCCGTTTACTCTGAACCCGCACTGCCTTGACAGAGGCCAGGAGAGGGCTGCTTCTGAGAACTGCATGTCATGTTGTTCCCTACCCTTTGCCATTTACTGAAACTGAACCTTCAGCCATGCTGCAGGGGATCTGCCAACATGGACGGCTACTGGACTGAGAGCCCCCTTTGTGCCCAACTTGTATACTACGATTGTGAAAGGGAACCCATCCAAGATTCTGAGTGAGTGGGTCTGAAGTATGCACCACTATGGACACAAAGTGCCTCATTGTGTCAGTCCTGCTAGAGGTGTCCTGTGTTCCATTTCGAGAAACACTTGAAGCCACAGAGCTATTTCTCTTTCAAACATATTGACACCACAAATGTGAAGGGAGAAAAGCACACACAGCTAAGAAGCCCACAGCAAACCCAAGTGCTCTGAGAAGTTAGTTCAAACCTAGAAGAAAACTGTTAACAAGAGCCTGGATCCATAAGCACAGCTCAGCACGGCAGCTGTGAATGAAAACCGAGCCCACAGTGCAGCCCTTCAGGGAAGCTCTGCAAAGCCATGGCAAGGTCGGGGTGGGGTAGGGTTGAGAGCACTGGCTGCCCTTACAGGACCCAGGTTCAGTTCCCAGCACCTGTAACAGTGTGTAACTCTGGTTCTAGGGGACCTGCTACCTTCTTATGGCCTCCAAAGGCATCAGGCACACACACAGTACACATACACACATGCAAGCAAAACATTCATACACATAAAATAAAAATAAACAAATCCTTAAAAAATATTATCTGGCATTTGATCTAAGACAAAAATAAGGTTTTTATAAGTTTGGTGAAACATTCTGAACAGGAAAGAAATTTGAGATCTGTCTAGTCGGTCCCAGGATATGAAGTTCTAACTCCTAAATTCACACTGGAAGGAATAAAGGATGGAAGGGATATATCTATTTCCCACTTATCTCTGGAACTCACAATAAAAAGGAAAACTTTAAAGATATAAAAATATATTAACAAATGTCTACTTTTTCCAGATCTATTTCAAATTTGTACTAATGTACTCCTAAAATCTTTAAGGATTTTACACACAAAACTCCATCCCAAGTCTACCCACTCCTAGGACGGCTGTTGAACTGAGAAGAGGCATCAATTGAGGAGACTAATGGGTTAAATCGATGGCTACGGATCTCATCTGGAGAGACAGCAAACAGCCCTGTCCTCACAGAAGGGCCTGGCCTGTGTTCACAGATGACATAAGTATGGAGAGTCAGAAGGAAGCTGTCTGTCTGTCCAGGTCTGAGAATGCCCTGTTACATGCTGTGCACAAAGTGGCAACATCCACCACCTTCAGAGTGCACGCCTTAAGTTCATCTGATGATGTGCGAAGGCTTCCAGGTCTCACCTCAGTAAGTGTCAAAGAGAGGAGTTCGGACAGACCTACCAGGAGGAGTGCAAGCGTCCGCAGGAGACTGGACAAACGTGGATCGTCTTTTGGTGGGCATGGGCAAAGCCATCTTCTGCTCTTTGTGCTTTGCCAGGGCAGCCTGAACCGCTTCTGTGTGGATATCTGCAAAGGGAAGCAGACAGTTATTTGCACTTGTGCTGGATGGTAACCTCTGAAGGATGAACTTTTGGTACTTAGGTTGTCAAAAACACCGGGGTGTGGTGGTACTGTGTTCCCCAAAATACTGTGTACCTTAATAAACTTATCTGGGGTCAGAGAACAGAAAAGCCACAAGACACTTAGGCTAGAAAATGTTAGCACACGCCTTTAATCCTACCATTCCAGAGACAGAAATCCCTCTGGATCTCTGTGAGTTCAAGGCCGCATTGGAAACACTCAGGCATGGTGACTCATGCCTTTAATCCCAGAAAGCAGCCTTTAATCCCAGGGAGTGGTGGTAGAAAGCAGAAAGGTTTATAAGGCATGAGGACCAGAAACTAGAAGCATTTGGCTGGTTAAGAATTTGGCTGGTTAAGCTTTCAGGCTTTGGAGAAACACAGTTCAGCTGAGATTCATTCTGGATGAGGACACAGAGGCTTCCAGTCTGAGGAAACAGGACCAGCTGAGGAATTGGCAAGGTGAGATAGCTGTGGCTTGTTCTGTCTCTCTGATCTACCAGCATTGACCCCAATAATTGGCCTCGGGTTTGATTTTATTAAGACTCTTTAACATTCATGCTACACCGGGGGGCTGGGCGGTAGTGGCACACACCTGTAATCCTAGCACTTGGGAGGCAGAGGCAGGCAGATCTCTGTGAGTTCGAGGCCAACCTGGTCTACAAAGCAAGTTCTAGGACAGCCAGAGCTACACAGAGAAACCTTGTCTCGAAAAACCATACACACAAAAAAAATAAATTAAATTAAAAAAAAATAGGCAAGGGAGAGGTTTAGGTGGTTTTATTTATCTTTTGAGTCAGATCAATTAAGATAAAAAGCAAAGATAGAAAGAGAAGAAGTCAAGAACAATGTCACAGAGAACAGTGAAGACTGATTACCCAACTGTGGGACACAGCTAAGGGGCCAGGGGGCGGGAGTTAATTCTAGGGAAATATTTACTGGGTCCTAAACTGAAAATGTTGATCAGAACATGTCCAACCAAGTAGTTTAGGGTGTACTTGGCTATCGGGAAGAACTCAGCTGAGACCCTTCAGGGCTGTGCCACAGGAACAGAAGGGATGATTCTGGTCTAGAAAGTCACAGGGGCACATGTTACTCCTTTTCCAGTCTGCACACAGCTCTGCCCTCTTGCACATATCCTAGGAACCTGAAAATTAACATATTCCAAACAGAACTCTGGCTTCTCCACCCCACTACAACCCCCCCACCTCCCACCACTCTGCATACAGTATGACGCATTCTGCCGGTGCTCTGTGAATGACCCTCTTACAAGACATTCAACTTGGACTTCTAGCCTGCACACACATGCACACACAAGTACATAGCCAGTCACACCAACACAAACGTGCATACACAAACATGTACACCTGCCCCTTCACACACAAAGACTAAAGGGAAGTAAGGAGGCTCTTACAGATCCTACTGAGGTAGAGCAAACCCAGGGTACTTCCCACTTGATGGTCTCTCCTCACCCAGCAATGGCTCCAGCCACATCCTTCCAGGCTTCTCTGCTCTTAAGTGTGACCTCAGATGAGCTCGTCCAGGCAGACCCTTCTTTGGGGGGATTTAAACTCTGAATCAGAAAGCGTAGGTCCTAGAGCACATGGAGCTAATGACAACGACTCAGAAAGGAGAGATTCTGAACTTGAAGTGAGATCCCCAGAGTTCTCTCCCGTTCTAGGGGTTTCTCAGCCGTTTCCTTCTGTGACCTACACCAGCTATTTAAGGTAGCCCAAGTCGGCAGCTGCTCGTGTACCCCAACAGCGCTGACTAACACAAATAAAAACTCTAACCATATAAACAGCTCCACAGCGGAATTTCAAGGGCTCCAGAGTATTTCGCTGAATTAACAAATCCCAACTTAAGCAACCCTCTAATATCAAATATTAAGTTGTTTATATTTTTCTTACTACTGTCCACAATAAGAGTAATTTTCACTTAGGACACATCTAATTATTTCCTTAGCATTAACTCCAAGGAAAGGGGTGAAATCAATGAGTATTCACTTCTTACTAATGCTTCCTTAGAGTAAGGATTTTTCTCTTATATAACCACTGTTGAGCTGTGAAATCTGGAAATTTAGCCAGGTGTGCTCTAGCAAGCACTCAGGAGGCAGGGACAAGTGGATCTCTGTGAATTAGAAGCCAGTCAAGGCTACACAGTGAGATCTTAGTTTTTCAATCTGGAACCTCAACACTGATGCACTCATCCTACATCGGATTCACAATTCACATTTCAGTTCAGTTAGCTGTCCCAATAATGCATGGTTTCCT
Organism: Peromyscus eremicus; assembly: GCF_949786415.1. Taxonomy (NCBI): domain Eukaryota; kingdom Metazoa; phylum Chordata; class Mammalia; order Rodentia; family Cricetidae; genus Peromyscus; species Peromyscus eremicus. Next base: position 3,494,042 of record NC_081436.1, read on the forward strand.
GCTAGCTTCTCCTGATCTGGACACACGTTTCCTTTAGTCATCCTGATTCTTTATCCTCTTATAATCTGGGACAGTGTCTTAGTCTTCCTGTCCTGTATTACCGTGACATTGTTGTATAGCCTATTTTCAGAAAATATCCCCTAATGTTGGCAGCTTTGATATATTCTTATAACTAGATTCAGGTTATATATTCTGACAGGGATACCAAAAGAATGTGCCATTCTAAAACGATGACAGTAATTTTGAATATTCTGTTAGATAGCGTCTGTTAAATTAATCCATGTGGTGATGGTAGTGGTGGTGGTGCTTCCTCCTCCTCCTCCTCCTCCTCCTCCTTCTCCTCCTCCCCCCTCCCTCTCCTCCTCCTTTTTTTTTTTTCCAGAGACAGGGTTTCTCTCTGTAGTCCTGGCTGTCCTGGAACTCCCTCTGTAGCCCAGGCTGGCCTCGAACTCACAGAGATCCGCCTGCCTCTTCCTCCCGAGTGCTGGGATTAAAGGTGTGCGCCACTGCACCTGGCATGTTTTGTGTGAGGTTTTGTTTTGGTTAAAAAAACAACAACAACAAACAGCCGGGTCTCCTGATAAATGTTTTCTTGTACAAGTTCCCTTGGTCATGGCATCTCATCACAGTACTAAGACAGTACTGGTGGCCAGGTGCTCATGTAGAGGTCAGAGGCCGTTCATTTCTCCCGCTATGTGAGGTCCAAGAAGTGAACAAGTCATCAGGCTTGGCAACAAGTGCCTGTGCCGCTGAGGTAAAATAAGTGTTCATGTCATCTGACCATTTTCCCCACCAACTTCTGGCTTTGTCTTCCCTTAATTTCTCTTCCTGTGTTAGAGATACCAGATACAAATTGCCAAGAGGTAAACTTCTGCTGTTTTCCCACCACCATAAACAATTTTATGTGGCCTTTACTGCATCAGAAAGTCTTTCTATATATATAAAGTCCAAGTGATAGAAGAGTCCACTGGGGGTTGGAAATTTAGCTCAGTGGTGCGCAAGGCCCTGGGTTTGGTCCTCAGCTCCAAAAAGGAAGAAAAAAAAAAAAAAAAAAAAGAAGACGACTCCACTGGTTTCCTTTGGTACGTGTATCCTTGTATCATTCAGATTTCTAATCCAGAGAGGTGAAGTGGGAGACAGGTGTGCTCTACACCGTCTTCCACCTGTGTGAAGTGAACACCAGTATTTCAACAGTACTTGTGTGCCCTGGTGATCTGCAATGCCAGCTACAGATCCCACAGTAAAGACTCTCAGAAGTACACTGGTCTACAGCTGAACTTGCTACTCTATCTTAATGGTCTGCCAACAGGCGTGTGCTCCATACAAACTGTTCGAATTATGAGATCACTATAACATAGTTAATATCTAGTTATTTCTCACCCTTCTCTGTGTTTTCTAAGCCATTCTTCATTTTTCTAAACAAACCTCAAAAGTAAGTTCTCTGGCCCTGCAAATTCTTTGACAACCCAGTTCTATGTACTAAGTGGGGCAGGAAGATAGAATTTCAATGCCATATTTCACATTATCTGCTTTGATAAATCATGTTCTTTTACACAGAGTAAACGAGCTATTTATCCTTCAGAATGGCTAAGACAGCACCAGCATGCAGCCTGCCCTGGACAGCACACCCCGCCCGGCCCTGCCCCTCTTTTAGCCGCTGCCTTTGTACCCTGAACTGTGTGAAGGATTGTGTGTTTTCATCTGTGTTTCCCCAGAACGTCATGCTGTGCTCAGATCACAGGAAGAGCTCACAGGAAGTGCTCCATCACTGCTGGCTAAACTCAGGTCCATACCTTCTGTAGTATGAAGTGTACTAATACAGAAAGACATGACCTGGACCACCTGTGGCAGCCGCCTTCCACAAACAGAACAGATTTGTACAAAGACAAGAGAAGCTCTCATCTAGATGAAAGAGGGAGGTATTGCAGCATTCCCCAACACAAACTCAGAAGACTCCAAACTGATGGTGAGCATGTGTAGTAAGACATGGAGTGACTCACATGGACTATCACAGCCCAGTTTGCTGTCCTGCTTGCAATTACACCCCAGGGAGGTTTTTATGGGTCATTTTGTCAACAATAAGAAAAATAAGCAGTGGGGGGCATGCAGTGGCCAAGCACTTGACTGGAGTGTGTGAGGCCCTAGTCCAATCCTACTTCAATCCTTAGAACCACCAAAAAGAAAAAAATTAGTAATTCTATGAAAACAATCTGAACACAGACAACACTAAGTAAGAACTTTGCAAGATCCACCAGCTCAATAGGAGGGTATGTTTTCCTCTCATGTCTCTGTGCCTATGAACGTTAACTAATGTTCAGACTCCTGCGTGCTGGGATTATAGGTGTACACTAACTACCACGTCCAGTTCCAGCTATTACTTTTAAAACCATAGCACCAAATTCCTTTCCTTTACTTTGGGTTCTCAAATGAAATAATTTTACGTGCATTTATATTTATCATACTATTTTAGTGTTCCCTAAGTCTACTCAAATCCAGATTGCCATATCTTATTGAAATCTTGACACTGTCTTATAAAATAGACATATTAAAATGTTTTTAAAGCCGGGTGGTGGTGGTGGTGGTGGTGGCAGCGGCGGCGGCGGCGGCGGCGGCGGCGGCGGCGGCGGCGGCGGCGGCGGCGCACGCCTTTAATCCCAGCACTTGGGAGGCAGAGCCAGGCGGATCTCTGTGAGTTCGAGGCCAGCCTAGTCTACAGAGCGAGATCTAGGAAAGGCGCAAAGCTACACAGAGAAACCCTGTCTTGAAAAATCAAAAATAAATAAATAAAAAATAAAAAAATAAAATGTTTTTCAAAGGGGTCCTTGTATTAGAAGAAATACGGTTTGCCACTGTCTTGGAAAATAAGAAAGCATTTCCAATGAGATAAAGTCCTTTCTCAATGACAGGACAGGAGCAAGCCAGTGCTCTCACTGGTTCTTTATCTCCCCAAGTATGTCTACAAGTGACAGGAAACGTGAGAGCAATGCGCCAAGGACAGGCATTGTCCCCGCTGATAAGTCTTTGGGAGGCCTAAACCATCTGTGTCACTAAGAACTGCACGGTAGGAGTCAGAGCATCAGGTCCAAGAACACCGGGCCACCCTACTGTCCCTGCAGGAAAACCCTGGCCCAGACTCTGGTGTCAAAGGAGGCAGACCAGTTATTCTAGCCAAGCTTCCCACTGATGAGAACGCAGCAGCCGTCCTAACAGACTGTGACGGTTCAACAGTGCAGGATTCATCTTGATCGCTGATAAGGAAATCACTTCCGATGTTCAGTCCCTGGACAAAGCTGACTTTGGATTTCTCTGCCAGAAGCCATGGAAGCTGAGGATTGTTCTCCAGCTTAACAGGGTGATGCTAACACACCTTGAATGTCCTTTCTCATTTTATTGTTTTATTAGGGGTGGCTAATTTCTCAAAAGATCAACATCAAAGGTGTTGTTAGATGGACTCACTTTCTGCTGTAAGCATTAACTGTGTGTTTTCTACACTTGGAAACAAACCACACTGTGTAGAAAGCTGTACCACTCCTAACAGTCAGGAAGAAGAGGTACTAACTACATCAGCAGCATATTCAAGGGCCTCTGGCTAAGCACCAATAGCAGGTCACAGGAGCTAAACTAACTCCTAAAAGCAGGGGCTGGAGAGACGGCTCACCAAGTAAGAGCACTGGCTGCTCTTCCAGGGGACCCAGGTTCCATTTCCAGCACCCACATGTCGACTCACAAAAGTCTGTAACTCCAGTTCCAGGGGATCCAACAGCCTCTTCTGACCTCCATGGACACTCGGCACACACATGATACACAGACATACACGCAGGCAAAACAGCCACACACATAAAATAAATAAACTCTGAAAACATAAGCTCTTACAATTAGATCCGAAACACTAAGCACAAAGGCTATTTAGAGTCAACTGTGACTGAAATGTCACAGGTGCCGATAAACAAGAGTTTTTTTCCGGTCACACTTACCAGCATTAAAGTACCAAGCCTTTCTGTGTACATACCACCTCACTCTGAATTGCAAGTGTTACTAAACACCCCTTATGCTCTTGAGCTACTTTGTGTGTGGCATCTTGTACAGCCCTCCTCATGACTAGAGATCCAGAGGTGGAAGCTCCCTTCCCTCATCTCTGCAGTTGCTACTGATTTCAGGAATGCCAGAACTCTGAGACCATTACATTCTCCATTGTGCTGAGAGTCTCCATGGCTATTCAACTGAACAGGTCCCAGTACACTGAAAGCCACAGTGTTTGTCTATCTATACTTACCTGCCTTTTATGTTCCCCTTATGACAATGTTGCAATTCTCATAGCTCTTCATATTTTTGGAGATTTCTTTTTAATGTCAGGGAGGTGCTTTTTAAAGAGTCATATCATTATTTATTTTATGTGTATGGGTATTTTGCCACAATCTCGTGTGTGTGTGTGTGTGTGTGTGTGTGTGTGTGTGTGTGTGTGTGTGTGTGTGCGCGTGTGTATATGCATGTGCTCACGCCACTGGATGCCAGATGAGGGCATTAGATCCCCTGGAACTGGAGTTACAGACAGATGCATATAGGTGCTGGGGATTGAAACTGGATCCTCTGGAAGAGCAACAAGTACTCTGTTTGTTTATTTGTTTGTTTTTTCGAGACAGGGTTTCTCTGTGTAGTTTTGGAGCCTGTCCTGGATCTAACTCTGTAGATCAGGCTGGCCTCAAACTCACAGAGATCCGCCTGGCTCTGCCTCCCAAGTGCTGGGATTAAAGGCGTGCGCCACCACCGACCAGCGATACAAGTACTTTTAACCATTGAGCCATCTCTCCATCCCTTCAGAGATTTAAAAAAAAAAAAAAAGGGATTTATTTTATTTTCATTTTTGTTTCTGTGTTGTGTGTTTGCATACATACGTGTGGGTGCCCTTGGAGGCCAGTAAACGGGATCAGATCCTCTGGAGCTAGACTTAGAGGCTGTTGTGAGCCACTCGATTTGAGTGCTGAGACCCAAACTAGATCCTCTGCCAGAGCAGCAAGTGCTCTCAGCCACTGAGCCGCAGAGAGTATTTTTGAGACTCACCCTTTCTTCCCTACTTACTGCTCCTTCCTGGCCTGTCTCTGGCTGGTTTCCTCCCTCCCACAAATCCCAGAAAGATAAATACCACCCTGACCACCACTGAAGTCTTATCACTGTCCTTGTACTTATCAAATACCTGGCTCACAGACTACACTTCCTATCAGCTGGGGAATTCTAAAAGTGGTTCAAAATGGCAGGGGCTCGAGATCGCAACTAGGTTTCTGGAAGAGAGCATCACAAACTTCACATCAGCCAGTGAGCTCACAAAGCTTTTTTGATCTACAATCGTTTTTGGACACAGAATTCAGGAAATAATTTTCTTGGTCCCTTAAATTAAGTCTTTTATCATAATCCATTAACACGTCAAGAAAGAAAGATAAACCAGGGGAGAAATCAAAATCTCCCAGAAGGCTCGAAATGAGAATTCTAAGTGCCCAATCCCTTCTTCTCTGGTTAGAGCACACCGCTGACTGTGAGTTGGCCTCCAAAAGCGACAGTGGTACCTAGGAAACTAGGTTGGATGCTTGGCAACAAACAGGAAGTCTGGATATGCTCTACTGCTTCCAGAGTAAGTTACCTCCTTCTGATCCACCCTTAAATGCAGCTGCGTTTAACTGGGAGTGGTGGTGTACACCTGTAATCCCAGCACTTGGGAGGCTGAGGAAGGAGGACTCGTGCATCGAAGAGCAACCTGGGCCATAATCCAGTAGCCAAACAAGCAATCCTACTTCACTTGCTTCGTGTCCCCAAAGGACCTCTTGAGCACTGGAGTACAGCTGTGTACAGCAAGCAGTGTGCACTGGAGGGAGCTACCAGAACAAATAAAACCAGAACAGATGTCCGCTCTGCTAATCTCTTAGTACACTTCAGAATGCTCAAGATTTGGCCTCTGGAAACCTTCCCTAGCCTGTCTTCACTCCTGCTGGTCCCTGCACTCTAAGTTCCAGCTAACTTTTGGGCCTACTATCTGGTGCCACTTCCCTGACTAACTCTTGTCTCTCTGCCATGACTCTCCTATTACCTGACCCCTCAGGACAAGTAAGTTTCGAGGGAAATTGGTCTGATGTGAAGTAGTTTAGTGGTGGTGACTGAATATCTCTCATCTTCATCATCCCATATGTAAAAATATGTGTCTAATAAAATCCATTCACAGAAGGGATTGGTGGGCTCTGTAACCATGTCCTTTTAAATGCTGTTTCCGAGAGGATATTTTTCAATTCGAGAAAAGGTCATGGTAACTTTAGCTGGTAAAAGGGGACAAAATCTAGAGGAAACAAACTAATACTCAGTTAAGTTTTCCAGCCTAGCTCTGTTCCCTAAGTCACAGGATGTGCTGCACAGCGGACAGACAGTACACGGGTGTCAGAGAGACGCTCTGGGATTTGTTCCTCGGCGCACCACTGCCCCGCAGAGCACAGCACTCTGTCCTGCTCCCTGCCTGTAGCACCTTCTGGTTAGAGGATGTCAAGCTGGAGCTCACTCTAGGAAGTTCCACTGCGTTTTGTCAGGTCTGAGAGCCATGGACTGTTCAGCAACTCTGCACACACCGGAAGAGCTGCCTCCTCCTCCCACGGGACTGAACTCCCACCTTCTTTCGACTTATTTACTCAGAGTGATGTTGTGCTTGTCTGGATCCTTTTCTGAAACTGAAATTTCTTGAGGGCAGAAATGGTCTCATTTGCTGCTATCCGGTCAGAAAACTTGAGAATCTATAGCTGACACTCAGTACATGCTGGACACACCACTGAGTGAAGGAACACAATCTCCTAGCTCAAGTGCTCAGGACACAGTTCACACTGCTTGAGACATACAGTTCATACTACTCAGGACACAATTCACACTGCTTGAGACATACAGTTCATACTGCTCAGGACACACAATTCACACTGCTTGGGACACACAGTTCACACTGCCCAGGATACACAGTTCACATGCCTGAGACAAACAGTTCACACTGCCCAGGACACACAGTTCACACTGCCTGGGAAATACAGTTCACATTACTCGGTACAAACAGTCCACATTGCTCAGAACACAGTTCATACAGCTCGAGACACACAGTTCACACTACAGGCAGGAAAACTTCTGCAATTCCTTCTCACCTGATCGGTAGCGCTCATCTCTGGCCCCTCCAGATCGAGTTCGATGGTACTTGGAAGGAGCGGAAGTCTGAGCCGCAGTGGGAGCAGGAGTCTGGTTTCTGTCTTTTTGTCCTGTTGAATCAGTTTCTAAAAGGAAGTTTGAAGATGGTTACCCAATGGCAACGGGGGAAGTGGTGTCTTCTGAGCACTTGGCTCAGTCCTGCAGCAGTGGCAGGCAGTTAGCCTCCATCTACAGTAAAGGGCTAACAGTTAAGGTAGGCCTCAAGCTAAAACTTACCTGACAGCTGTAACCATCAATGGTCTAATGGGAAAGAAGTAGCTGGACAATAAACGCTGTGTTTAAGTCATCCTAAGACTGGTCCATAAACGGCTAAATCACAAGGTCACGGTTGTTACCACTTGGTTTGTGTTTTCTGCAGTGATGAGGAACACCCAGGCCTCATGTGAGATAGGTATGGCTTCACCACTGAGTGACACCCTGCGTCTAGAGTATCTTTTAATATACTGTATTTGAGAGAACAAGGAGGGATGTGTTTGAGGATGCTCTCCATCTGTATGAGTCCATAGATCTAGAGATGTTCTTTTTTTTGTTTTTGTTTTTGTTTTTGTTTTTGTTTTTCGAGACAGGGTTTCTCTGTGTAGCTTTGCGCCTTTCCTGGGACTCACTTGGTAGCCCAGGCTGGCCTCGAACTCACAGAGATCCGCCTGGCTCTGCCTCCCGAGTGCTGGGATTAAAGGCGTGCGCCACCACTGCCCGGCTCTAGAGATGTTCTTTACGGCTCCTATTGCTGGAATTTTCACTTAAAGTTTGATAACTGAGCAGAGTATGACAGCGGTGGAGCTTTTAAACCTGTCATGTCTCATATGATGTGAGTGTCGCTTCACATGGCACTGGGGAGGTCATAACAAGACAGCCCTCAGTCCAGTTCAGGTGAACTTGAGCCCCATGCCGACTCACTCTGGTCTCCCCGTCCTGACTCTAGCTGTCCCTTCCACTGCCTTTAACATGCCGTCAGTCACCGACTTTAATGTCTGAGTTTGCAGACCAGCCTTTAAGTCACCCTCAATTCTCAACAGTCCACTTCAAGTAAGAGCTGCACAGAATTCACTTTACTCTCTGTCTCTTCTTCATTTGTTACTTTTATTAGTCTTAGACAATGGTCAACAGACTATGGTCCATCTCCTGGATTTTTGTTTCATTTTGAGACAGGGTCTTTATGTAGCCAAGACTCGCCTAGAACCTGGAACCCTCCTGTCTCAGCCTCTTCAGTGCTGAGATTACAAGTGTGTACCACCAAACCAAGCTATACTGATTTTATGCTTCTTTTGCTTTTGCTTGAGACAGGGTCTCACATCTTCCTAGCCAGCTGGGAACCCGGTATGCAGGTGAAGCTGGCCTTGAACTCCTGATCCTCCTGAGTGCTAGGATTACAAGTGTGCCACCATGTTGAAAGGCTTAAGTCTGTTTTTACAAACAAATGTATTGGGACATAGGCAGGAACAGTCATGTCCAGTGTCTGTGGCTGCGTCCATGCCGTCCGGGCAGAAGTGAGTAGCTATGACAGGCCCTAGAGGACCTTTCAAACCTAAAATACCATCTGGCCCTTTACAGAAAGCCGTTACCAACCGACCCACAATAATCACATCATCCTAGTTTCCATTCTGCACAATAAGCCTGCAAAGTCGGGCCCCCTGCCACCCTTAGTAGGAAGAGAGACAGGGCTGGCTGGCTGGCTGGAAGCTGCAGAGCCAGAGCACAGACCCAGGCTTGTCTAGCTCTGCTGCTTCTCAAACAAAAGGCTCTAAAGAGGGACGAAGGAAATCTCCCAGGACTTTTAAAAAGGAAAGTGATGGGGATTAATGACTCAGGCTAGGAGCATCAGTGCTTTGGGATTCAGGAGTTAGGTAAAGAGGGAGAAGCATCCGACCAACCAACCGAAAACCCCACAACCCCACACCACTGTCAGCCACAGAAGAGATTCTGCAGAAAGCCACTTGTTAGAGAAAGTACTTGAAATACAGTCCAACTAACTTTAAATAGAGAACAAAAAACAGAAAGGAGCTATTTTTATTTCTACAGTCAGATGACATAACCAGGAAGGAAACCACATTAGCACACATGAGCTACTTTGTAAATATGCACAGGGAAAATGGTTTGAGATGGCACACTCATCCTCAAAACATGCTCCTATTGGTTTGGAAGATTTTTTTGTTTATTTAAGTAGGGTTTTTTTGGGGGGGGCTGGAGGGGCCATAAAAACTACAATTGTTATTATCTACCACTGGTTATTTTACTAATCAAACAAACAACATAGCAAATTACTCTAAGAATCAATCCAGATTGTATAGTTCATAATTTAAATGTTAAAAAGAATGAACGTAAATTCTTAAAGGGGGAGACACAAAGTATTAAGTATTTTTACTATCTTTCTCAGACATGCTTCTGCTTTATGTTTTTCAACATAAAAATAGAGAAAGATAACGTAAGCTAAAGAATGGAGACACGACAGTCACACGTCTGGGAACGACTTGGAGCAAGCACACGTTTCCACTCAGGACGAGCTGCAGGTTATCACAGGTCAGGCAAGGGCATATGCACAGAGAAAGTCTTCTAATGAAAATGGGGTCAGCTGACGCACAGCCAAGCGACAACCGCCAAATGGACACCAAAACAAAGCCCACACAGATCTCTACCAAGTAACCAAGTAATGGGAGCTCTGTGGCGTTTGTCTCTGTTTCCTCAAAAATCCATTCATCTAAGCCAACCCTTTTTCTCTGGGGTCTAAAACCATGACAATAAACTTGGCTCAATTGTGTAACACATCTGCTTCAACTTGACAAGAGGCTATCTTCAAAGGATGTAAAAACAGCCAGGCACGTTGGCCCACACCCATCACTTCAGCATTCAGGAGGCTGAGGCAGGACAACTGCTCAGAGTTTGAGATCATCCTGGGTTATACAGTGAGACTCTGTTGCAAAGACAACAAACAAAGCCAGCAAGATGGCTCTGTGGCCAAAAGTGCTGTCACCAAGCCTCCCAATCTCACAACCAGAGCTCAATCCCCAAGACCCACACAGCAGAGGAGAGAACTGACTCCTGCAAGTTGTCCTCTGACCTCCACATACTCCACAGTGCAGATGTTCAGGGACACACACACACACACACACACACACACTGAATGAATGAACAAATAAACATAAAAAGAAATTGTGAAATAAAAACAGAGTCACACAGACTCCCAGGAAGCGCGGAGTCCACCAGGAGAACATCACGGCTCGGTGGCTCATCTTCCTGAAACAGAACAGTCACTCTCTATGAACTTTTACTTCTAGCTACTGCTTTGAGACAGGCTGGTTCCAGAGAGCTGTGTACAACTGTGTACCGCTACAGAGCTTTGGCTGAACATAAAACCCGATGTTCAAGACAGAACATTTAGGGAATACCTACGTGTAAAGAAGAAAATTAAAGTGATACTGAGAGCCGGGCGGTGGTGGCGCACGCTTTTAATCCCGGCACGTGGGAGGCAGAGCCAGGTGGATCTCTGTGAGTTCGAGGCCAGCCTGGGCTACAGAGTGAGTTCCAGGAAAGGCGCCAAAGCTACACAGAGAAACCCTGTCTCGAAAAACTAAGGGGGGGGGGGGGGAGTGATACTGATTCTCTTAAACTAAAAGTTATGACCTTTCAAAATAAAACAATATTCAGTTTTCATGTTCCTGGATAAAAACTGACTGTTTGAGCAGACTTCTCCAACACTAAGCTTAGTTATCTTTCCGGGAACTGGCAGATCAGTGTGTACTTCTGAGAGAGAGGGTAGCACAGTGTCCTGGGTAGGTTACAGAGATGCTGGAGGGTTAGTACACCCTACTTGCAAACGCACTGATTTATGGATGAAACTGGAAACAATACACTCCAGGCCTCATCAAGGATGGAGGTGTCTGAGGGCACAGGAGGGCAGAGACCATTATTTAACACTCTACAAGCCGCTGATGTGCAGGTAAGATGTTGACCAAAGGTGAATCATCCCTGTCCAATCAGATCTCAGAAATTACTTGGGGAGCTACAACACAAGTTTCCATGTTTGGGATAAGTGTGTAACTTTACTGCCATGGTAAGGAAAAGTTAAAAGCAAAGGGGAAATTCAGTATATGATGCAACATAATCAGATAATCTATGAATTAAAAAGAAAAAATTCAGACCCTTCAGTCTGAAAAATATCACTTTATATATAAGGATTAGATGAGACTTACAGGTCCCCTGTGTAATGGAATGAAGCACTGATGAGATACACCAGAATTCTTTACTCTTTCACTGTTTAGTTTATAGAAATAAAGGTATCCATGAAGTCAAAGTACTCTGAAAGGCATGAAGTATATATAAGAGCTGGGACAGAAGCCTCAGCCTCACAGTGAAGTCTCCAGTCCCAGTGTGAACTCAACAGAGATCACAACAGGATGATGCTTCAGCCCTTCAGTCACAGTCAGCTATGCGGAGCAGCCACTAGGGGTCACCAACACGTTTAAAGGTGATGGTAGGTTTGGTTATGGGTTTGTTTGTGTTGTTGTTTTTAAATAGGTTTTAAATTCTTCAAAACATTCCTTTTCAACAATCAACATGCATATAACTTATTACTCTTTTCAGAAAGATGGTGTGTCTTCTGTCTGCTGCTTGAACATAGTGGCAATGACAGGTCATAAAGGAACAGGTATATTTACCGGAAGAAAACAGTACACAGCTTTCCCACCCAGGAAAACTGGGGAAAGCCAATTCGGTTCTTACCCTCTGGCTTGGCCTATGATTTCGGAGAGAGTCATGTATATAGGAGCAATAGAGTGAAACAAGAGAGGTCTGAGGAACCATGGAATCAAACACTTGCATTTTTAAAGGTGATTAGAGTGGACGTGCTCTCCAGTCTTGTGGTGCTGGTGTCCATACAGGAGCACCAGCTAATGATCATTAATGTTTCATGTTTTCAACTGGCATGTTTCCTATTAACTTCATACATGTACACAATGCAGGTCTTCTGGCTACTGTCTCCTCTTACCCTCACTGACACCCTCCCTCCCACTCCCACAACCCCACCTCAAGTTTTCACATTGTGGTATGTGCTATAAAGCTCTCTGGGCCCACAGAACAGGGAATTACACTTGTGTGAGTTTCCGGAAAGACGTGTGACAATTAAGGGGTACTGAGGCAGGACCCGGCTGGGCACAGAGAAGGGAAAGTCACCTCATTCCCCAGTGTGATGTTTGCAGCAGCCAGGGAGGGACAAGGAAGACTGGCGGAGCCAACACAGCTCTGCACAGGAAACGAACCGCTCTGGGAAAGGAAGGCGGGCTCAGGCCGGCTGCTCTGAGTCCACCTAAGTCCACCGGTGTGGTTCAAACGGGAATGACGGGGAGCAGCGGCTCTTCAACTTCCTTTTCTTTCCTTCTCCTTCCCTCATCTCTGCCTCCTTCCCTGCACGAGACAAGATCGAGGCTATACACAGAAGAGGCTAGCTAGCCTTGGTCACTACATCGCCCTCCAACTCAGGGTCCCGTCTCAGCCTTCCACGTGCAGGCCTCACAGGCTCCTTAACACACAGCACTGTATACCACAGAAACAGCATCTGGCAGATGTGTTAGCAAAGCAGGAGGTCCATACAGAACTGCCTTCAGAACAACGACCAACTGTCAGCCAAGCCTTATGAGGGCCACTGCCCTCTTTCTCACCCTGTTCAAGGATGGATGAAGGTGCAGAGGAGCTGAGGCACGCGGACTCGCTGAGAGCCTCCCATCTGGGGAAAAGCCTGTGATGGTGGGTTCCAAGCCTGGGAAGCAGGTGGACTCTGGGAAGGAAGGGGATCAGCAGTCCTTCTACAGAGAGTTAGTGTCTGGACTGACCCCAACCCACAGATGTTCTGGGCCACAGGACACCAGGAAAGAGGCTGTGCCAGAGACTAAGGGGACCCTTCTGGGAACTCCAGCCTGGGAATTCAAGAGGAGCATGTCAGTCAAGAGGAATGGGCTCCACCTTCAGGATGCATCATGGGCCGCACAATCAGACTGGCTTTCAGTAGCACCCGGTGAGGCTCTTTGCTTTCGGATGCAGAGGCTGGACCACTTCCACTGCTGTCCAAGTCCCCGGGGCTCCTGGACAATTCAGGGGAAAAGAAGCCCCAAGAGGAAGGGACTGGACTTCCTTCTGATAAGATATATGGGGCAGATACAATGACGTGTGCCCCAGCCATGGCAACTCCCATCCTACCCACACCCACACGAAGAGCACAGGCCTGGGGCTGGATCTGAATCTGCAGTCTCTCCCTTATACAGGAAGCCTTCCCTGCAAGAAGCTTCTAAAACAAAATGAGATGGACAGAATGACTCCACAGCAGGTAGCTCTCACCTCTCAGAGGCACACACGGGCCCACTTAACCACACTCCAAAACATTGCTCCCGTCCAGCAACTGGATTCGACTAGCCCTCTGAGTTTCTCCAGGACGCTGTTAAGAACTCTCACACAGGGCGCATTTTGATCTTTGGCACCCTGTCCCTGTAACAGCCTTCCCGTGCCCTCAACGGTCAGAGTTTGTGGTGGGAGCGGCTCTCCTCCTGTGCTCCTGAAGTGACTGGCTTGGGTCGCTTACACCAAGGCTCCTAACAATTTGATCTCACTGGTCTCCTCACATCTACCGATGACAGTGGGTAGGATTTAAAGATCAGAACATTGATGGAAGGTCATGACTAAAGCTCCTGCTTAGCAGGGCTGGGGTGTGTCAACGAGTGAAGCTCCTGTGGGTGATCCCAGTGCGGTCCTACAGAGAGATGGGCAGTGGAGGGTGCCGGGTGGGGGGGTCCTTAGACGCTGTGGGCCAGCTAGCTTGGTGGGAGCAGTGGCGAAAGACAGCAAAGGGAGATCAGATCCTGTCTGGAGGTGGAAGGTGACACCCAAGGCTGTCCTCTGATCTTATGTGGGCACCCATTCACACACACGTATGCGGTGTGTGTGTGTGTGTGTGTGTGTGTGTGTGTGTGTGTGTTGATCTACAGGCCGAGGAGTGTGTAAAAGGTGAGCTCAGTCTGGTCCACATAGTGAGTTCCAGGCCAGCCACAGCTATCTAGTGAGACCCTGTCTTAAAGGAGAGAAAAAAAAAAAAAAAAAGGAGGGAGGGAGGGAGGGAGGGAGGTGGGGATGAGGACACAGACACAATGAAATGGGGTTGACAGAAGAAGAAATCAAATAAAGGAAAAACAAATACCTAGCGGTCAGAAACAACATCAGCACAGAACAGCAGAGGAAGCCCTTCACCAAAGCCGTCCAAAGCAGCTATGGAGACACTTGAACACAAAAGGTCTGGGATCCGTGGGAAGGAATCACAGGAGTACTTCAAGAGCAGTTTCTAATTAATTGATTAACTTTGACAGTGCTGGGAACTGAACTTACGCCCCATACATATGAAGCAAGCAAGCACTCCACTACTAACCCACACCCTTTTATTTCAAGGCAAAGCTGCCTTAAGCTGCCCAGGCTGATCTTGAACTTACGCTAATGCCCAGGGAGGCTTTCAATTCACCATCCTCCTGCCTCAAGCTCTCAGGTAGGAATAACAAGGCTGTTTCACCAGGCTAGACTTGGTCTCAGGGGCCATTTTAAACAGCAATGAGCTGCCAAAGCAAGGAGGCAGCAGGCCAGCTCTTCTCAGGCCTGAGGGAGGCTGTCAGCTTGCTGGTGAACAGCTAAGCTGAGGAACCAAGGGAGGAGACCATGTCTTCTGCTGTAAGGACCTCTCACTCACTATGTGGATGATGACCACCTCAAACTCCTGGTCCACCTGCCTTTACCTCCCATGTTGGGGTTAAAGGCATGTGCCAAAATATCCCCAGCTCTGAGATCTTTTAAATCAATACAAGTATCTTTGTGAAAAGCTAGAACAATCCTAACGGAAGTGCTGGGGTGAGAGGCTGGAGATGACTTAGTGGTTAAGAGTCCGGCGCTGCACCTGACCTCTGACCTAAGTTTGATTCCCAACACGCAAGTCTAGTGGTTTCACCACTGACTGTGACTCCAGTTCTAGAGGACCTGATTTCTTTTTCTCACCTTTCTGCACACACACACACACACACACACACACACACACACACACGCGCGCACACACACACACACACACACACACACAGAGACACAAAATTAAATACGTTTTTAAAAGAAAGAAAAAATGTTGGGATGAAGAATTCAGATATAACACGACAGAACGAACACTCCCATTTATGCCCACTCCTTTCCAAAATGCCTACTACAGGACAAGGGATCAACCTAGTTCAGGAGACAGAAAGAGCAGACAAGAGCTGACTCTACAAAAAATACAAACACGACTGATGTATTAACCTGAACAAAAGCAAAAAGTTGTCTAAGAAGGGCCATGTAATCACAGTAAACCACACGCTTAGCTGTGCTGGCTACATGTTTACAAACACCTTGCTAACAAAACACACACACACACACACACACACACACACACACACACACGCCCCTCCCTAACACTAAGCATAGCCTAGGGTATGTGTAGGGAGATGTCAACGGGGAAGGGAAGGGGTGTGGCAAGTCTGTGGTCAGGGAGGAAAGGGGACAGACACCGATCTTTGTCTGTTTCCCTGCACAGAAGACTGACCTTGGCTTTGCTCTATCACTGAGCTGAATCTCTAGCTCACGGTTTTTTGTTTTTTTTTTAAACACTTTATTTTTGAAACAGGGTCTTGGTAAACTGCCCAACTATGTACTGTATAGACCTTGAACTTGTAATCCTCCTGCCTCAGCCTCCTGGGTATCTGGAATTCCAGGTTTGTATCACCAGACTGAAACTAATCTTTTACAGAAGGAAATGAATAAATAATTCTCCACGTTGTTTAAAGTTGAGGAAAAGTAAAACAACAACAACTACTTAGAATACAGAGTAGTTATCAAAAACAATAAAAAAGACTGGAAGACATTTGTCCCTACAGAAGAGGCGGGGCACTGTGCATCTTGCTGGAAGCCTGTAATATCCAACTATTTAAAAGAGATAAATTAATTTCATTTAAAAATAAAACTTGATGGGTATGTATCCCAGTACAGGGCACTTGTGTGGCACGTCCCATGACTTCAGTTTCACCCTTAGCATTATCATAGAGAAAAGAAGAAGGAAGGAGGGCATTCAGCACTCAGGACTGAAGGAGGATGGTGAGTGTGAGATAAGCCTGGGACACAGCAAGAGCCTGTGCCAACAATGAACAGAAAAATTAACTGAAAACGGAAGTCTCCAGACTCAGGTGAGAATGAGCACACTCTGGACAGTGTCAGTAGATCTGAATGACAAGGTCACTAAGCATGGAGACAAGCTGCCAGGAGATCTAGAAAAGATCCCTCCAGTGTATAGAACAACCACTGGTTCTGATCCAACCATTTTTTCTGAAGAAACGCTTTCTGTTCAGCTCTGCTGATATCTGTACATGTTCTCAATGTGAGGCACAAAAGCAGTAAGAGTGTTCCTGAGAGACCTTCAGAGCCAGCAGTTCAATCAGACACAAAGAGGCCAAAAAGCTAAGGACAGCACAGGGAACTTGCTTAAAATGCAGCTCGGGAGCTGGAGAGACAGTAAAGGTGTCTGTCTATCTGATGTACAGACCTGGAGAGACGGCTCCATGGTAAAGGTGTCTGTCTATCTGCTGTACAGACCTGGAGAGACGGCTCCGTGGTAAAGGTGTCTGTCTATCTGCTGTACAGACCTGGAGAGACGGCTCCGTGGTAAAGGTGTCTGTCTATGTACTGTATAGACCTGGAGAGACGGCTCCGTGGTAAAGGTGTCTGTCTATCTGCTGTACAGACCTGGAGAGACGGCTCCGTGGTAAAGGTGTCTGTCTATGTACTGTATAGACCTGGAGAGACGGCTCCGTGGTAAAGGTGTCTGTCTGCTATATAGACCTGGTGACCTGGGTTTGGGCTTTGAAACCCACATAAAGGCAGAAGGAGAGAACCAACTCCATGAGGCTGACCTCTGACCTCCACATGTGTGCTGAGGAATATGCATCCACTCATATACAAATAGTAACAATAAATTACGTCTAGAAGAATGCAATCCAGACAAGGGAAATGGACTGTCTAGAACTTCTGTCATTCAGCAAACTCCTGTGGAGAGTGAGAGTACATGTCACAGCAAGTCAGTGGGCTCTAGGCAGAAGCAACAGAGACTCACGAAGGCGGGCCACAAAGGCTGGCTTTGTCCAGCGCTGCCACCTTGGTGTCCCAACAGCTCTTAGAACACTGCCATTCCGCAATAAACATGTGCTGTTGGTCTGTCAGCAACACCTGTGTATTTAAAATCAACTCTTTAAAAGTTATCTGAACTATTAGATATCTGTGTAGAGCTCAAAGATGAGAGACAGGATGAGCAGAGTGAAGTGTCCCACACCAAACCTCCCATTTTCTTGTTGCTCCAAAGACAGTCACACTTGGCCAAGAGAGAACGATTTAGAGGAGTCAGAACACATGCAGTTTGAAAAATCAGTTCTTTGGGCCATGTCAGAAGGAGAGTTAAGCTGCTGGCCCCTCCTGGAAGTGTGCTAACTGAGGCACGAGGGAAGCTTTGTTCTGGACTTCAGATACTTTTCAGCATGGCTCAGTAAGCCACTGGTGGCCAGAGCATGCGGCTCTCTCCGGGTAGGAGCTGAGAGCTACCAGGGACCATGTCCTCATTTCTTACGCTGTTGAAAGTGAAAGTGTTCAAGACTCTTCATCAAGATGGGTCCGCCTCTTTCAGACACCCTGACATTTAATATATGATAGTTCGGGTTTTATTCCTTACATGAGACTGTAATCTTCGTCAAGATGTAGCCACCTCTTTAAAGAAAGCATGACACTTAATATCAGGGAGAGTTTGGGTTTTATTTAAAGGAGCATCAGTTAGCTTGAATGTTGGGGTTTAAAAGTGATTTTCCAGGATAATTTGGACAGGTCACCTTCCTGCCATATAGTGAATGTACAAACTTATCCCCAAGATGCTACTGAATTAAATCAAATTAACCCAAATTGTCAGCACTTGATTTCCATGACTTATCTTCTGAACATGTTCTTTAGTTTTCTGTTATCTGCTATATTTAGACTGCTGAATTTTCCAATTTTAAAGATCATGTAGCATTTGAGAAAAGACACACACACACACATACACACACATACACACACACACACACACACACACACACGCACGCACGCACGACTAGGGGTGTAACTTGCTGGTAAAGTGTGTAGAAAGGGTGGATGAGAGGCTGGGAACTGAACTCAGGTAATGAGTACATGCATGGAAGTTCTAACAATACGATGTTGCAGTATTAACTTCTTATTCTAAAAGGTATTAGTGGCAAATGTTACTTTCCACTAGTACTGAAGCAGTCACCTTCATAAGAAGCCTCTTGGCATGGAGAGACGACTCAGTGGTTAAGAGCACTGGTTACTCTCTCAGATTTGGTTTGATTTGTGCTGGGTTTGATTCCTAGCACCCAAAAGCCAGCTCACAACCATCTGTAACTTCCAACTTCTAGTTTATATGCACAGACATATAAACACAGGCAAAACTCACATAAACATAGAAAAAATAAATTTAACAGCAACAGCAAAAGCAGCAGCAGCATCTTCTAGGAGTAAAGGGGAGGCAAAAAAAGAGTCTGGGAGAAGTGGACACATTTGGAAGGAGGAGGAGGCGCCTACCAAGATCCTTACAATGCCACTTTAAAAATATAGTGCTAAATGTCATTTTCAAAATCTACAGCTCTGTGGGGTAAAATTCACAAAGAGGTAATGTCTTCTTTGGATACAGAATTTATATTACATAGTCCGTCCAACTCTCAACCTATTCCTTCTGAGAAAGACAGATTCAAGAACAAAGGAGGATAAACAGAAACTGAGAGAAAGTACTAGCACTTTCCTTACTGAGCACCCGATGCCAACAATGTACCCAAGAAGAGAGCTGATCCGAGAGGGTAAGTACTGAAAGGACCAGTGAATAAAGATCAGTAAGTTCACGAAACAGTAACAGCAGATACTAAAATGTAAGATGGGAGTCGGTGGTAACCAACACCAAAGTACTGTAAAGTTCTTAGATGGGGAAAATTAAGATACTCAAAAATTAAGTTTGTATGTACTTTCAAACCCCCTTCGTTAGGCCTTGCTGAGGCAGGGATGTGCTCTAACAGGAGCTCCCTCCGAGCCCTAGAAGATAGTAACAGCTTTTAAAGACAGAAAATCAAAGCTTGACGGAATGACAGCGAAGTGATGCTGCCATAGTGACTGGTGCTTCCTCACGTGTGCTACGAGACGCAGGTCCCTGAACACACTTTCTGCCAACACTGACAGTCCAGTGGACAGAGGAGAGTGAAAACCAGAAGACCTGCACACAGTATGGCGTGTGAGCCAAGGGGCCATCACAGCACTGAACACCAGCACGAGTTAGAGAGCGACGGAGTTCTAGGCACGTCTTAGCAGCTTCCCTTGGTACAGGCATGTTCTCTGAGCACAGAGAAGTTAAGAACCACTTACCATAGGAAATAAGGCAGACAATCCTGGTGTACAACCCAGGAAATTCTGTCCAAGTTCATGAACCAACTTAACATAAACAAAAAAATTACAAAAGGAACCTGCAAACAATAAACCAGAAAATAAGCGAGTTCTTTAAAGAGACAAACACAGGGGAAGACCGGTAGGGGTGACAATGGCAATGAGACAGACAGACAGACAGACAAGCAGAGACTTCAGAGAATGCTGTGATAGCGCAATAAATCTGAAAACTTAAATACAAGTAGTTTCCTAGAAAAATTAAGCATACCAATTGGCTCACAAAGAAACCGAAAACTGATGACGTGGTAACTTAAGGTGGAGATGGAGGCCGGAGGACAACATGCAAGAACCAGTTTTCTTCTTCCAAGATTTGGGTGCAGGGACTCAAACTCAGGTTGCCAGCCATGAGGGTAAGCACCTCTGCTCCCTGGGCCATCCTGACAACCCTAGGTGAAGCTTCTAAGGATGAGCTGCTGGACGCTGTTGTAGTTGGGACTTGAGGGAAGGGGGACCTAGATTTGTTGTCTGTCTGTCCTGTGATACAACACCCTGACAAGCTCAGAGAACAGGTTATTGAAGCTTACAGCTCCAGGGTACAGTCCATCATTGTGGGAAAGGAGATGAAGGAAGGAATGTGAGATAGCTAATCATGTCCACAGTCAACAGCAGAGAGAGAATTAACACATGAAAGTGTCTAACTAATTTAGCTCAAGTTTCCTACCCTTGTATAGCCAGGACCAAACACAAGGAATGGTGTCGTCCACAGGGGCTGGCTCCTCCCTCATCAATGAACACAATCAAGACAATCCCCACAGACTTGCCCACAGGGCCAACCTGATGCAGACAATTTGTCAAATTAACAAAACCAGTGGGGGGGGGGGGGCGTTGAATTGGTGGTATTGTAAGGGCAATATTCGGAAGTCATCAGTTTAATTAATTTGAAAAAGTTGAAATAGAAGTGACTTTAAATGGATTATATAAAGAGATAGAGGCAGGGGAATCTCTATGAGTTCGAGGCTGGCCTGGTCTACATAGTGAATTCCAGTCTCAAAAAGAGGAGGAGGAGGAACAGAAGAGTACACAGCTGGGTCTATGGACCAGGGCTACTGGAAGGCTCTGGGTTGTAGATCTGCATGTAGGAGTTGCCAGTATTCCAATGATGAAGCCACAGTAAGAGTCCATTGTTCTCAAAATCTGGTTGCTGGACCAGCAACCTAAGCATTAGCTGGAAATCTAATGCAAACTTTCGGATTCCATCCTAAACCTATTAAATCAGAAATCCAGACTGGGCCTGCAATTTATGTACCTACAACCTACGGACTGGGAGAAGTTAAGGTGTGGGGCCTTATTGTAAGTATCCAACGTTTGCCAGCTGTGACGGTACACAACTTTAATCCCAGCACTGGGGAGGCAGAGGCATCCTGTGAGTTTAGGCCAGCTTGGTCTACATATCAAGTTCCAAAACAGCCAGAGCTACCCAGAGAGAGAGACCTTGTCTCAAAAAGGAGGGGAAAAAAAACAATATTTAATGCAAGATTGAGTTAGCAAGAATATCAATTAGGAGCAACAAGAAATTAGTATTTTTAAGTAGTCAATCCTCCACAGACATGCCCACAGGCCAGCCTGATCTAGACAATCCCTCCTTGAGACCTTCTCTCCAGGTGAGTCTAGACTGTCAACAAGAAGAGTTTAGAAGACTGCAGGCACACCTTCAGTCCCAGAGCTCCAGACACAGGTGGAGCTCTCTGAGTTCCAGGCTAGCCTGTCTACAGAGCTATACACAGAGAGACTCTGGAGAGAGGAGAGAGGGGGGAGGGGGGAGAGGGGAGGGGGAGGGGGAGGGAAGGGGGGAAAGGGGAGAGGAAGAGAGAGGGGAGAGAGGGGAGAGGGAAGAAGGGAGGAGAGGGGAGGGGGAAGAAGGGGAAGGGGGAGAGAGGGAGAGGAGGGGAGAGGGGAGGAGAGGGGAGGAGAGAGAGAGACAGACTGAGAAGTGAGTGCGAACACTAATCAGTTTGGTGGTGGGAAGTTCGGGTGCTGGTGTGGGCTGAGGAGTGCCACTGAGAGCAGAGGGAGGATGGAGGTGGGCGTGGCTAGCACAAAGGGAGGGCTGCTTTTTTTTTTTTTTGGTTTTTCGAGACAGGGTTTCTCTGTGTAGCTTTGCGCCTTTCCTGGATCTCACTCTGTAGACCAGGCTGGCCTTGAACTCACAAAGATCCACCTGTCTCTGCCTCCCTAGTGCTGGGATTAAAGGCGTGCGCCACCACCGCCCGGCCAGGAGGGCTGCTTTTTAACAGGATGGCAGTGTGCATGATGAAGGGCTCCCGAAGAACCGCCTGGGAGGGAGGCGCCTGCAGAGGTGCTGGGGCAGCACAGCTGTCAGCCTCTGCAGGGGCAGCACTGTGCCACCGTCAGTCAGAACTGCTCCACAAGGTGGAAGGAAGAAGCAGGCCCACTTTCTCTCAGTGTTACTGCTTTTTCAATTTTTCTTCTCTTTAAAATTAATTTTTGTGTGTGTAGAGGGGTTTTGCCTGCTTGTATGTTTGTACACCATGTCCATTCAGCGCCCACAGAGGCCAGAAGAGGGTGTTGGATACCCTGGCACTGGAGTTACAGAGCACTGTGAGCTGTCATGTGGGTGCTGGGAATCGAACCTGGGTCCTATGAAAGAGCGGCCACTTAACTGCTGAGCCACCTCCCCCAAACTCTAGAACTTCCACAGACACTGCACCCTCCCTGTATGGACTCAGCATGCACCACTCACAGTGCCACGTCCCCAGTTTCAGAAAGGGGAGGAGCATTTGGGATCCAGAGCACTTCTACCTGGACAGATAACTCTGTTAAGCAAAATGAAGGACTAAAAGTGAGTGGGCACAGACGGAGGCAGGAAGCTAACAGAAGTGTAATGGAATGGCTCCTAGTTCCTTCATGGGGTCATCCGCACGGGCAATTCTACCAGAAGATGTGCACACTGTCTTGGTCTACTGAAAATAAACACTCACTAAGCAGTCATCCACTTAGGATTTGGTTCCCCACATAGGTCTGCCCACAGGGCAAGAAGGTGCTGACAATACAGGGTTCTCACCGTGAACTCATAGACTGGATTTCAAAAACTATGACTCAGGGGATCTCATCTCCACATCACGGTCCCTGGACTCAGTGGACGCTGGACGGAATCTAAACTCCTGCCCTGAAGCTTGAATGCCAAGCACTCTGTCCACTGAGCCACTCCCCAGCCTCTCTCCATTGTTAGGTTTCTGGGCTTTCAGGTTATAGGACAGGTTCTCAGCTAAGTAACAAATCACAATAACATTCCCACCTTCCTACTCCATCATACATCAGAGCAAACCCTGGCTTTTCATTAGCTGCCATTGATCAATTCCTACCTCTTCTCTCTCAATTTATTTCTACACCCATCTGTTCATAAGTTATTTTTAAATCGACTAGCTTTTGTAGGAAGGGTATCATTGGGCCTCTGTTTCTGTACATTCCACATCCATGGATTCATCTAGACTTGGACGGTAAATATTTTGGGGAAGAGGCTGTCCACACAAATATGTGCAGACTCTTCCCTCCTGCCATGACTCTAAGCAACACAGTACAGCAGCGATTTAGCCAGCACACACATCATGGTCGGCATCAGAAGTAAGCGAGAGATAATTGAAAACATATGGCAAGATGTGTACAGATTACAGTCAGACACAAACAGAAGGAATACAGCATCTTCTGGGAGAACCTTGAGCAGATGCAGATTTGGTAACTACAAGGGATCCTAGAACCAGCTCCCTGCAGACGCTGTGGGACAATGAAGAAAATGTTTATTTATTTTATTATTCATTCAACAAATATTCACAAATCCTGTGCAACATTTAGTCTGACAACATGAGAGACACAAAACTTCATGGTATTTATAACTGAGCAATTGGTTTTATAAAGAACAGACTTACAGATTTTGATTATAAAGGAAAATTAAAAATAAAAAATGTTTTTAGTAATTATGATTAAGGCAACACCTAGCTATCAAAAGAAATGCTGAGGGAAATGGGTGGTTGGTATGTAAAACGAACAAAATTTCTTTAAAGAAGGAGGAGGAGGAGGAGGAGGAGGAGGAGAAGGAGGAGGAGAAGGAGGAGAAGGAGAAGAAGAAGAAGAAGAAGAAGAAGAAGAAGAAGAAGAAGAAGAAGAAGAAGAAGAAGAAGAAGAAGAAGAAGAAGAGGTACAGTGGTACCCAGGCCAGCCAAGGCCACATAGTGAGTCCTTGTCTTAAAAAAAAAAAAAAAAACCCAACCACCTCTTGGGGCTGGAAGGTTGGATCTGAGGTTAAGGGAACATGTAGATCTTGCACTCTTACAGAGGACCTGGATGTGATTTCCAGCCCCCACATGGTGGCTCGCAAGAGTTTGTAACTCAGGGCATCTGAAGCCCTCTGCTGACACACTCAAGCACACAAAACATTCATGCACACATAATGACTGAATAAGTAAACTCCTTTGGAAAAATCAAATATAACCCTGATGCTGGGATGGCAGGATGGCCGCCAAGTGAAAGCGCTCGCCATCCACACTGACAGCCGAGTTCAACCCTCAGGAAGGAGGGCACCAGCTCCCACCAGCTGCTCTCTGACCACAATATACAGACAGACACCTGACACCTCGGAGGCAAGGACAAGCAGCCGGAGAGAAGCTCAAAGGGGCTCTGAACTTTCTGATGGTGAGGAACCTGGCAGTTTCTTACAGAAGTAGAAACTAGGAAGACTGACCTCAGGTGTTTGGGGTCGTGCCTCCACACCTTCTGTCCCCCAGCATTGGCACACCCTGTAATAGGCCCTGTAATAGGCATCTGTCTTCTCTCCCTGCCTTGCTTTCCTTGTTCCCCTCTATCACTAACAAAATCTGCATCTGCTCAAACTGCATACACACACACACACACACACACACACACACACACACACACATACATACATACATACATACATACATACGTATGTGTGCATATATAAAATGCAGTTTTCCACAGCCTGGAATTTCCTGTCATTGAATCGTCTCAATCACTCACATACCACCATCCAAACTCTAAGCTGTGGTGATATTTTGTTTGTGCTCTAACAAAACAAAGCTTGCCTGGAGATCAGAGTTCAGAGCTAGTAGCCACTAGAGGCCAGGCAGTGGTGGCACACACCTTTAATCCCAGCACTTGGGAGGAGGAAACAGGAAGTGATATGGCTGGGCGGAGAGAGGAAGTGATAAGGCGGGGTAGAGACAGGAGCTTGGCCCTTTCTAGAGGGAAGAAGTCTCTAGTGGCTGCTGCTCTGCTTCTCTGATCTTTCAGCCTTCACCCTGATATCTGACTCTGGGTTTTCATTATTAAGACCAATTAGAATTTGCACTACACTAGGCAAATTATGTAGTGACCTCAGGTGTCTTTAAAGTGCCCAGCTGAGCAGCTTTCCTCTGTTCCTGCCTGTTTCTCTTCCCTCACGAGAAGGCAGAGGTAGGACAAACAGATGACAGCCATCTCCTACGACAGTATGTCTTTGGCGTAAGAATACTGAAAGCACTTCTCACCCCGTACCTTGGGTCTGTGGGCTGTACGGAGACAGGAGTCTGGCCCTCTTCTTTTCATATCCTTTCTGGGTGATGTCCCCTAAAACAGCAAGAAACAGAAATAGGTTATGCATTCTCCTTATTTTGTGGTTGTTCTCTGTAAAAAGAAAATTAATTATAGAGTGCTGCAGAAGTTCCACATATAGAATGGAGTTTAAAACCTCTGATTCTTTGACAAGCTTTTGTAAAGTGTGACTTCCCACAGGCTTGTCCCTCATCAGCCTTGCACAGCACCTTGCTACGTACAGTGACAGAGACTCCTGGCATCCCTCAGCACCTTCACTCCAAATGGAATGGCACACAGGCACCTGACATGCGAAAGGGGATTTACAAGGCCCTTCTGCTAACACTTGGGTCGGAACTTGCGGCTGGAATTCCCACACACCCTCTCCTTGGTTCACTAATTTGTTATTTATATACATGGTTGTTCTTTTCTACAAGGTTAAATAAAACATACAAATGAAGTACACATACATACAGATACAATAGAATGAGCTGATAAATACAAATACTGCTTGCACTCCAAAGAACAGGTGGATGGGCAGTGAGCAGGCTGAGTGGGAGAGGAAACACACAGGCCCAAAAGGCATTCCAGGGAAGATAAATGCTTAAAAGCTGTGGCAAGAAATACAGGTAGTGAAAAACACACAGCACAAGAGAGTTTTCTAAAAAAAAAAAAAGAATTTTTTAATCAGAGAAAGATTTCTTTAAAATGAAGTTTTACATATAACTCAATGCATAAAAACAGAAAGAAGTCTTTAAGTAGCATAAAAGGTAATTTGAGCATACAACTTGCCAGTATTTTTCTAAAGACTTATATTTTATTCGTGTGTGCACACAGAAGCCAGGAAGCTGTTGGATCCCGAAGGCTCTGGGCATTTACAGGAATGAACATCAGGATAGGACCCCAGTTCCCATGTTGCATAGCCAGAGCTCCTAACCACAGAGCATTCTCTCCAGCCCTGGGTTGTTTTCAACTCTGAGACAGACGCTTGCTATATGACATGGGCTAGCTTTAAATTCACAATCTTCCTGCCTCAGCCTCCTGAGTGCTCACATTCTAGATGGGCACCACCACACGTGGCTCTAAGCATTCATGTTTTTAACATTTGCTGTTTATACGCCAACGGATGAGGGAAAGTTTGATGACAGAAAGCTGAAATCCAGGGTGATGCACATCTGCTGCTGCTGGTTAGCTTCAGTGTACCAGACTGGACAAATGGGGAGGGAAGGAAGCTTACTGAAGACCGACAGCAAGGCTAGCTGCCCCAGCCCACTACAGGGATAAAGGTTTGAAAAGAAGCAAATGGGTTAAAGAGAATGTGAGGATGAGCCACGAGAGGGGAGGAAGACTGGGTTAGATTCCTTAGCAACCAGATGAATACCTGCTGATAGTGAAATAGTAGCTACATTTCTGACAGGACAAAGACACAGGAGCTAACTTAGTGCGTGTCTGTGGGACACACGGAGATGCCCATCAACAGGGGCATATAGACCTAGAACTCAAAACCATGGATTTGGAATCATCAGGATACTGATAAAAATAAGTTACATTTTCTAAGTTATCTGACAACTTCTATAAAAACTCTGATTTAACAACTTCACTTCTATGAATGTGTCCAATATTGTATTTATATGTGTACAAACAAAAAACAGTGAAAGAATGCCCCATTCTTGTGGTAAGAAACCTGCAAACAAGCCAGCTGCTTATCAGTGACTTTCAGTCAGCAGCAGCGAGGCCCTGAGGTGGAGGTGGGGCGTTTTTGTCTCGGGTGGAGAATGAGAAGCTGTGAACACGTGGGAACAAACGACTGGTATACTCTGCATGGACAGGACAGCCACACAACACAGGCCTCTCTAGACAACCGGTATACTCTGCATGGACAGGACAGCCACACAACACAGGCCTCTCTAGACAACTGGTATACTCTGCATGGACAGGACAGCCACACAACACAGGCCTCTCTAGCCCAAAGAGCAACAATGCTGAGGCTAAAAGGCCCCGATCCAGGTAGTAAGACAGAGGCATTCTAAATACTGTGGGAAAGAACAATGTCTAAAATTTGTACCATGCAAACAGCAACAGCAGATCAGCGGGAACATGTGACCTGTGACCACACAGACAAACCACAGACCTTGGTATGTCTGCACAGAGACGTGTAAATCTAGAAGACCAGGGACCAAGTGAGTTCCCCTTACAGAGCAGACCAGGTTTGATTTTGATTTACACCATCTCATTTCCCCCATAAGCCAGATACAGCAGTGCACACCTATCATCTAAGCACTGGGAGGCAGAGGTAGAGGATTATTGCAAGTTCAAAGCCAGCCTGGTCTACTTGCTGAGTTCTAAGCTGGCAAGGGCTATATATCAAGTTCCCATCTCAAAAACAAACAAATCTTTTTTCCACTAATAAAGAATGAGGCAGGCTGGAGAGACAGCTCAATCATTAAGTTTTCTACTCTTGTAGATAACTGTAGAGTTCTCAAAATCCATATGCATGTAACTCCAGCTCCAGGGGAATCCTATGCCCCTTGGGTATGTGCACACATGTGTGCATACCCACACAGACACACAGACACAGCATTTTAAAAATCTTGATTTATTTATATTTTGAAGATGGAGTGAGGACTAGTGAGATAGCTCAGGGGATAAAGCACCTGCTGTCAAACTGATGACCCCAATTCAATCCCTGGTGCTCACAGGAGGAGGACAAACACCCACATGCTGCCCTCTGACCTGTGCTTGTGAACACACACACACACACACACACACACACACACACACACACACCATTTTTTCAATGACATAAACAGGAACAACCATATATGTATATTTGCTAGCATAAAACAGCCAAATTATCTAGTGGGAAAAGAACAAGCTGTATTACACTTTGCACGGTGTAGTCAACTGTTGGAACAACAATGTCTTTAAGCACACATGTGTGCACTAAAACTGTGACTGTCTCTCTTCTGTGTTCATCTCTGCAGAGCTGGGACTGGACCCCAGGGCCTCATGCACACTGCCAGCGCTCTGCTTCAAACTAACACAGCAGTTTCATGTCCTAATCTTCTACAACAAACCCATTATTTCAAGAAATTTTAAATTTTAATTTGAAGTTCACACTGAACTGTGCAAACTAAATCATGAGATTCATCCACTTCTCTAATAAAATAGTAAAAGTCAAAACCAAAAACCAAGACTCTTCCCATTGGCCAATTCAAGAATTCAGGTAAGCTCAAAGAATTCACACAGTGAACAGAGGAAGAGGATCCTGCTACACAGGAAACCTTCATTGCAAACAGGAAACTGTTTTCACTGTAAAGAAAGAGACCACTCAGTTCCTTCCCACTCACAACCTCCTCTGTCTCTCACTCTCTGGTGTAGGGGGTGGGGCACTGCCAACAGCCATTCCTGCTAGTGAAAGGCCTCTAAATGGCTTTCTTCCATACTCACAGTCTCCATCACTCATTGTCTGTAAATAATCTTGGACAAACTTGGATTTGGCAGCTGGGACTTCCATCAACACCGAGTGTCTCAGGTTTTGAAAGGGTCAATCAAGAGAGTCTAATGCTGCCGGGCGGTGGTGGCGCACGCCTTTAATCCCAGCACTCGGGAGGCAGAGCCAGGCGGATCTCTGTGAGTTCGAGGCCAGCCTGGTCTACAGAGTGAGTTCCAGGAAAGGCGCAAAGCTACACAGAGAAACCCTGTCTCGAAAAACAAAAACAAAAAAAAAAAAAAAAAGAGAGAGAGAGAGAGAGAGTCTAATGCTGCCATGCCAATTAGCTCAGTTAGGTTTAGAATTGAGCAAAGACATTAAGGAGACCCGGAAGAAGAAACAGAGTGGCCATAGTCATGTGAAGACTGTGATGTTGGCTCCTAAAAATCTCGTTTGACTGTAAAGTTCTTTACAACCGGCTCCTCCGAGGCTTGTCTTCTACCACGGTTCCTGTTCCTCCTCGGGCTCATCTCCTGCAACCCTGTGCACACTTGTGTGGGAGCACTTAGCACACCACTGGTGTTTTAATGATCTGTTTACATCTCTGGCTCCCTACTAGACTGCACTTGAAGGCAGGGATTGTCTTGTTCAACGCGGTGGCCCGCCCGCCCGCCCGCAGCCTGGTACAATGCGCACTTGCTGAACTAGAGACTGGAGGAATTGGTGAAACAGAAGCAGTGAGGACAATAAATCAGAGACATGTGCAGTTGGGTGGAGAGCTGGAAGGGAAGAGAAAGAAGTCTTTACTTCAGCAGGAGCTGAAAGGCCTCAGGAAAGGAACCCAAAGAAGTTTATTGGGACCTGACAGCAGACCTTAAAGGTGACCAGAACAGAGGGCAGGGCATGGCAGCCACGCCTGTAATCCCAGCACTCAGGAGGCAGAGGCGGGCAGGCCTCTGTGAGTTCGAGGCCAGCCTAGTCTACAGAGTGAGACTTTGTCTAAAACAACAAAACAACAATAAAAGTGACCAGAAAAGCACTTGTACAACCTGGGGAGGAAGGGACAGACGCACACCATGGAGCCTCGGCTGTGGAGGAAGCCAGGGAGATGCAGACACACACGCCACTCCATCATGCCCGTCCTTCCACGTCTGTGTCCTGCCCAGCAGGCTCAGAACTCTCCCCTCACCCACCCCCCCAACCCCCCCCAACCCCCCCTCCCCCCCAAACCCCCCTCCCCCCCAACCCCCCTCCCCCCCAACCCCCCCTCCCCCCCAACCCCCCCCCCCACGAGGAGCTCAGACTGCGCTGCTGCCGCACTACAGCGGGCTTTTCCTACAGCGGCAGCAGGCTTTTCCTACAGCGGGCTTTTCCTACAGCGGCGGCAGGCTTTTCCTACAGCGGCGGCAGGCTTTTCCTACAGCGGGCTTTTCCTACAGCGGCGGCAGGCTTTTCCTACAGCGGCAGCAGGCTTTTCCTACAGCAGGCTTTTCCTACAGCGGCGGCAGGCTTTTCCTACAGCAGGCTTTTCCTACAGCGGCGGCAGGCTTTTCCTACAGCGGCAGCAGGCTTTTCCTACAGCAGGCTTTTCCTACAGCGGGCTTTTCCTACAGCGGCGGCAGGCTTTTCCTACAGCGGGCTTTTCCTACAGCGGCGGCAGGCTTTTCCTACAGCGGGCTTTTCCTACAGCGGCGGCAGGCTTTTCCTACAGCAGGCTTTTCCTACAGCGGCGGCAGGCTTTTCCTACAGCGGCAGCAGGCTTTTCCTACAGCAGGCTTTTCCTACAGCGGCGGCAGGCTTTTCCTACAGCAGGCTTTTCCTACAGCGGCGGCAGGCTTTTCCTACAGCGGCAGCAGGCTTTTCCTACAGCAGGCTTTTCCTACAGCGGCAGCAGGCTTTTCCTACAGCGGCAGCAGGCTTTTCCTACAGCGGCGGCAGGCTTTTCCTACAGCGGCAGCAGGCTTTTCCTACAGCGGCAGCAGGCTTTTCCTACAGCGGCAGGCTTTTCCTACAGCGGCAGGCTTTTCCTACAGCGGCAGGCTTTTCCTACAGCGGCGGCAGGCTTTTCCTACAGCAGGCTTTTCCTACAGCGGCGGCAGGCTTTTCCTACAGCAGGCTTTTCCTACAGCGGCGGCAGGCTTTTCCTACAGCGGCAGCAGGCTTTTCCTACAGCGGCAGCAGGCTTTTCCTACAGCGGCAGCAGGCTTTTCCTACAGCAGCGCTTTTCCTACAGCGGCGGCAGGCTTTTCCTACAGCGGCAGCAGGCTTTTCCTACAGCAGCGCTTTTCCTACAGCGGCGGCAGGCTTTTCCTACAGCGGCAGCAGGCTTTTCCTACAGCAGCGCTTTTCCTACAGCGGCAGCAGGCTTTTCCTACAGCGGCAGCAGGCTTTTCCTACAGCGGCGGCAGGCTTTTCCTACAGCGGCGGCAGGCTTTTCCTACAGCGGCGGCAGGCTTTTCCTACAGCGGGCTTTTCCTACAGCGGCGGCAGGCTTTTCCTACAGCGGGCTTTTCCTACAGCGGCAGCAGGCTTTTCCTACAGCGGCAGCAGGCTTTTCCTACAGCGGCAGCAGGCTTTTCCTACAGCGGCGGCAGGCTTTTCCTACAGCGGCAGCAGGCTTTTCCTACAGCGGCAGCAGGCTTTTCCTACAGCGGCGGCAGGCTTTTCCTACAGCAGGCTTTTCCTACAGCGGCAGCAGGCTTTTCCTACAGCGGGCTTTTCCTACAGCGGCGGCAGGCTTTTCCTACAGCGGCGGCAGGCTTTTCCTACAGCGGCAGGCTTTTCCTACAGCGGCAGGCTTTTCCTACAGCGGCAGCAGGCTTTTCCTACAGCGGCAGCAGGCTTTTCCTACAGCGGCAGGCTTTTCCTACAGCGGCGGCAGGCTTTTCCTACAGCGGGCTTTTCCTACAGCGGCGGCAGGCTTTTCCTACAGCGGCGGCAGGCTTTTCCTACAGCAGGCTTTTCCTACAGCGGCGGCAGGCTTTTCCTACAGCGGCGGCAGGCTTTTCCTACAGCAGGCTTTTCCTACAGCAGCGGCAGGCTTTTCCTACAGCGGCAGCAGGCTTTTCCTACAGCGGCAGGCTTTTCCTACAGCGGCAGGCTTTTCCTACAGCGGCGGCAGGCTTTTCCTACAGCGGGCTTTTCCTACAGCGGCGGCAGGCTTTTCCTACAGCGGCGGCAGGCTTTTCCTACAGCAGGCTTTTCCTACAGCGGCGGCAGGCTTTTCCTACAGCGGCGGCAGGCTTTTCCTACAGCAGGCTTTTCCTACAGCGGCGGCAGGCTTTTCCTACAGCGGCGGCAGGCTTTTCCTACAGCAGCGCTTTTCCTACAGCGGCGGCAGGCTTTTCCTACAGCGGCGGCAGGCTTTTCCTACAGCAGGCTTTTCCTACAGCGGCGGCAGGCTTTTCCTACAGCGGCGGCAGGCTTTTCCTACAGCGGCGGCAGGCTTTTCCTACAGCAGGCTTTTCCTACAGCGGCGGCAGGCTTTTCCTACAGCAGCGCTTTTCCTACAGCGGCGGCAGGCTTTTCCTACAGCGGCAGGCTTTTCCTACAGCGGCGGCAGGCTTTTCCGACCTGACCGCCTTTCACTGCCCGCTGCACAGTTGTCCCTCAGGCCGCTGCAGGTGCTGCAGACCAGTGAAGGGCTTCACGCATGCTAGGCAAGCACTCTACCACTGCCCTACAATCCCAGCCTTGATCATTTGTTTTTTTAAAGATTTATTCTCTTTTTAATCCTCTCTCTGCCCCTCCCCTGTGTGTGTGGTGGGAGGGAGAGAAATCAGCTTTGTGGAATCGTTCTCCCCACCCTCATGCTGGGTTCCAGGGACGAAGCTCAGGCCATCAGGCTTGGGGCGAGCACCTTTACTCACTGAGCCGTCTCTCCAGCGTGGAGTTTTTTGAGACCTAAGCAAATACAGAGATGGGCTTTTCCCTGCCACTAAGATAACGCATTTTCCACCACACGTATGCTTATCAGAGAACACCTGTCCAAAGGTCTGCAGCAGCTGGCTACGGAAGGAAGTCCAGGGTCATAAAAACACCCAGCCGGCCAGGAGCAGGCTGAGACCCATGTAACTTCAACAGTCTCGTCACCTTCAAAATTCTGCCTCAGCGAGGTGGAGAAGACACCCTGATGCTGCTGTGAAGTTGAGCTGACACCCTCACACAGACAGACATGCAGGCAAGACACCAATGCACACAAAACTTAAAAAACAAGTCATTAAAAATAAATAAAAATGAAAAATTGCTAGAGGTGGTAGCAAGATGGCAGCAGCCACTTCAAGTTCAGCAGTTGGGGCAAAACTCAGCCTGTGTTAGTTTCATGCCCACTTATTGCCAAACCTAAAAAAAGAAAAGTTATAAGAAAAAAAAAAGTTATCTTCAAACTGATACCTTTTCCCCACTTATTCAACCCGTTACATGGAGATTTTAGGTCGGGAAGGTAGTAGACAGCAGGACGTTAGGACGGCTGCGGAGTCCAACATAAGTTGTAACAATTCAGACACAAAGAAATGTTCACAGATCCACACAGAGGAAAAGAGAGAAATACCACTGAGAATGCCAATGAGGCCCATCTGGAAGCTGACCTGAAAAAGGCAGAAAAGCTACATGATACCTAAGAAATTATTTTTATTAAGTTTTATGTTTCCTTCGAATGAAGATTCTTTAGTTAACTGTACATGCATTTAGTGTGTGTGTGCTTGTGTGTGGCATATGCACATGTGAGAGCTTATAAGGGAGTATGCGCACCATGGCATGCACCTAAAGACAGGGGACAGCTCTCCCTCTTACCCTGTGGGTCCCGGGAATCAAACTTAGGTCATCAAGTATTGTGGCAGTTACCCACCCAGCCATCTCACAGCCCCAAAATGAAAACAGATACTCAGTGTATTCCGTACAGCAGCCAAACATCTTCAAATATCCTCTGTCCTGAGACAGGCTCACGAGAATACAAACCAACTTTGGCTTTGCCCCTCAAACCTAGGGCCTTTCCCTGCTGTTTCTTGGTGGATATGAACTGTGAATGTCTATGAGGATTCTAATGAACTAAATACACTGTTTGGGGCAGCACAGTGGCTCACTAGGCCAGGCATTGCTGTGGAAGTATGAGCTAGAGCCCAGGAACCCAGATAAAGGTGGAGGGCAGAAGTGACTGTGCCCACAATACACACAATTTTTTTTTTTTTTTTTTTTTTTTTGGTTTTTCGAGACAGGGTTTCTCTGTGTAGCTTTGCGCCTTTCCTCGGACTCACTTGGTAGCCCAGGCTGGCCTCGAACTCACAGAGATCCGCCTGCCTCTGCCTCCCGAGTGCTGGGATTAAAGGCGTGCGCCACCACCGCCCGGCTCACAATTGTTTTAAAACCTTAAAATTACTGATTTACTTCTAACACTCTTTGTGTCTCTTTCTACATGTAGGTGAAATAAATTTGTGTTGAAAAGGCAAAGTTTTCATAGTTAAGAAAGAAGTGATGTTCTGTTAAGCTATTATAATCTGTAGTGAATTCCAAGCCAGCTTGAGCTATCGTGAGATCTTGTCTAACAAAAGTTAGAAGATGAGAATCTTCACTTACCTAATAATTTTCAAATCAGTTCGGTTTTTTGTTGTTATTGTTTTTTGGGTTTCTGTTTGTTTGGTTGGGTGGTTGGTTGTTGGTTGGTTTTTTGAGAGAGGGTTTCTTTGTGCACCATTGATGGCTGTCCTTAGAACTTATTATGGTAACTAATTTCTTTTTTTTAATCAACCTTGTTAACTTTACACAACAATTTTTGAAAGAAATGAAGATGTTCAACTTTCCATTCTCAGTGGATGTCCTCTCACCTCATTAGAAGAGGGACTAGACATTTCTGTGTAAGAATTAGAAGCAAGCCCCACTGCACTCTCCTAAAACTCCAATCATAGGACTGTTTGGGCTCCACAGCTCAGCTTTCTAGGTCAAATATATGACTTCTTACAAATGGTATTTTACTAAAGGCATCATACAAGTTCAAACAAACGAAAGGCAACCAAGTGGAACACTTCAGACACTGAGAAGCTGAACTCTACATGTGATTACATCATTATGCAGCTGCTTAAATTAATCTCGAGTATGTACGTTCCTTTGTCCACTTAGACAAACTGCCTGCACAGAACTGTGCTCTACAAACGGCCGACTGTGAAAAGGAGCAGGAGGAATGGCAGGCAGAGGAGAAAGCACAGGCCGTGGAGAAGCAGCCCTCCCCTCCACACACACACCCCTTAGACTCTTGCCATTCACCTGCTACCAAGGCCACTGAGCAAGCAGGCTGCACAGGGAGTAAAACCGAATAGCTCCTCCCCGGGTGCTTCTGGTGGGACTTTAAGAGAATGATAGGAAAGTCACTGGCACTTAGCATACACTCAATTAGTTTTAGTTGACACAACCCAGCCCTACCCCACCCAGAAGTCCTAATATACCTTTATATTTAAAGGCTCATTTAGAAAGTTCTAGGTTGACTGGATCTTTCTAGGCACCTGCTCTACAGTTGAGCATTGTGGCTCCACAGTTCTCTGTCTCCATCTTTTTGAAAGAAGAGGGGCTGGTGAGACGGCTTAGCAGGTAATAGTACCTCATGCACAAGCCTGCAACGTGAGTTCCATCCCTGCAATCCAGTGTAGAAGGAGAGATCGGACTTCTGAATGTGACCTCTGACCTCCAAGTGCTGCTGTTGGCACACCCATCCCCCCAAGGACTATAGTAAAAAGTTTGAAAACAATATTAGGCCGGGCGGTGGTGGCGCACGCCTTTAATCCCAGCACTCAGGAGGCAGAGCCAGGCGGATCTCTGTGAGTTCAAGGCCAGCCTGGTCTACAGAGTGAGTTCCAGGATAGTCAGGACTGTTTCACAGAGAAACCCTGTCTTTGAAAAACCAAACCAAACCAAACCAACAAAAAAGAAAGAAAGAAAAGAAAAGAAAAGATAACACTAGAAGAGGAAAGAAGGTGCCTGGGGTCTGCTAGGTGCTGCACTCTGGCCACTGAAAGTCACAAAATCAGTAGCTTCAGATGCTGGCAGACTACGAGAGGAAACCAGCTTCTCACAGAAGAGGGAAGTGAGGAGATCTGTCAGCATGTGCACATGTGAATGTACACGGTGCCATCATCACACACGGTGCAGAGGACTCGATGCACATAACTGTGGATGTTAAGACAAAGGGTCATTTTCTCTATGGCTGCCTCATCTCTCAGACTGCCATCTTTAATTTTCTCAGAAAGTGGGAAAACCATTTCCAGCAGTGATCCATGCAGTGTAGGCGAGTGCTCTGCTTTTACTCCCCATCCACTGACAGTTTTTAAAGATCTGTAACAACCAACAAAGCCACACTAAGCAATACATGAATCAGGCATGCTGCATCAACAGGCTAGATGAAATGAGCTGATCCAAACCAAGCATGTCCTCTGAAGTACAGACACAAAGGAGGAGCTTCTGTAAAGAGCTGAAGAACGTCGCCAACTCACACCTCTGAAGACCAAGGTGCAGAGAGAGGGAAGACACCACCGGAGGAGAGCACCGCACGCACCGCCAGCACATGCGAGAGCGGACATAAGGGCCGTCTCAGGGCGGGAAAGGCTTGCCAATGCCACAGGAAGCCCATTTCAGTGTTTGGCAGGGTTTGTAGTGTGGGGCTCCACACATCAGGAGACTTAGGTTTTCATTCCAGTTCTGATATAAACTAGTTCTTTTGATCCTAGGCTATACTCTGCCTCAGTTCCCTCATTGGAAGGGAGGAAGATCACATGATCATTGTCTGGCATTGCTAGCATGTAGCAAGTCAAAGGCAAAAGAGGATATCCAGCGGGCAGCAGATGAGAGCCAGCATGAATATAGAGATTTTAGCAACCATCAGCGTAGGAGGTGGCAGCTGAAGTGTGGTGTGAATGATATCACCCAGAAAGAATTCTCTGTGAGAGGAGAGGAGGGAAGAAATCCTGGGATAAACTGAAGAGTGGGGGAAGATGGACTCAGAAGCAGGGAAGCCAGGAATGGACAGAAGGAAAGGAGAGGAGAAAGAATGACGGATGCAGCCACAAGTGTAAAGCAAGTGCTGAAATATGAACGTTGCCAGATCCATTGCCAGTGGCCCAGTTAACAGTTTACAGGAAGGGTGAGGGCAGAGGCAGGCTGTCAGAAGGGAAGAATGAGTCTCGTCAGTCCTTCAGTAAGTCTCCACAGGAATGAGGAGTCTATAGGATACGAGGGGAGGGGGGAGGCGGGGGGGGGGGGGGAGTCCCCTAAAGATGGACAAATGCATATCTTAACTAGAAAGCATTATGAAATAGAGGTTGAAACGCTGACTGATACAGCCTGCAAATACTAAGAACCTCCTAAGTGCCAAGTATTACTTTAGCTGGGGACATTGCCCCAGAATTTAATCACACTCACGAAGTTTATAGTCTCTTCCACAATAGAGACATCAAGAAATTCTATAGTTAATGATGTAATAACACACTGGATGAGGTGTGCTGAGAACCAATGAAGCACATGGTTCAATGGTTAGTCCAGGGGCCTCCCAGCCTCTGCTGGATTGGTGGTATATATCCTAGATCTGTGAGTCCTTAATGGCGTGTAAATGTCCTAAGGGAGCTGGCAGCCTTGGGCCAGTCACCTCTGAGAAGCCACAGTCTTTTTAGCTCACTGTATGAAACAAATGTAGTACTTTCTGTGTTTGTCCAGGCGTTTAAAAGGCTGAAACACTGGGGGACTTTAATGGTACTTCTTCCTCTGACGAGCAACAAAGAGCGGGTTGAGAGAATAGCACAGGTCATGCAGATTACCTGTTACCTGCACATGGACTGTAAGAGAGCTGACGGCCTCTGGGTCTAAATCGACAACCACTGTCTAATATTCTGCTAAGAGGACAGGACAATAAGGGGGGCATTTTGTTTGGTTTTGAATTGTGTGTGCATGTGTATGTGAGAATACAGGAGTGCAGGTGTATACACATGCCATGTCTTG
The DNA here is from genome assembly GCF_949786415.1 of Peromyscus eremicus. Lineage (NCBI taxonomy): Eukaryota > Metazoa > Chordata > Mammalia > Rodentia > Cricetidae > Peromyscus > Peromyscus eremicus. The sequence continues at coordinate 3,531,771 of NC_081436.1, forward strand.
TGTGTGGGTCTCTGCCTCTCTAAGCTTCAGTTTCTCCAACTGCAAAATGTGTTAAGAGAATCCACACACTATTAAAAGAGCTAATTCACGTAGAGGGCCTTCCTTCATGGATTCCTAGCACAGAGTAAATACACTATTCTAAAGGCGAAGGAAGTTAACTCAAGAAATGCACCGAGTAGGGTGTGATGCCAGTACTACACACACTTGGGAGCTGCACATGTACAATCAGGATCAAATCCAATAACAAGGGCAGCATCATGGGACTTAACATGGCTGTGGCAGCTACTGCATTTCTTACAAGGAACTCAAACATAGGTGGCGATTTAAGTGCCACTGAAGAGGGTCAGTATGAAGGACACTGCATGTCTGAGCATAAATGCCTACCCAGCTCCAACTCATGAAGAATTTGACTATATCTGAATCTTCATACCCTACAAATCAATGTCCAATAAAAGGTGAATGGCTTATATAAAAAATATATGAAAGAGAAAAAAAGAAATATAACTAAGCTGCCTTGGAATTATAACAAATGACTCATAATTTAGATACTTATGTGCCATCATTAAGCAAATACAATTTTGGATTAGCTGCTAGATCAGTAGTTCTCAACCTTACTAATGCTGCAACCATTTTGTTGTGGAATATTAGCTGAAGATGTGTTACATTCATTTATGCTGTGGAATATTTGTTTAATGGTACAAAGATGTGTTGCATTTGTTTAACTCTGTGAAGTTGTTACTTTGCCTGCCCAAAGCACCTGTGCTGTGGGATAATGCTTTTGTGCACTGGTTTAATAAAACACTGATTGGCCAGTTGCCAGGCAGGAAGTATAGGCGGGATAAGCAGACAAGGAGAATTCTGGGAATAGGAAGGCTGAGTCAGGAGATGCCAGCCCGCTGTCCAGGGAGCAGCATGTAATGGCAGGGAACATGTGGCGACATTTAGATTATCAGAAATGGGCTGCGTTTAAGTGTAAGAGCTAGTCAGTAGTGAGCCTGAGCTAATGGCCGAGCAGTTTTAATCAATATAAGCCTCTGTGTGTTCACTTGGGGAATGCGAGTAGAAAAGACTTGTCCCAAACACAGGCCAGGAGGGACCTGAGAAATTCCTGACTACACACCTGATTTGTCTAATAAAGAGCTGAACGGCAAACAGCTAGGCAGGAGAGGATGGACAAGGCTGCCAGGTAGAGAGAATAAATAGAAGGAGAAAAAGAAGAGACAGAGAGGAGCGAGAAAAAGAGAAGAGGACACCAGGGGCCAGGCACTCAGCCACACAACCAGCTATGGAGTAAGAAGTAAAGAAAGATATATAGACTACAGAAAGATAAAAGCCCAGAGGCAAGAGGTAGATGGGATAATTTAAGAAAAGCTGGCTAGAAATAAGCCAAGCTAAGGTCAGGCATTCATGAGAAAGAATAAGTCTCTGTGTAGTTATTTGGGAGCTGGGTGGCAGGCCCCCAAAGAGCAAAGAGAAAAAACAAAACAAAACAAAAACTACACTTTTAAATACAGTTCCTCATGTTGTGGTGACCTCCAACCATAAAATTATTTGCTACTAGTTCCTAAATGTAATTTTATTACTGTTATGAATCATAATGTAAATATCTGATGTGCAGGATATCTGATATGTGACCCTGTGAAAGGGTTGTTCAATCCCCCAAAGAGTCACAACCCCCAGGCTGAGAAGCACTGTGCTAGAGGGTGTTCTACATATTTCTACAACTGGAATGCCTACTGTCACCTGCAGGGGTTCAAATCTCTAATAACCAGAGACATCTACTGCTTTCCTACAATTTCACTTGAGGGAACACGCACACATATAAACACACACATGTGCGCGCGCGCACGCGCGCACACACACACACACACACACACACACACTCCTTATCCTACAATAGCAAAGACAACAATGCAAGCAACAACTCTGAGGTTCTGACGGTGTTTCCTGTACTTCATTCAGGTGCTGATCATAACCAAGCCAAAGATGCGAAGGAAAATATTACGACTCACACAGTGACCAGGCTCCTGCCAACAGCCCCGCCTGTAACACACCACCATCAGAAGCTCCTGCCGACTTCCCCACACATAACACAATACACTACTCATGTGAATAATGGAACAATATGCTTTCAAGACTACTGACACGGAACTGTGAATTAAGCAATCTAAGTATTCCACATAACAACTGTGATGCTGACAGTTAAGATCACCATTCTAGAATAAACACTGACATAATCAATGCTAAGTCTGTTAAAAACATCTTAGATTTTATAGCTATGTTCTTGAAAAATCTCAAAACCATTAAAATTATTACATGAAAAATACTATTGTTGCTGGGCATGGTAATACTTAATCTCAGCACTTGGGAGATAGGCAGGCATATCTCAGTGAGTTAGAGGCTAGCCTGAGACTCCCCCCAACCCCTTTTTTTCCTTCCTGCCACTGCCTCCTGCATGCTGAGGTTAAAGGGTGGTGGCACATACCTTTAGTCTGAGCACTTGGGAGGCAGAAGCAGGTGAGTTTGAAGCCAACCTAGTCTACAAAACAAGTTCCAGAACAGCCAAGGCTACATAAAGAAACCCTGTCTCAAAAAATGTACAAACAGAATGTATCATTATACCCAGTTTTTTTCTTTCCTCATTTGAAACGAATACTATTTCACATATCACTTTTTTCCAGAACAAAACTTGTTTTGTTAAGGCAGAGTCTCCTGTACAGCCCAGGCTGGCCTCTAACTCATGATTCTCCTGCCTTAGTGTAGGGTGAAAAGTTCCCCAAATTATGTATATATGGGATGAGAGGCCTACAAGGGCCAGAGGTGACGGAGTCCCTCTGAGTTGGAGTTAACAGGCAGTGTGAGCCACCTGATGTGGGTGCTGGGGACGTAACTCAGGTCCTCTGCAAGAGCAGCATGAACTCGTTAACTGCTGAGCCATCTCTCCAGCCCCACTATGTGTATTTTGTTTGTGTTCTGACAAATAAGCTTGCCTGGAGATCAGAGGGCGGAGCCAGCCATTGGTTAACCATAGAGGCCAAGAAGTGATGGCACACATCTTTAATCCCAGCACTTGGGGGGAGGAAGCAGGAAGATCAGGAGTTCAAGGTCAGCCTGGGCTACACGAGATTGATCCAGTCTAAAAGAGAAACAGACAGGTAGTGAAGGCTCAAACCTTTGCTCCCAGCACTTGGGAGTTACACATCTTTAATCCCAGCACTAGGTAGGTGGAGACAGGAATATAAGGCAGGGATAGACAGGATCTCATGCCCATTCAGTGTGAGGATTCACATAGGTTAAGAAGTCTCTGGTGGCTGACTGCTCTGCTTCTCTGATCTATCAGCTTTTACCCTAACATTTGACTCCAGGTTTTTACTGTTAGATCATGCTCCACCCCACACATTTTTTAAGAATGTAATCATGGGGCCAGTGAAATGGCTTGTCAGGTTGAGAGGTCCCTGCCTCCATACCCGATGACCCAAGTTCAATCATCAGAACCCACACGGTGGAAGGAGAGGACTGATTCCCACAGGCTGACCTCTTACCTCCACACATGCATGCAGAGCACACACAAGTGCAACACATATATACTAAGTAAACAAATGTAAAAAAAAAATTAAAGGCAATCATAATATTTTAATATAAAATGAAAAAGGAGACATCATTATAATCACCAAAGGACAAACATCTAAAAACCTGCCAAATAAGCACAGGCTGTGAGTGGCAGCCCAGTGACTGTAACAGCCCAGCGACTGTGTCTTTCATGGAGCAACTGTAGCAGCCCAGTGACTGTCTCTGTCCTTCATAGGGCAACTGTAGCAGCCCAGCAACTGTCTGTCTTCCATACAGACTGTAGAAGCCCAGCAACTGTCTGTCTTCCATAGAGACTGTAGAAGCCAGCAACTGTCTGTCTTCCATAGAGCAACTGTAGCAGCCCAGCGACTGTCTCTGTCTTCCATAGAGCAACTGTAGCAGCCCAGTGACTTCTCTGTCTTCCATAGAGAGACTGTAGCAGCCCAGTGACTTCTCTGTCTTCCATAGAGAGACTGTAGCAGCCCAGTGACTTCTCTGTCTTCCATAGAGACTGTAGCAGCCCAGTGACTTCTCTGTCTTCCATAGAGAGACTGTAGCAGCCCAGTGACTTCTCTGTCTTCCATAGAGACTGTAGCAGCCCAGTGACTTCTCTGTCTTCCATAGAGACTGTAGCAGCCCAGTGACTTCTCTGTCTTCCATAGAGACTGTAGCAGCCCAGTGACTTCTCTGTCTTCCATAGAGACTGTAGCAGCCCAGCGACTGTGTCTGTCTTCCATATCAGTGTTCTTAGCTGGGTAAACAACCACCCAGAAACACCCAGATCACCTTTCCCACTGAGGTCATAACACAGTGTGCTCATAACAGACATTCTTGCTGTGGATATCGATCACTCTGTATGCTGTGAATGTGTTGCTCTGATTTGGTTGATAAATAAAATGCTGCCAGTAGCCAGGCAGGAAGTATAGTATAGGCGGGACAAGCAGAGAGGAGAATTCTGGGGACAGGAAGGCTGAGTCAGGAGACACTGCCAGCTGCTGCCACCATGAGAAGTAAGATAGTAAGATGTAAAGTACTGGTAAGCCACAAGGCACGTGGCAACTTATAGGTTAATAGAAATGGGTTAATTTAAGATAATAAGAACTAGACAGCAAGAAGCCTGCCACAGCCATACAGTTTATAAGTAATATAAGTGTCTGTTTGTTTACTTGGGTCTGACTGAGCAGCTGCAGGCCCAGGCAGGACTGGAGAAAACTCCATCTTTCAGGTACTGGGCCTAAATGGAAAGTTTGCGTCCTCCATTCCTCTCCTCTCCTGTTGATGTCTGAAACAGGGCTGTGGTGAACAACCATCTTGGACCACCAGTTGTGAGCCAGATGCAAGGACTGGGAAGGAACATGCCAGCCAAGAGCCTAGCATTTGGCACTTCATGAAGGACAGCTATACTAGTTCAGACCATCTTAAATGCCTGTTGTCTGCCACATGAACCCATAATGTAGTAACTATTCGGTAAATAAGATAATTTTCAGTCAGTGGCAAATAACTGCTGCTACAGGGTTCACCAGCAGAGCCACAAACTGTTACTGAAACATTTAAAAGCTATTTTAACTGTTATTTAAGTAAGACACATCTCTAACAAACTTCACAGCTAATCAGTTTATACAAATGGAATCATGAACTGGGCTGAAATTTTACAAGGCAAATATGGTTTACTTACCTGCAATTAGAGCATGGGGAGGGGCGGAGCACACAACACATGCTTAACTCCACACACATTAAGAGTTTTGAATGAGGACCAGTGAAACGTTCATAAGGTAAAGGCACTTGTTGGCAAGCTGATGACCTGGGTTCAATCTTCAGGATCTCCATGGTAGAAGGAGAGACCTTCCACAGGATCCCACAACATGTGCATGCATGCATTCATACAAACACACACACCACACACACACACACACACACACACACACACACACACACACACACACACGCATGCACACGCACGCACGCACACACGCCCTCTAAATAAATAAACATGTAGTAAAGATTTTTCAAAAGTCTTTGAGTTAGTGGATCAATAAAGTATGTTGCTAATATTTCTTATCAATGCTATTTCTAGAGAGGCTGACAAGCACATGGGCCAGGGCAGGCAGGAGACAAGACAATCTTGTGGAGCTGGTTCCCTCCTTCCACCTTTACTTGGGTTCTAAGACTCAAACTCGGGGTTGTCAGGCTTGCGAGGCACCTGCTCAGCCACCTCACAACCCATCAAAACGGCTTTTCTAAACTGCACTTATGTTACCTTTTACTATTAAAGTAAAACCAGCAAGCATGTGATATGCTGCTCCCGTTTCAAAATATCATCAAAACAAACTATAGTAAAAACAGACACATGACACAATTTCTAACTTCTGATAGTAACATGCTGAAGGGTGCAGCCTGAAAAAAAGCAAAGTGTGTGAGCGAAGAACCATGCTTTCCCCGTGTTCAGATTAAGAGCCTGCCATACCAGAACAATTGGGAATTCCCAGAAATGCCCCAAATTTGAGCCAAATTAACTCTGATAGTAAAGGCATATGCTTAGTCACTCTTCAGTACGAGGCTTTTTCTTAAAACTACTAAGGTAGGGCTGGACTGATGGCTCACTGGTGAAGAGCACTGTCTGCTCCTGGAGAGGACCTGGGTTTGAACCTGGCAGCTAACAACCTTCTAACTCCCCCTTCAAAAGCTATTCTGCGTTCAGCATAGTATTCAAGGCACATCACTGGCTGGAAAAACAATCCATCAGGAGTCTACCTGACATACAAAACAATGCAAAGAAAAGAATTTAGTGGTCTAGTCAGTGCCAAGGTCAGTATCTCCCCAAAGCATTGTTCTAAATCAGCAAGCCAAGGTCTGGAATCAGGCCAGGCTTAATCATCATTTTGAATTTATCCTTGAGCAGCAGGTCCTCAGGAAAAAACCTCCAATAGATCTAGTGGCATCAAAAAGTGAACTTAAATTGCCTACAGCAACCAAAGAGCTTAAAATTGAAAGAGACAAGGGCTGGGGCTGAGCTCAATTGACAGGGTGCCCGTCTAGCTCAAAGCTTGGTCTCCAGCACCACACAGAATTGGGCCTGGCGACACACACCTGTAGCTCCATGCTTAGGAGGCAGAGGCAGGAGAATCAGAAGTTCAAGATCACTCTCAATTACACAAGTCCAGTCTAGGCTGACATGAAAGTCTGAAAAAATGGACAAAAAAATGGAACAGCCAATCATTTTTCCCACTACTAAAGCTGCACACCAGCCACCACCTCTCCCTACTTCCCGGGGTAACCATCGTGAAATGATCCAAACCTTTTCTACAGTATGCAATCCCAAATAACTGGCCGGTGAGTGGCGACAGCTCACTGTCTTCCCCACTGCAAACTGTCCCTTCCCACGTGCTCCAGCCCTGCGGAGCACTTTTCCCAGGCGCCAACCAAGTCTTTGCTAACTTACAGCAAGGCCTGGCCTGGCCTAGTTTTTTCTTTTAAACGGACAACCCTTTATTTGCTTGAGAAAAAGTTATGTGCCAATACTAAATGTTGTTTTAAATTATGCTGGTTACATTGCTGAGATGCATGCCTGTGTGGCGGAGGGAGAGGGCTGAAGGGAGGAGAAGAGAGAGAAATCCAGAGTGAGAGAGAGAATCTGAACTAGAATGTTCACACACCCATGTCAGGGTCTTCAGCGCTGCTTCACACAAGCACTGTGGGGTTTCTGCCACACTTCTCTCCACTAACAGACTCATAAAGAGAACCGGGGAGGACTCCCTCAGCATACTAACACACACCCCAGCTTGAGAGTTCAAACCCGTGAATCCACTCAAGGCTAACAACAGGGATTCCCATAATTCCAAGCGCTCCTTTGTGATCCAGCCATGAGTGGCTAATAACAAGAGGACTTTTGCTCTCTGGTTACAGGGTCAGAATGTTGAACTACATCAAGAATGTGTGACAAGCACAGCATACCAGGACAGGACAGAGCAGGAACATGGGGGTGAAAACGGTGCCTATCACCCAAATCACATGCAAACAGCCTGGGATCTTCAGAGAAGGGACATCAGCCAGATAACCTGAAGTAAACATGACAGGTAACTACAAAGAGGCGTCAAGGCAGCAGATGAACACTGGGAAGGCCACCAAGAGTAAGTTAAAGGGGGAGACGCGGCCAGTGACCTGGCTAAATATGATGGAAATCATAAAATACTTTATTCTTGCAGAAATATTTCAGGGAAGAGATGGACAAAGAACTATAGGTATAATAGGTAAAGGGTAGAATGAAGGTGGAGAGTGTTAAGAAAAAGGAGGGAAGTGGGGTACAAGGCACAGGGCTCTGCATCGGAGAGTCAGGCTAGAGCCAGGGAAAGCTAGGCTGGAGCACCGAGGAGGAGCTGGGCTGGAGCTCGGAAGGGAATGAGGTAGAACTCTTTTGAGAATAAGAGATACAAAAGCTGAAGGCATCAGTCATACACAAGAAGAGGAATTGGCTATGCAAATCAGTGAATTAAGAAACACAATTGGGTCCAGCCTAGATCATGCCAGGCAAATGCCAGCTGCTCCCACACTCCTTGTCTTTGAAAAATAATTTTCAGATGAACAAATTATAAACAAGAGTGTCTGGGTTACACAGAAATATTTCTAAAAACAGGCCATCTGTTTACAAACTAATCAATTAAAACGGTTATCTGGGTGAGGCTGATACGTCTCTGAATGCCCAGCAGGAGGCGGCTAACCTTGGCCAGGTTGGCAGGGCCCAGCCTCCTGCCTGGAAGGCCTGCTCCATCGACATGCAGTTCCACACAGTGTCCCCCAGTGCTACACAGCAAGTACAGCTACCTGGAGGGAGATTGGCTTTTCTCATCTGTAAAGTGGTATTTAACTCACAACCATGCACACTACAAAAAACGACACTTCCATGAAGAACAGCAGCCAACTAATTCTAGAGTCAACCAATACTGTTAATAATTAAAATACTAAATTCGCGGAAAATATTTTCTCTTCATCCGCTACCAACTGATAGGAGCCAAGGGCAGGTTTTGGAAATCATTTGAGACATCAAAAGATGTCTGATTTTAACTTTATTTATAAAATTGAGGGACAGAGGTATATTTATTCAAACATGCAATTCCTGAATTGACTTGCCTAGTACCCTGAATGAACATTTGTTAATCCCCAATCATCATGAAAACAGCACTTTCTGGTTCTTCTCTGACAACACTTCCCAGACACCAGAGTTAGCATCTCCTTCTCCTGTCAGCTGGGATACAGGAAGTGGGAGCAGCAGGGTGTGGTATGGACTCTCCTTCCAGGACAGCTGTCACGGACAGACTACAGAAGTCTATACTCTCAAACCTCCTGCCATCACTGAAGACAGACCATCACTGTAGAGACGGTGTTGGCCAGAACTGTCACACTAACGAAGAAGCCCAGCAGCTCCATCTCCTGAGGGAAGGAGACAGCTATACCCCATACTCTATGTGAACATCTCGTGAAATGAAGAAGAAATCAAATCAGAACACGCCCTCAGGGCAAGCAGCTGTGCACTGCCCAAGAATCTTTAAAATATTTATGTGTTTAGGTTTTGGTTTTCTGTTTGTTTGATTTTTCTCGATGATATTTGAGGTCGTCTTTCTACACTGTACATACCTGGACATTGAAGAAAATTTGGAAGTATGCAGCTCAGTGGCAGGGCACTTGGCCAGCATGTTCAAGGTTGAGGAGAGGGGAAAGGCAGAAGGAGACAGAGGGAAGGAGGGAAAGAAAGGCTCATGAGAAATCACTTGAGTGAAGCCATTTTCTGTAAGAACACTCCCTTCATGCCATCCATGGGGAGGCAGAAAGCCACCCTGCCCCATGGGAAGCAGCAGGAAGACTAAGCTGGCAGCTCACTCCTGCAATCACTGTGAGGCAGGAGAATGATGGACTCAAGGACAGGCTGGGCTGCAACACTTCCAAGGCCCTGAGATGGATCCACAGCAAGACTCAAAAACTAAAACAAAACAGAACAGAAAGGAAGCTGAAATACCAAAACCAGTGAACTCATTGGCTAAAACTATCCAAAGGACTTCCTGCTCAGTGAATGGAACAGTGAGATACGAGGAGGAGGAGGAGGAGGAGGAGGAGGAGGAGGAGGAGGAGGAGGAGGAGGAGGAGGACACGACCACTCCTCAAGTGTGGAGGAGACTTTTATCTCAGATATTAAGGAGAAAGCAGGCAGAGGGAAGAGTCCAGGCTGAACATGGCTGGCAGACTATGAGAAGAGAGAGGCTGGAAGGGAGAGCAAGAGAGGAGCCACGGACCAAGAGAGGAGCCACGGACCAAGAGAGGAGCCACGGACCAAGAGAGGGGCCACGGACCAAGAGACCAAGGCAAAAATGGCTGAGTTATATAGGGATGGGGGGGACCAGAAGCCCAGCCCCTGGGAGGGAGAGGTTTAGGGTAGGGGGTAGGGTGAGGAGTGCCAAGAGGAGCCACAGGTACTCAGAAAGATTGTCCTGGGTTTCTTTGAGACCTAACATTCAGTTTCCAACATTTTCCTTATGACGATTCATTTTTCTCTACCATAGACTTAAAAGATAATTATAAAAGAGCTCTAATATTAAAACATTCCATCGTTTAGACAAAATTAGAGTCAGCTCTCATTACACACATGCCAGCCTGTGCTGTCCATGACTCAGCCAAGGACAGAGCAGGACAGGTATGGGAGCCACCTCACCGCCTACAAGGCGGGGGGAGGGCGGCTGGTTTCTCACAATACCCTCCCTGAAGCTCCGGCAGATCCCTCAGCCAGCACAGAAAGCACCATGCCAACGCCACCTCTGATTCACTGGATAACACTCTGCTGCATAGGAAGGCTACAGCACCACCCGATACACTCATCTTTAACCTTTTCCTTGGTAATCGGAACACTGGAGTGCCGTCTGTACATTCTAATTATGAGCACAATGGATAAATCAAGAGAATCATTTACATGAAACACCATAATGCTTATCAAAGAATCCAAACACTTCAATATTAGACATCAGACTTTCAAATACCTTTGCTTAAACTCAAAGACTATTTTAAGTGAAGTATGTTCCCATTAAATGGTGGGGGCAGTACTCTTTGTTTTGACACCAATACACAGGACTTGGAGAGAAAGAAAAAAGTAGGGGTTGGGAGTGTAGCTCAGAAGAAATAACAGGACTCACAGAAATTTAGAGAAATGGGTGTGTTTTTAACCACCAATGTAGTTAGTGAAAAGCTAGCTTAACTTAAAAACTACGTCAGTAAGCTGGGCAGTGGCTCAGGTCTTTAATCCCAACACTTGGGAGGCAGAGGCAGACGGATCTCTGTGAGTTCGAGGCCAGCCTGGGCTACAGAGTGAGTTCCAGGACAGTCAGGGCTACACGAGAAACCCTGCCTCAAAATAATGACTAGACAAAAAATGAATGAATGGCCGGGCGGTGGTGGCGCATGCCTTTAATCCCAGCACTCGGGAGGCAGAGCCAGGCAGATCTCTGTGAGTTCGAGGCCAGCCTGGACTACCAAGTGAGTCCCAGGAAAGGCACAAAGCTACACAGAGAAACCCTGTCTCGGAAAAAAAAAATAAAAAAAAATAAAAAATGAATGAATGAATAAAACTGTACTTGACCAGCATGTACACAGAAGGAAGCAGTCTGTCCAATGACCACATTGAGTACAACCTTGACATCAGAAGCTTGCAGCTCAGGAACCACTTACCTCATTCATTCTAAACAGATTCACCAGCTCACACAGGGCAGAGACCCCACCAGCCACGCGTATCACTGACATACAACACCAGAGTTCTCTGTCTGTTTTCTCTCATCAGAGGCAGAGCTACGAAACCTCTATCTATTCCTCTCTGTACTCAGTGGAACCTACAGGGACAATTTAACAAACGATAATATGAAAATCACTGTGTGTGTGTGTGTGTGTGTGCGCGCGCGTGCGTGCGTGCGTGCGTGCGTGCGTGCGTGCGTGTGTGTGTGTGTGTACATGTGTGTATACGTCTGTGAGGGATAATCTTGACTGGGTTCATCAAGGTGGGAAGACCCAACCTAAAGGTGGGTAGCTCCATTCCCCAGGCTTCGGTCCTGAAGTAAATAAGGAGGGAGCTGAGCAAGAACACTTGCTCTTGAACCGTGCCTCCGCTAGCAGGTGCGGTGTTGCCTTGACTTCCCCGGGATGCACCTGAGCCAAGAGAACCTTTCCTCCTTAAGGTGCTCGTCAGGCATTTCATGGCAGCATCAGAAAGAGAACTAGGGACTATGTAAGCTGATGTCTAACAAAGCTGGGGAAGTCCATTGTGTCAGGTGCCAAACTCAAACAATACATTTGTAAATACTTTTAATGACTTTCCCAGCCTGACAAATGATGTTGAGCTCTCTACACTATAAACAGCATCAGGTGACTAAGAATATGTCGTATCAGCCTACATCTTTACAAGATAATACATGTACCACTTTACTTGGTGACTTCACTTTTTAAAACTAAAGAAAGCTCCGCTAAGTTCTAAGCTTGACCTAAACATGAGCCATGAGAAGGGAAGAATTGCTTCCCAGCCTACCACGCCATTAATCCCAGCACTCGGGAGGCAGAGGCAGGAGGATCTCTATGAATTCAAGGCCAGCCTGGTTTACAAAGCGAGTTCCAGGACAGCCAAGGCTACACAGATAAATCCTGTCTCGAAGAAAAACAAAACAAAACAACAACAGAGGCGCCATTTAAGCTGCATCCTCAAGAACACAGACAGAAGCCGGGCACAGAACAGTCCACAAAAGCGCAGTACTGGGGGCCTAGGACATGAAAGACGTTGGTGTGAAGGGCCCATTAGAGCCCAGCACATTGAGGGACAGGGAGTGGGACAGAGGGGAGCAAGTAGTTGATTCTCCATCCAACAGTCATGACGGACTAAGCCAGCAGCTCCAACGGTCAAAGGCTCCAGCAGAGCACTCTGCCTGCTGTGAGAACAGTGCACAAAAGACAAAAATGGAAGCAAGGAGACCATTTGGGAAAGCCCAGTTTCCAGCTGAGGAATGATGATCAACAGTGGAATACACACGCACATGCACACGTGTGGGTGTGAGAGACACAGAGAGTGAACTGCAGCGTGCTCCAGTGCTGCAGAAACAGGGATGACGGAAGGGCTACCCTCAGGTTCTGACTTCACCAACCTTATGCATTAGGGTCTGTTGACTCAAGTGACAACGGCCTGGGGAGAGTCACAACCCTCCACCACAGGCCACTGTCATCCACGTGGAACTCAGACAGCAACAACATAAAGACAGTGTGAAGGCCACAGGGTCTGGAAAGAGAGGAAGGAATAGAGCCAATCCAGTCTGGGACAGGCAAGACAGTGAGGAAGGTTCCGTGAGACGGACAGACAACGCAGGATTTCATCACGTTGGTACTGTGAGCAGAGGGTGGAATGGACCCCGAGTCAAGTGGCTGAAAACGTGAGAACATCGGCAGAGCTTGGCAGCAGAGCCCGGGCTTGGCTAGGAGGCCCAGGCTCCCGCCCAGCACAGTCCAAGACGGGACAGACCAGTCTGTGGAAGCCTTTTCCTGTGAAGAGAAGAGAGTGGGCCATAACTATAGGAAGAGGCTGACTGAACAAGGATGATGTCCTCTTAAAGAAGGGTGCCCCAGAACATATCAACAGACTCCACCGACAAACAGGAAGAGCCAGCAGACACAGGAAACAGAAGCGGGACAAAGTGACAGCAGAATCCTGTGAAGGGCGTGAAGGAGCTGAGGCATGGTGTGAGGATGGACAAGCACTCCTACCCTATAACCAGCACCATAATGGATGAGGACACAATATGGTCTGGCTGCCAAAGGGAACGTGATACCATGGTGGGAAGAAGCCAAGATGTTCTGGACTAACCGTTATTTTTTCAGAACAAAGCTTAGCTACTGGGAGGCGAGCAGAGAAGGAAGCAGTCTGATAAGAAGCTAAGACACCGTTCTCAGAACACAAGAAGACAATCATCACGTGGCTCTAAAGGTGTGATTCTAGTTACAACTACTCAGAATTCTAGGAATAACCATGTACAGTCTTGGCTTCAGTTTTATTAGACAAACTCATATCGAGAACGAGATTTTGTGTGTTATGCATTTAGAATGTATATACATGTATATGGGTAGTCATATGTGTGGACACAGGTACATGAGAGTACACGTGTGTGCATATGTGCATTAAAGCCATAGATTGAGACCTTTGTTTTCCTTGGTCACTTTATGTACTGAGGCAAGGTCTCTTGCTGAACCTGGAGCCTGTCCCGGAACCCATCTCCCTCTCCAGAGCTATAGGATTACAGATGGGCTGCCATGCCCACCCGGGGATGCAAACGCAGGTCTTTATGGTCACACGACAAGTACTTTATCCACTGAGCAATCTCCCTAGGTCCAGTAATTATGCCTTTTAATACCATCTTTGGAACTCTAATCAAGTAAACAACCCTCTCCCAAATAGACTAGTATACACTCTATGCATTCTCAGGTTCCTTTGCCTAATTATCAGTCATCTTTTCAAAAGAAAACTGACCCAAAAAAAAGCCAGGCAGTGGTGGTGCACACCTTTAATCTCAGCACTCAGGAGGCAGAGGCAGGCGGATCTCTGTGAGTTCGAGGCCAGCCTGGGCTACAAAGAGAGTTTCAGGACAGTCTCCAAAGCTACACAGAGAAACCTTGTCTCAAAAAACCAAAAAAAAAAAAAAAAAAAAAAGAAAGAAAGAAAGAAAAGAAAAAAGAAACTGACAACTAAGAAGGAGGTATGAGAAGAGAGAAATGTGACCACTAACGTTCTCCATTTCTGAGTGAAATAACAGATGGGTGCTTATGCTTTACTGATTCAATGGTTAAGGATTAAGAGCACCCAGGTTGGTTCCCAGCACCCACATCCGACAGCTCACAACCACTTGTTACTTAGTTCCAGGGGATCTAATGCCCTTTCCTGGCCTCCATAGCACGTGGCACACATGTGGTGCATATATATAGTTAGATAGATATAGCTATAGATATCATACTATATACATATTTAGGCACTCATATATACATATAAAATTAAAATATTTTAAAATATATAAAATTACTAGACATGAAGCTACATGGGTACATGGGTGAGGGATAGATGAAACTAGATTGGTCCTGTGTATACTTGTAATCATCACTACTGAGCGATGGTCACGTGGAGTCTTGGTACTCTACTCTCTCTATATTTGAAAATGTTCAGAATACAGAGACAGACAATATTAATCCAGAAGGCTAAAATGGAGCCAGTATTTACCCTATGCTTCCTATAAGATGACACTACAGTTTCATAAATTCTACCTTGCATCCTTAACAGCAACTCAGGGAAAAGTTGCTATCACAACAAAATCCACACCCTGGTCAATCACGGTGTGTGAGTCACACAGTCAGTACCTGAGAAGAGAGACACTCCTACCTAACTGGGGAGGCTCTCCTGGCTCTCCACTAAGCCCTGCCCCAATCAGTGTTAAAAGAGGTGACATTTCAGCTACAAAGAAAAATAAAAAGTTCCATCTTTCTTTCCTTCCTAGATAGATTTCTATAACCTCCACAGCTCACGAAACCCCTGCAACGAAACAGCTCGCCCGCATTAAGTTTCCTTTCTGCCAACAAGAAGCCGGCGCGGACAGGAGAGAGGAACGGAGTGCCCAGCCTTGGCACCTCAGGCAGGTGAATACCCAGCAGGGCGCTCAGCTCTGTGGTGAGTGTGGGCTGCGGCAGACACTCAGCGGGGAAAGTCAGCACTGAGTAATTCCCCTCCTGAGCGTAAGAGTGGTAGGTAGGGCACAGATCCACTGCCCAGTCCTCATCCCTCCCACGTCCTCATCCCTCCCTACTGCAGCTGGTGGCTAACCAGATGAACTTCCCAGCACAGGGCCCTGAGAGCCCAGCTGGTGCAGCCCACGGTGGTCTGACTGGTTTTACTGACAGGACTGGTTGTCCCAGGGGTGAACAGTACTTCTGAGAGCAACAAAGAACGTTTTCTTCACACACAACGAGTCTTCGGAGCACATCCGATTTTTAGCTCATGAACACCTATCAGTTTCAGGGGTTCTCAAGCTGGCGAATTTATAGGCATTCCTAGAGAAGTGTTTTAAAGACTCAGCTGGGACCTGTATTTTTATGACATCAGATACTTGTGATTGTTAGGTTAGAAACTAATAACCCAGCATGACCTAAGGCACAAATGTGAGCCTTAATTCCTAAGAGGGACCTATCACCTTTAAAATCAACTTAATTATACCGAACATAATTAAAACATTTTCTCCAAAATAAGACTACAATTATAGATAAAAATAAGTAAAAACAAAAAGCTTAAAAATTATTTATTTTTATTTTATGTCTATATTTGTCTGTCTGTGTGTAAAGTGCACCATACATGTTCCTGGTGTCCAAGGAAGCCAGAAGAGGGTATTGGATCCCCTAGAACTAGAGTTATTGACAGTTGTGAACCATCATGTGGATAATGGGAATTGAACCCAGGTCCTCTGGAAGAATAGCAAGTGCTCATAACTGCCATTTCTCCAGTCCCAAATTAAAATTTTAATTTAGAAAAAAGTTTTTAAAGGGCTAACAGCCAGGTGTGATGGTGTGTACTTTTAATCCCAGCACTTGGGAGGCAGAGGTAGGTGGAGCCTGATCTACATAGTGAGTCCCAGTCTCTAAATAAATAAATCTAACAAATTATGAGACATAACTAAAATAAAACAATTTTCGAGGCTGGCACCACTGACATTTAGGCCTATCTGTATACTTTTGTTGGAGAGAGCTACCTTGTGTACCATGGACTATCCCTCTCCCATCTTACTGTAACAACACAATTAGTAATTTTGCAAAAAATGAAATCAGGATCCCTGACCTCTCTACCCACTAGATGTCAGAACAGAAACCCCAGTTTGTAAAAAGCAATGAATGTTTCTAGCCCATCGGGACAAAGAGCCCAGCGTAGAGCACCTGACTAAAGGAACCATGTTGAACAGAGACGAAAGGACACTGGAGTGGCGTGGGAGAAAAGACACAGGAAAGGAGCCTGCCTTTGGATATACCAAAGTCACAGGGACACCGTTCTTAGACACCTGTGTTAAAACACAGAAAGGAAACAGGCACCAGTCACAAACGTAGGCGTCCACAGAACTCCTAAGGGAAAAATCTCTTGGTGGTGACGCTTGCTATGGCCAGGGTCTGAGACCTTTTCCTGGAAGGGTGAGCTCAAACAAAAGTGCCGTGACTCAGAAGCTCTGGAGCTAGCCTGTGTAGCCTGAGAGCTCCGGAGGCCCTAGGTAGCCTGAGTTGCTCCACCCTGGGATCACACATGACTCACAGCTGGACTCCTGTATGATGGGAGCACTTTCCGGATGAACACAAAGGCAACCAACGGGGTGAGCAGGTTTGTGGCCCTCCCTGCTCCCTTTGCCCCTAAAGCCTGAGGTGAGGCTCTGGACCGGTTTTTCTCTCTGTGCCCTAGGATATTCCCAGCATTTGCCTGGTACCTGTCTGAGGCTGCCCGTAGGAGTGGAGATCTGACCCAGAGTGGCACCCAACCATGATCAGCATCCCACAGGGCTTCAGGAAGGCAAAGAGTGAGGGTCAGAGAGGGGAGGATGAAACAGGAGAACAGCAGGCATGCCTCCACAGTAAGTCACAGACCTCTAAAACGACATCCTCGGCTCTCTGCCACCCCACCCCACCCCACCCCACTCCCCAACCGAGGGAAGTCTTTAGAGTAAAAGATATTTGAATCACGACATGAAGGCATTACTTGCCTTTTTTACTATGTGAAAGGCTATCTGAAACATTTGTTTTACAAACCAGTGAGGAGCTGAATCAGCTGCTCTTCCCTCTTTAACCCCACTTCTCCTCAGAAGACTGGGAAGAAATGCATGTCTGAAAGCCATTTTCTCAGAAATAAATGAAGTGACCCTCAGAGTCAATGAACTGAAAGTGATTTCAAGAAAAACCCACAATTTTTTGAACCGCTGAGCTTGACAAACTCCTAATATTTGGGAGGACTGGGGTGCACAGGTGCTCCACGTGGGTGAGGAGCCAGAGACTGAGCTTGAGCCATCCGCCCTGGCAGGCTTTGACAGGGGCCTCTCACTAGGACCTACCTGGTGATCACTGAAAAGCAACACTGGCAGGTCAGGGAGTCCAAGTAAGCCATGCTGACTTCTCACACAGTCTGGAGACAGAACTCAGTCATGCAGCAAACACTTCACTGACAACTCTCTCCGTCTCCAATGATTTTGATATCGTTTAATGAAACGTTCTGAATTTGGAAGCTATGCATTACTCAATAAATTTAGGATTTTCCAAATAACTATAATTTTTTTTTTTAAATAAAGCAGGCATTAAAACTGTGTATGGTGGCACAAACCTGTAATCCCAACATTCAGGAGGTAGTGGTGAAAGGTTCAGGAATTGAAGGCCAGCCTTGGCTACACAGGGGAGGAGGGAGGGAGGGAGGGAGAGAGAGAGGGAGGAGAGGGGAAGAGGGGAAGAGGAGGAGAGGGGGAGAGGGGGGAGAGGGGAAGAGGGGAGGTAGAATCTATTCTAAGTACCATACAGATCAAAAAAATTTAATGTAACAGTTTTTAAAGTTAATTAGGCAGAAGCAAGCAAGTCTTTGTGAGTCTGAGGCCAGCCGGATCTGCATAGCAGGTTCCAGGCCCGCCAAAGCTACACAGTGAGACCTTATCTCAAAAAAAAAAAAAAAAAAAAACCCAAACCACACAACTGAAAGGCAGAAAAGACAGCTCACTAGTTGAGTGCATTCTGCTGCTTAGTTCCCAGCATCTATATCAAGTGGTTCATAATCACCTCTAACTCCGGCTCCGGGGAATCCTATGCTCTAGTCTGGCCTCTGAGGGCACTGCTGTGGGCATTACACTCACATGCACAAATACTACATACACACACACACACCCCACATATACACATAATTAAAATTTTTAATAAAATATTTGATAAAGGTAGTTGATACGATTTCATATTCAACAATAACTCATCATTAAAAAAATACTACTTGCTGAGCAGTGGTGGTGCATGTCTTTAACCCCAGCACTTAGGAGGCAGAAGCAGGTGGATTGCCTGGTCTACAGAGTAAGTTCCAGGATAACCAGGGCTGTTACACAGAGAAACCCTGTTTTGACCCCCCTCCAAAAAAAGAAAATTTTAAAATCTATGAAACAGGAATTAAGAAAATGAAATATGATTATCTCAACAACCAAAGGCACTAACTAAGTCCTGCTCACCACTTGACTCTGTGAGCTTGACATGGTCTAGAAAGAGTTGTGAGTCTATATAGGACGACAGTGAGTGTCAGAACAAAACGTAAACAAACACTCGTTCCCAAAGCACTCATGAGTACCAATCCTTGGAATCCTTCCTCCAGCACACCAGACAGGATGCTAGGTAACAGAGAACTGAACGACAGATATGGAATTTGTTCTAGAGATAAGCAGTATAGAATCGTGGTTGAACAATACACAAGTCCAGACCCTGCCTGGACGGACATGGAACTTGCTCTAGAGATACGCAGTATAGAATCGTGGTTGAACAATACACAAGTCCAGACCCTGCCTGGACTGTCCAAAGGGTGAAAAAGGAACCTAGCTCCATGGGAGACAGAAAAGGTTAACTGAAAACGTGACAACTAAACTAAATAGTCCCACGGGATACGGAAGCTCGGACAGACAGACAGTGCTGTGCTCATACCTATGCCCGAAGAGAAGCCTGAGAGCAGTGCGAGGGAAGAGGCAGTGGTTGTGGGTACTGTGTTGATCTAACAGAACACACAGGCAGGGTGGGATGGAAGGACAACCCAGGAGCTCAGGAAGAACTAACAGGACCTGACAGGGGAGAGGCAGCCAACCTTCTCTCTAAAGGGTCAGAGAGGAAACACTGAGCTTTAGAGACCTCTCTCTCTCTCTCTCTCTCTCTCTCTCTCACACACACACACACACACACACACACACACACACACACACACACGGTTGTCTTAAAAATGTAAAGGTCGATTTGGCTCAGGCATCTGGGCCCCCTGTGGCTACTAGCCAGACCTGATTCAGTAGCTGTGCTTCACAGATCCCTGACCTAAGAGGCAAGTGACCGAAGGAGGACCAACCAGAGATGACGCTCAGGATTCTGGCCTAACTTAAGGGACAGACTGTGGGTGCTGCACACAAAGATTGTGAAAACAAAATAAAAAGACAGACCTAGTGAGCTCCTGCTGGTGAGAGAGTGGGGGGTGGAATGGCTAACTACAGTGTTGGATGTAAACAGGGAGCTCAAAACTGAGACAAGTGTGGGACTCTCAGGACAGCTAGCAATAAAGCTCTTTACTGCCTTGAGTCCAGCAAGGACACAGGTAAGAAACACGGCTTTGGCCGAAGGAAACATCAGGGAGGGAGGGAGGGAGGGAGGGAAGGAAGGAAGGAAGGAAGGAAGGAAGGAAGGAAGGAAGGAAGGAAGGAAAGATGGACCAAGTGAGTTTGTAAAGAAAGCCTTAAGAAGAAAAAGAAGAGCTAGGTGGTGGTAGTGCACGCCTTTAATCCCAGCACTCCAGAGGCAGAGGCAGGTGGATCTCTGGTCTACAGAGCGAGTTCCAGGACAGCCAGGGCTGCACAGAGAAACTTTGTCTGGAAAAACCAAAATGAGGAAGAGCCAGTTGTACACACTTGTAATTTCAGCACTTGAGAGGATGAGGCAGGAGAATCAAGTTCAAAGCTAGCCTAGACAATATAGCAAGATCCTGTTTCCCCAGCCAATCACAGTGGTGAATGCCTGTAATCCCTGCACTTGGGAGGCTGCAATTTTGAGGCAAGCCTGGGCTACATAATGAGGTCCTGTTTTAAAAAGAAAAGACAGGAGGGGAGGGGAGGGCAAGGGAAGGAGGAGGGGAGGTATATTTTAAAATGTTATTGAACAGCAGAAAACAAATTATGAACCTTGCCTCATTATTCAGAAAAGAACACTAAGTCACATGTTTGAGAAGGGCAGAGAAGCAGGGCGGTGGCGCACGCCTTTAATCCCAGCACTCGGGAGGCAGAGGCAGGTGGATCTCTTGAGTTCCAGGCCAACCTGGTCTACAGAGTGAGTTCCAGGACAGCCAGAACTACACAGAGAAACTCTGTCTCAAACCCAACCCCCCCCCCAAAAAAAAAAAGAAAAGAAAAAGAAAGGTAGAGGAAACTACTGAAGGGCCAACCACTGCCACCGTTCCCATAAACAAATGCTCGCTATGAATTTCCAGGAGACCAAATACGGTTCTTTTCCAAACAAGGTTTGCTCACTGGCTTACTTACACTGCCATTTCCTACCTCAGGACCATCCCACCCTCACATAAACCATACATGGCAAAAGGGAGCACTTGAAGAGAGGTCCTTCATTCCTTGTTGGTTTCTAAAGCCTTCCTCTGCCATGAATCCAAGCCTGCCAGGTGTAACATCTCCAGCATCTCTGAGGATTCAGTGGCCTTGCCCTAGATAGCAAAGGGTTGATCTGGCTGGAAAACGGGAAAATAAACAGCAGTTCCTACCTCATGTGTGTGAGCTGTGTGCTGGAGTTAGATTGGGGGTTTACACAGCTTACACCTCCATTCCTGCAGAGCTGGACCAGGGGACACTGCCAATCACAGAGTTCAGTTAGGAAGCCAAACTATAACACTGAATGGCTTCCTTTACCATGACCAGTAGCAGTAGTAGTAGTTGTTGTAGTGAAATCATTATTATTGAGGAGGAGGAGGAGGAGGAGGAGGAGGAGGAGGAGGAGGAGAAAAAAAACACACAGAGGAGCCAGGCATGGTGAGCTGTGAGAGCAGCCCCCACCCAGGCCCCAGCAAGTCCCGGAGTAAGATGGCTAAAGAGGGGCTGCAGGAGGGGCTGGGAAGGACTCCGACACAGGTCCACTGCTGCATTTACGCACTTGGTCAACAACACCCAAGGGCTCATCAACCACCACAAGAAATGTCTTTGGCAAGTTCCACTTGACATTGCATTCCCTACCAGATGAACACTTCTAAGGTATTTTGAGACAGAATGCTGCCCTTCCTATTTGTTATAAAATGAAACTGGCAAGGAGTGCCAAGATGCCAGACTGAAGTTAATTCTGCATGCTGCATCCATTTTCAGATTGTAAGATGTGGGGAAAGAACTCCAAAAATTCTTATGATCATTAAACACAAGAAAACAGTCATAAGAAAAATACATCTTCAAAATGCCCTCCAGTTACTGAAATATGACCCATAAATATTTATCTTTGGTTGCTTTAAAAACACTTGAGATGCCATTTTATTTGAAAGAATGAATTTTATGCCTTTATGTAAAATACTTCCATACTGCCACCATAAATTAGACTTCGCCATTTTTAACCTGACGAAGGGAAAGTACATATTCTGGAGAAGAAATTTTCCAAAACTGTCTCCTGTCTGACTCTGCCTGTTCATCTGTGGCAAGTGTGGGATCCCCCTGGGAAAATAAAACTCCCCTGAACAGCTCCTTGAGCGATGGTGCTACTTCCCAGTCCCTAAGAGCACTGTCTAGGACAGCATTCTCACCTGGCCTGATGCTGGACCCTTCACTACAGTCCTCATGTTGTGGTGACCCCCCAACCATAAAATTATTTTCTCTGCTACTTCATAACTGTAATGTTGCTACTGTTATGAATCATAAGGTAAATATCTGTGTTTTCTGATGGTCTTAGGTGACCCCTGTGAAAGAGTTTTTTGACCCCAAAAGGGTCATGACCCACAGTTGAGAATCACTGGTCTAAGGCTCCAGCACATCTCTGCTACATCTCCAATACGTGGAGTACACCAAGGCTAAGGTCATGCTGCAAGGACACCGAGTGTCCCCACACTGAGTTGTGGGCAACAGGAAGAAATGGGACTAAGATAGGCTAAAGCAATTGACAAGGCTTACTTTTACTGATCTCTTCACTCTCTAAAATGCTCAACGCAGAGCTTTCGATGGGCATTCCAGCAGTTATCTGCCTAAGGGGACAGAGGCTGGAGAGTCTAGGTGAGCGGCTGAGATCTGCTTCACTGGGGTGATGTGCCAAGAGTCTGCACTAGACTTTGTTGGACAACTACAAGGATATTAACTATTTAATTCGGCCGGAATGACTGCACACAAGACCCTAAGTAGTAGTATTTATGAGCACTCACATGCAGAATGGTACATAACTATCAGTTTCTGAATGCCAAAGAGCATCCTTTGTTTTAACCTTCCTCCTAACCAAGATGCTGACTCAGGGCATATTCTCAAGCTCTCAACTGTCTCTTGGAGCTGCTCAGATATGATTTAATACTCTCCGTGAAGACTCACAGCACGAGAGGGGCTGGATCACTGTGCTCCACAAAAAGCAGGCACTCTGGGAATGTTCATTTATGGAAACAAGCACCAAGACATCAACATGTTTGCTGTTACTCTCAATTTCATTAGCATAATGGAGAATCTGTAAGCAATATTTTAAGCAAACGAATTTAATAGGCTTTTCATCTTACATGACTAACATATTAGAACTTCTCTCTCATTATCTGGAAAATGGCCAAGATGGGATGGAAGGGAGGTGATTTAAGAGTCAGCACAGTGCCCTTCCAAACACAGCCTGCCTCCTGCTCACTCTGACCCATCAGATCTACTAGGCGTCCCTTGCCCACAGCACTCAGGAAACGTTTGCCTGAGTCAAATGTTACAAAACTATTCCCACACAGCATGAGTCCAGGGAATCACAAATTTAGCAACCTCTACTCCCTCCCTGGCAAATTCTTTCAGTTCCTCTTCTTGCAAAGAATTTTTCTAGGAAATAGATCTCAACTAACTTCACAATGTAAACGTAAAAAACCAAAATCTCCTTTGTACAAACACAATTTTTAATTTTTATTTACTGGTGCACAGAATGTGAGGTGACAGAGCAGGATCGAGCAAGGGCATATGTGGAGGTCAAAGGCATCTTCTGGGAGTCAGTCAGTCCTCTCTCCCACTGTGGGCTCCAAGGATCAGAAAGACCTAGAGCATCATCGGGCTCGTCTGGCAAGCGCTGCACTTGGTGAGCTGTCTCACTGGCCCAAGCACAGTCTTTCAAAGGAGGAGTACACATTCAGTGAGGTTTTAAAAGGCTACAGCCCTTGTTTTGGTTTGTTTGTTTGTTTTTCTTTCTGTTGTTGTTGGTTCCCCACCCCCAAGCCCCAAAACAGGGTCTCTGTGTATCCCTGGCTGTCCTGGAACTCGCTCTGTAGATCAGGCTGGCCTCGAACTCAGAGATCTGCCTGTCTCTGCCTCTGTGCTGGGATTAAAGGCGTGGGCCACCACTGCCCGACTCAAAGTCGAAGTTTTAAATAAATTCTAAGTCCTGGATATGTTAAAGTTACACAAACAATTAAACAGCGTAGGTTTCGAAGGTCACAGATTTTGACTCCTGCCTACACCAACCAATTGTTCAAGAAGCTGCCAACACTAATCTATCCCCTGTGGGGCCTTTCCCGGCAGCAGCCGGCCTTCCTGATCCCTCCCTACACTGTCACTGCATTTCTTCTCATGTCCCTGTGACCACTTAGCTCGGCACACAACCACACTTGAACTTCCCTTTCATTACGAATCACTCCCTGACTACACCTTCTTTATAGACAGGGGCTAAGTCACAGTCATTTTGCTACAGCTCACTGCCTACTAAATAGTTTAATTAGTCAACAAAAGTTTGGTTGAGAAGCTGAAGCCAACACTTCTAAGAATCTTTCATCAAAAAATTCTACTCAGCAGCCAGGCTGTGGTGGCGCACGCCTTTAATCCCAGCACTCGGGAGGCAGAGGCAGGTGGATCTCTGTGAGTTTGAGGCCAGCCTGGTCTATAGAGCGAGTTCCAGGACAGGCTCCAAAACTACCCAGAGAAATCCTGCCTCGAAAAAACAAAACAAAAGGCTACTGTTAAACCTGGCGGCGGTGGTGCACGCCTTTTGCCCCAGCACTCAGGAGTCAGAAGCAGGCGGATCTCTGTGAGTTCAAGGACAGCCTGATCTACAAAGAGTTCCAAGGACAGCCAGAGCTATAAAGTCAGACCCTGTTTTTAACTGAAAAACAAACTTTTTCATTAATTTTTTCTACATATATTTGCTTGTTTCTTTTTTGTTTTATTTTGTTTTTGTTTTTTGAGACAGGGTTTCTCTGTGTAATAGTCCTAGCTGTCCTGGAACTCACTCTGTAGACCAAGCTGCCCTCGAACTCATAGAGATCTGCCTGGCTCTACCTCCTGAGTGCTGGGATTGAAGGTGTGCGCCACCACTGCCCTGCTGTTTCTTATTTCTTTATGTGCACGTGTGTACACATATCAGCATGCCACGGCACACATGTGGTAGTCAGAGGACAACTTGTGGGAATTGTTCTCTCCTTGCACCATGGATCAGACGCTGGTCACCAGGCTTGGCAATGAGTGCCTTCCACCTGCTGAGTCAGCTCACCAACCCCTCAAAAGCTAGTCTTGGAAAAGGAGGCTTCAAGCAACGTGAAGTACTGCAGGGAGCTATTTGTGGCCGTGGCCGTATCGTTATACTTTGTCTGCAGTGTCCCGTGCAGAACAACACTTGAACGTGGGGCCCAAACACTACTGAGCCAGACACTGCTCCTAGAACACTGGAGATGCATGTGTTATGAGAGAAAGCCAAATACATATGCATAGATAAACACACATATGAGAACACCACATAACAAGATACAAGAACCACGACTTTTAAGTAACATATAAAGGAAAATTTTCAACTGAAATGAGGAATTAGAAAATCAGAAGGGTAAGGGAGTCATGCCACCAAAAAACAACTGACGTGCTCATAAGGAACTGGTGTGACATGTCACCACAACCAAACTGCAGAAGACTTCAGGCTTTAAGGACAGCAGCAGATGTCCACACAGAAGTGGTTTACTTTTTCTCCTCCTTGGAAATGAGAAGACTTTAAAACTTACTTGTTTCATAGTAAATAAATACAAATATGTTTTTTTTGAAAAGCACATAAAATAAATTTTAAAAAAATTAAGGCAGCCATGGCAGTGGGGATACCTGCAATCCCAGCACTTGGGAGGCAATGGGAAGAGGGTCAGCAGTCCACAGCCAGACTAGGCTTCCTGACTGGCTACCCTCAAAAACAAACAAAATGGGGCCATGAGACGACTCAGAGGGTAAAATCATTTGCCACACAAGCCCAGTGACCTGAGTTCCCTCCCAGAACCGCGAGGGCGACATTGCCTGGAGCACGCACTGCATAAATAGAGGCCCATCTCAGCAAGGTGGGAGGAAGGAGCCGACTCTTGAACACATACACCACGGCACACACGCACCACGGCATGAGTGTGTGCACACACACACACACACACACACACACACATAAATAGAGGCCCATCTCAGCAAGGTGAGAGGAAGGAGCTGACTCTTGAACACATACACCACGGCACACACGCACCACGGCATGAGTGTGTGCACACACTCACACACACACACACGCACACACACACTCAGATATACTCATTTTTAAATGAGTAAATAATTAAGAAACTAGTTGTCTTCTATTCATATGACTAAGTGGATAGCAATGAAAACTAGCAGAGACAAGCTTGGAGGTGCACGTCTGAAGCCCCAGCATTTGGGAAGTCAAAGCAGGAGGATCATGGGTTTAAGTCTATCCTATACATGAAACTGGCAGTGCACACCTGTAATCCCAGCACTCGGGAGGCAGAGGCAGTTGGATCTCTGTGAGTTTGAGGCCAGCCTGGTCTACAGAGTGAGGTCCAGGACAGCCAGGACTACACAGAGAAAGCCCATCTTGGAAAATCGGGGGGCGGGGGGATTGATTTATCTGACACTTATATAGTTCCTAAAAATAACACTTTATCTAAAATGGAGCATGTTTTATTAAAAAAAAAAAAAAAAAAAAAAGACTACCCTTAACTTGGTAAATGGAACTAATGGCCAACAGTAAGGCTAGGCAACCTCCAGCTGCCACCTAGGAAGGGGCTGAACGCCCCACTTCTCAAGGAGTCTCACCCCTAGCCAAACTCCCAAGATAACTGTAGAAGGGACCCCCCTTCAGGAATGGCAGCGTCCACATGAACATCCCTTTGATCTGAAAATGCCTGTCATGTCCTACAAGGGTAGGACCAACCTTTGGTTTTCCATAGACAAAGTCACTTATCACATTGCAGTGAAACAACCTAGTGTTTCTAGAAAGGTCCATCCCTAGCCTAACCCTGGCCACTAACTAGTTCTCTGTTTATTGACCTTAAATTAACAAGTTACACTAAAAGGAAACAGTACCATGCAACTTAGGGACCTCTTCAGATTTCGAGGATAAGGGGATACTACCCAACTGCCACCGCCTCCACCACCTCCACCACCCACACACGCACCACACACCCACCACTGCACACTGCGGCGTCCTGCTCACATGGGGGATGGAAATTCTTTGGCAGAGAAATGGACACAGAAAGCAAGGCTTATCAGCATTGTGCTGATACAGGAGATGCAAGCAGTGTCTGAGGAGGTCATTCACCAAGGCTTAATTAACTCCCTGCTATTTGGAAGGAATTTGTTTTTATTTTATTTACTATTGTGCATGGTGTATTTTGTGTGTGCGTGCATGTAAGAATACATGCTATGGCATGTATGTGGCCGACAGAGAACAACTTCCAGGACTCAGTTCTCTCCTTTCACAGTGGGTCCCAGGGACTGAACTCAGGCCATCGGGTCTTTCTGACAAGCACTTTTAGCCACTGGACCATCATGCTGGCCCTAGAATTGATATTTTATCAAAGTTCTACAGGCTAAAAAAAAAAAAAGCGGATACAAAAGTATATTTCTGGTGTTAAGCAAGATAAGAAGAGGTTCTCAATTGATTCTCTCCCCTCTGACTGCTACGAAAGTTCTGAATTAAACACAGCAATCAAGTTTTCTTAGAGAACTAAGAAACAGCGAGGCACGCAGGAGTGTGAACTGGGGCTCACAGTGCTGTGTACTTCCTGCGGCTACATTCAAAACAAAACTCCTTCAGTTCCTGGCTTTGACCCAATTCACAAAACAGCACAGTGGACACAAACTAAAACTGCTGCAATGACCTCATCCTGGCCAGAGGCCTGAGAGACCCGAGCAAGCCCCACACACGAGGTAAATGGCTTTCTGTCATTTTTCCACTCTCGGCTCAGCGCCCCCAGACTCCTAGGTCTGACTTAGTCATGGGACATGAGGGAAAAGTGACTCTGAAACCTCCAGGTCGGTCTCCACATGGACAGGTCCTGGCTGACCCTCAAGCTCACACGTGTAGACATGTTCCAGAGAAGAGCAGCCAAGTGCCAAGACCTGAACTAGAGACAGACTCTGCCCCGACCCCGACGACGCACGCGCACAGTAACTCCAGCAAAGGCGCCAGACGGACTCACATCAGACAGACTCTGCCCCGACCCCAGACGACGCATGCGCACAGTAACTCCAGCAAAGGCGCCAGATGGACTCTCATCAGAACCACCACCCCTGACACCGGCCTCATCGAAGGGCTCTAGGTAGCCAAACCGCCACCGACCTGAGAGGGAGGGACTGCAGTGCCCGTACCTCAGTGGTAGGATGTTTGTCTGACCCACGGGAAGCACTCCCCTGCCCCAGTCTATCCCCAGCACGGAAGGCGGAAGAGGTTATATAGAAGTGCAAAATAGTATTTTAAATTTGTGTTTATTTATACGTATATGAGTATTTTGCCTGCATGCATGCCTGTGCATCATGTGCACGTCTGGTACCCACAGAAACCCAAAAAAGGTGCTGGGTCTCCTAGAACTGGAGACTGGGGGGGCTCGATGTGGGCTGGGAATGAGGTGGCTGTGAGGCGCCAGATGAGAGGTGGGCCGGGAATGGGACTCAGGTTCTCGACAAGAATAACACATGCTCTTAGCCATTAAGCCATTTCTCCAGTCCCTAAAATAGTATTTTTAAAGCATCAATCACTATTTAGTCCAAATTATTACCTTTAATCTTTTAAACTTAATTGTATCACATTATTTTCTATTAAGATTAACTTCCAAATTACAGTTTTTAAAATGTGATTATTTACTCATGGGAGAATAATAAGAGATATGTCCCTTGAGGGAAGGTGAGAGAGGACATCTGATCACCCCATTTACAGTGAACTAAATCAGCCCTGATATATGATGCTAGGAATGTAAAAAATTATACACAGGCTAGAAGAGGCTGACCAAATGCACTCTGGTCCTCTACTCAGCCTGCTGTACCTAGTCTAGACACTCTGCATTTCTGCCTTTCTAAACAGTAAATATGGGGACTGAAGAGATGGCTCAGTGGCTGCTCTTCCAGAGGACTTGAATTCAGTTCCCAGCATCCACAAGGTGGTTGTCTGTTATTCCAGTTCAAGGGGATCTGATGCCCTCTTCTCAACTCCATGGCTACTACACACACACACACACACACACACACACACACACACACACACACGATGCACAGATATACAGAGGCAAAACATTCATTCACATAAAATAAAATTAATAATCTAAAAGAAGCTATAGTAGTAGTCATAATATAAATCTGGAGTTAGTCCTAGTGGTGCATTATGTATTACTTTTAGTATACACAATGTACGAGTCCCAGCTGTCTCGAGGTACAGGCAGGAGGGTCTCTGTGAGTTAAAGACCACCCTGGTCTATGTAGCAAGTAGCCAGGGCTGCACGGTGAGACCCTGCCAATGAATAAATACACATAAAGAAATCTGGACTGGCATAGTATCCCAGCATCCAGGAGCCTAAGGCAGGGGGCTCCCAAGATCACAGCAGGTGGGGAGGAGGAGAAGAAAGGAGGGAGGAAGGAGGAAGAAAGAGAATATGAAAGTATCAATCCGCAATTTCCTACTAACCTGGGAGAAAGATATTTTCTTGGATAAGTGAAGGAGGAAGAGGATCTAAGAGTCTTTTCTCAACTCTACTTTTGCCCACCATGGACTCCAACAGATCCTTCAGGGACTACCTCCCTCAGGCAAGCTGCTAGCCACAGTTTGGCAGGTATCAGCCATGGACCACACTCTCCTTGCAGATGCCATGTATCTAGGAAGCCCTGGTCATTGCAAACATCAAGGTCAATGCTTCGGTACGTCGGGTCCAGAGGGCAGAGCAGGGACGGCAGTCACCCAAGAATGGAACTCGTGCAGGAGATGGGGTCTCATCCTGCTGCACAGTTGTCAGACAGGACAGCGCCCACACCTCAGCCTGGACATCCGCAGAGTCAAACGACACAAGTGACAGGTAACTTCTGAGCTTCCCAAATGCTTTCCCTAATCTTCTGCCTTTGCGTCTGCATTCCTATAAAGGAGGAAGAGATTACTGGCCCCGCGTGACAGGCAAAGCACCAAATCTCAGCCATTAAGGAAGTTTAACATGTGTCGTTTAGAACCCTTCCACCTCAGCCTTTCCAATTCCGAATAAAAGGACTATTCTACTCACAATGTTTATTTTACTTTTAAAAAGCAAATACTTGTTTCCATAGTGGCAAAACCCTGTGAAGAAAAAGACATGCACCTGAAGAGTAGTTAGTAAAAAGACAGGGAGTAAGGGCTGTGCAGCCCACAGAAGCGAAGTCCGAACGTGCTGTGAGCCAACACAGCATCCCTTCCGAGGACTCACCTCCTGCTTCGCATTGTCAGTCTCCTGAGCAGCTGACCAAACACAGCTAGAACCTGCCCTTCGGCAGTGTGCTTCGTCTTTGGGGAGCAAAGACGCACAGACAACCAGGTAAACCAACAATAAGCGATGGGAAGACTAGTCTGATTGATGGTCTAAACTCCAAGAAGTGAGAACACGAGGACTAGTGTGATGGTCTAAACTCCAAGAAGTGAGAACACGAGGACTAGTGTGATGGTCTAAACTCCAAGAAGTGAGAACACGAGGCTCCAGACGTAGGACAGAGGGCAACATGCCGTGCAAAGGCCTAGTGACTGGAAATGCAGGTAGTGGAGAGGGCTGGACTGGAGCAAAGGAGAGTAAAGGTAGAAGCCAGAGGGGACAGCAGATAGAAGGTGACCAGAAGAGGAAGAGAGGAGATAAAGGGCCGCTGGGGCTTTCAAGGCAGAGTGTGCTCAGACTGCTGTTTCTCAGATCACACACACACACACACACACACACACACACACACACACACACAGAAGGAACCGCAGCTGCACAATCCTGAAATCTGCAAGGCAGATAATTATAAGATAAATGTCTCCCAGACGACCCAAGAAAGCCAGTTCCTAAGTGCAAAGAGTGATTTACACTACGAAAACCCATGGGAACGGGAGGCCAGATCCCTCAGCAAATGGGGTTGCAATGGACAGACTCAGTGGAAGTTTGTTTAAGAGAAGCCAGCTTCCCAGATCCTCCCTTCTCCTCCATGCAGCCAAGAGAACACGCCTCCTTACTCTGGCAGAAGAGAGAACTGGTCTCTAGAGAACAAACAGATCGTCTCTGGAATGGGGGACCCAGGCACAGCTAAGAGCAGGGCCAGCACACTGGAAACATAAGACACACACGTATCTTTCAGAGATCAGCAAGCTGAAGCCATCAAGGGAGCTCACAAGTGGAGACATTGGCCTGAACGAAACACAATGCGACAGAGGACACAGAGGAAATCCCTAGGAAACTGGAGAAATGTGATTCAGTCTACTGTGCCACTCACCCAGTGACCAGCCATGTAAGACTCCAGGATGGGGCCCAGAGCTGGTAGTGGTAGCACATGCTTTAATCCCAGCACTCCGGAGGCAGGCAGATCTCTGTGAGTGTGAGGCCAAACTGGTCTAAAAAGTGAGTTCCAGGACAGCCAGGGATATACAGTGAAACCCTGTCTCAAAAACAAAACAAAACAAAAGTTCAAACTGAACAAAGCCATGCATGGTATGATGGTCACACAGGAAGAATCATGAACTAGAAGAGTCTGGATACACATCAATGAGCAATAGAAAATATAGAAAATAAAATCTAACAATTCCCAGGACACTCATTTAAGGAAAGAGAAAAAGAAATCATGGTACACCACATAACTTAGTTGTAAATAGTATTTACAATCATAATACAAACACTGAATATCAATCCAGCAGTTAATAAAAATTGCAACTATGTGAAAAGGAAGGTGAATGGAAACTGTAAAAGAACTGAAAACCTGGAATACACACACCCATTTAAAGGTGTGAAGGTAAAGCCCAAATGAACAGCCAGAAAAGCAGAAACCTGACCTCCAGGGAGCAGGAAGCCGGGAAAGAGCTGAGGAGGGGAGCTGCTCACGCATATCCTACAAAACTAAATTGTTTAAGTATGTGTACACAAAATTTTATTTTATAAAATATGATCAAATTATTTATTTATTTGTAAAATAAAATTTCAATTAAAACAATGAGTGGGAAAAAAACAGCAATAAGTCCTCTTTGATGGAGACACTCTATATTGGCTATCGGAATAACAAAACCATTTATACACTCTTTAATTCAGCCCTACCTACCTCACCCTGCAATAGCTCTCAAACAGATCTACCACACGCAGGTTGCCTGTTACATTCAGCATTGCTTAATGCACTTCCCCAGTAATGATGAGGAATGAGGCTGTAAAGGGCCAGGCCTTGCTCGAGGGGCTGTATACATGAGCATGCAGAACAAATGTAATTCCTCCTCATAGTACTTCATTATAGAGGCAGAAAGACTTCATCAAGTAATCACACACTAAAATGAGTTTTTTAAACGCTCATGAAAAAATGCACAACCATTTAATGGAGGGTCTTTGACAATCAGTGCTGGGAAAATTAGATATATTCACACAAAGAAATGTGCACCACATAAAAAAATTAACTCAGAATGGAGTCAGGACCTAAACATGAGACTGGAACTCCTAGAAGAAATAAGGGAGGCTCCTCATCAAAGGAAGCAGCCGTGATCCCCCTGAATGAAGTCTGATGTGGTGCTGTATAACTGAACCTTTAAGGGATGAGGTAAGAGGATGTGAGTTCAAGGGCAGCCTGAGTTAAATAGAAAGGCCTTATTTTATTTTATTTTATTTTATTTTATTTTATTTTATTTTATTTTATTTTATTTTATTTTATTTTATTTCGAGACAGGGTCTCTCTATGTAGCCTTGGCTGTCCTGGAACTCTCTATGTAGACCAGGCTAGCCTCAAGTTCACAGAGATCTATCTGCCTCTGTCTCTCCAATGCTAGGATTAAAGGTGTGCTCCACTACACCTGGCTGAAAGGCTCTATTTCTAAATGAGATGGATGAATGATAGATAGATAGATAGATAGATAGATAGATAGATAGATAGATAGATAGGCAGGCAGATAGGCAGATAGACAGACAGACAGACAGACAGATAGATAAAAGAATGAGACAAATGGGCCTATAGCAAACTTAAGAATGCTGGGGTGGAAAGAAGACTCACAAGTTAAAGACCACTCACTGGCTGCTCTTCCAGAGGACCTGGGTTCAATTCCTAGCAGCCACATGGTAGCTTACAACTGTCTGTAACTACAGTCTTAGGAGATCCAATGCCCTTCTCTAGCTTCTGTGGGCACCAGGCCACCCATGGTACACAAACATCCATGCAGGAAAATACCCATGTACATTACAAAGAGAAGGGGTGGGGACATGTCCACCAAAGGCCATACCAACACAGAGAAAAACTACACACGTGTGTCACTTAATGTAAGAGAGTAAGCCCCAGGATGCAAATGAGCAACAAAAACCACCCTAGGTAAAGCAGGCAGGGAGCAGAGAGAGGGAGGGAGCAGAGAGTCCTCCTCCTGGTGGACAAGCAAATGCAAAGGTGAGTGCTCACCTCACTCACCAGCAGAGAAATGCCAAGGGACCCAGCAGGAGAGCTGCCCAGAACCCCAAACAGTGCTGGCATAGCTTCAGAAAAGTTAGAACTCTCCACACAGGAGGAGGGGTGGTAAAATGATGTGGCCACTAAGGAAAACAGCTGGAGTTCCTCACAAGGTGAAGAGGAGGACCATCCTATGACCCAGTAATCACTCTGGATACAGACCCAAAACCACTGCAAGGGAAGACGTGAACAGCATGTACATTCATGTTTCCGACCATCAGCTACACAAGCAATTCAAACGTCAGTGGACAGGAATCAATACACCAATGTGACAGAGTGCACTGGAAAAGCATTTAGCCTCTTAAAAGGAAGGAGCCCACAAAGCATGGAAGCACAGGCATGTACTCTCAGCCCAAAGCAGGAGGTTATGAGTTCAAGGTCGTCCTGACCTACACAGAAAGACCAATCTCCAAATTAACTAACTAAAACAATATAAAAGGGAAGGAATCCTGCCACATGCTTGCTATATACCATGAGCTAATGGGATGGGGCTTCAGAACACTATGCTAAGTGCACCACTGAGAAGCAAAATTAGAAATATGGTGTCAATCCACTCATGTGGGGTATCTAACATGGTCAGACCCATAGAGACAGAAAGTTGCTGGGGAAGAGGGAAGGGGATTGTCCAAAGGGTTCAGGGTTGTAGGAACTCATGGAAAGTTCTGGAGTGTGGGTTCACTGAATGTGCATACTGCTACTGAACCAAACAGTATGGGAAAATGATAGGATGTAACTTTGTGTTATGTATTTTTATCATAAAACATTTTTTAAACAATCAGATAATGTGCAAAACAAACTTATAAAGCAGTTGAGTGGGAAGAGAGGGACCAGGAATAACTTGGGTTCAGTCAGGGACATACACATCAACACCACGCAAACGTCTATGGACAGTCCACAGCACTGCCCTCCATTCTGGATTTCCACTATAAGAAAGAACACTCACAAAAAGGAAGGACATACTCGGCACTAAACTGTAATAGGCGCGAGTGCTTGGTTCTGGGCTTACTGGTACTATCGAGTAAAGAAGGCAGAATTGCCCCCACAGTGAGCAAACTACAATGACATGGAACACGTGCCAGGTGCCATCTCCATGCGGAGAGAGACAAGGCTATGCCACCCAGAGAGCTCACAGTCCCCAACGCAGACAAGCGGAAGAGGGAATGTGTGAGAAGTGCTACAAGAGGGTGGAGGCCAGAGTCCAGATGGCTTCTGAAGGACACACAGAGCCAGGAGCACAGGAGGCTGAGGCGGGAGGGTCAGGAGTTTGAGGCCAGCCTGGCCTACCCAGTGAAACCATGTTTCACTTAAAAAATAAAATAAAAACAAAAAAGGATGTAAAAAATATACACCAATGGGGTGACCTGTGGCTCTAGTCACAGCGGCTGAGGAGCTTAGCTGACAGCAGCCAGGGAGGACGAGAAGGGGACACTAGGGACAGTTACCTACAAATCTTACCTTCTCTACAATGAACACAGGTTGTATGTGTTGTGCTATGTATACAAGAAATTTTAAGATCAAATTCTGATTTGAAGCAGAACTGACCTCAGACCCCAACAGCCGCTGAAGTCCCGCAGTGCTGGAGGAACGGACTTCCTAGAGCCCTCGTTTAGTCTTACTCAAAGGCACAACGCCACCACAGCAGCAGAGTTCACGGCCACCACCACTCATCATAAACCCCACGAGACCATTAGAGCGATGGGCCATGTAATTTAGAAAAAGTTGCACCAACCATCACTCTAATTTTAGAGCTTAAAATGCACTTAAGTACCAGTCATCTGGGAAATCTACATATCCAAAATACTGTACTACTCAACAATAATCAGAGTTCTTACATGAGTGCTTCGTTCTGATTAAGCTCCTGTGACTAATGTAACATGTGAAAGCTTAAAAGAAGGCAGAAAGACCCTGAACAGAGGCACATATCACTGTAGGGTCCCCTGAACAGAGGCACACGTCACTGTAGGGTCCCCTGAACAGAAGCACACCTCACTGTAGGGTCCCCTGAACAGAGGCACACCTCACTGTAGGGTCCCCTAACAGAAGCACACCTCACTGTAGGGTCCCCTAACAGAAGCACACGTCATTGTAGGGTCCCCTAACAGAAGAAGCACATCTCACTGTAGGGTCCCCTGAACAGAGGCACACCTCACTGTAGGGTCCCCTAACAGAAGCACACCTCACTGTAGGGTCCCCTGAACAGAGGCACACCTCACTGTAGGGTCCCCTAACAGAAGCACACGTCATTGTAGGGTCCCCTAACAGAAGAAGCACATCTCACTGTAGGGTCCCCTGAACAGAGGCACATCTCACTGTAGGGTCCCCTAACAGAAGCACACATCACTGTAGGTCCCATTTACATAAAGACGCCACACAGCAAAACTATAGGAACAAAGAGTAACTGAGTGCCTGCCTGCCAGAAGCTTGGCATGTGAGGTCATAGAGTAGGGTGTCTTTACAAGAGATAAAATGTTTTTAAATTTGATGCTTTTGGTGTTTGTACAACTCTGTAAACACACTAAATGCTCTAAGTTTTCCACTTACTTTAAAAGTTTGAAATTAACAGAACATAAATCATTATCTCAAAAATAAATCTGATGTTTTTAAAAGGTGAAAAAATAAAACAAAATTTTATAAAGTCTAAGAACTTAAATAATGTATTTTCACACCTCTTTAAAAAAAAAAAAAAAAGGCTAATCCCAGCACTTCGGAGGCAAAGGCAAGCGGATCTCTGTGAGTTCTAGGCCGCCTGGTCTACAGAGTGAGTTCCAGGATACGCTCCAAAAGCCACAAATAAACCCTGTCTCATATATATACATATGCAAGTCATTAGGCTTAACCCCCACAGGGGCCTCTCACAGGCACCCCGAGCTAGGGATCACTGGGGCCTTTGTCAGAGTCTGGCTACCGGGGGCAAAGGCAACAGCTTGCTGTTTGATTCCAGCTCTTTCCCTCCTGCTCTCTGTGTCTAGAATCTCTTCTCACTAGTCCATTTGTTGGGTCTCAGTCTAAAGGCCAAAGCCTGACACTGCACCCGGGGAGCTGAGGCAGGAAAATTGTGAGAGTAGGCAATCCCAGGCTTCTCACGGGCTCCAAAAGCAAAACAAGTAAATTGGTCCAGGTGGCTCATCCCTGTAATCTCAGCATTTAGGGAGTAGATGTAGGAGACAGAAGTTCAAAGTCATCTTTGGCTACATAGTGAGTTTGAGGTCAGCCTGATGTACAAAAGACAGTCTCAAGAAAACCCCCACAACAAACTTGATCAACCCATCAATAAGTCAATAAAGGCCAGTCCTCCCCCCCCCCCAAAAAAAAAGGGAAGGGAAGGGAAGAATTAATAACAGAAACAGAGCCAGTGGCGGTGGTGGCGCACGCCTTTAATCCCAGCACTCAGGAGGCAGAGGCAGGCGGATCTGTGAGTTCAAGGCTAGCCTGGTCTACAGAGTGAGTTCTAGGACAGCTAAGGTTACACAGAGAAACCCTGTCTTAAAAACAAATAAATAAAAAACAGAAACAGAAATCACAAAATGTCTAAAACTAAAGATTAAATGCTTTTTTTAAGAAGAAAGAAAGGAGGGCTGGAGAGATGTCTCAGTGACTAGAAACCCTGACTGACTGCTCTTCCAGAGGAGCCTGGTTCAGTTCCCAGCACCCACATAGTCTCTCCAGTTCCAGGGGGTCCAGTACCCTCTTCTGGATCCTTGGGCACCAGGTATACACGTGGTATGCCAACATGAAGGCAAAACACTCCTACAAAAAAATTAACAAGCAAGGCTCCAGTCCACCACAACTGATGAGCTACTTTCTGGAGCCTATATGGTGGGAGAACCAATTCCCACAGGTTGTCCTCTGACTTCCACACATGTGCATGGCATGCAAGCACACACATACACACGCACACAACACAAAATAAATAAAATGTTAAAAAAAAAAAAACCAGGCCAGGTGGCGGTGATGCACGCCTTTAAATCCAGCACTCAGGAGGCAGAGGCAGGCAGATCTCTGCAAGTTCGAGTCCAGCCTGGTGTAGAGAGTGAGTTTCAGTACAGCCAGGGCTACACAGAAAAACCCTGTCTCAAAAAACCACCAAAAAAAAAAAAAAAAAAAGCCTGTGAGAGCATTGCCTGTGGAGAATGGTCACCATGCAGGAGCTTCCTGACAGAGTACTCCCACTGTGGCAGGGTAGTTGGGGGCCTGGTTCTATCAGGTCTATTCACTTCCTTCTGATTAACAAATTCCTCCCTAACCCCTTCTTCCCTCCCTTATTGAGATGGGGTCTCACTTTATAAGCCCAAGCTGGCATCAACCTCATAATCCTCCTGCCCCAGTCTCCCAAGTTCTAAGGTTGCAGGTATGTACAGACATTTGGCTTTAATAATTTCCAATAATGAACAACGAGGTAAAGAAGAGCCTGTCAGGACCAGGCATGGTAGCACACGCAGTAACCCCGGGATTTGGGAGGCAGAGGCTGGAGGGTCTTTTGGCGACACGAAGGTTCCCAGGTCAGGCTGGGATATAAGATCCTGTCTCAGAATGTAAAACAACAGCAGCCAGCCTGTTAGGTTCCCAGATGGCCTCCAGGGGCCTCATTATAGGAGAAACCTTTATGTAGCTATTAGTAAAGTAACGGCTATAAATGATAGCTTCATTCTTTTATGACGGGTTTTTTCATGAATATTCATAATTAGATTCTGAGCAGCCGAATATTTCAATGCACTTGAGAATGCACTAGTTACATGATGAAGAAGATGGGTAGGTAAAAAATTAATAAGGAAACTGCTCAAAAAAATCAGAAGGAATGGGCAGGGGTGGTGGTACACGCCTTTAATCCCAGCACTTAGGAGACAGAAACAGGCGGATCTCTCTAAGTTCCAGACCAGCCTGGTCTATATAGTGAGACCCTGTCTCAAACAAACAAACAAACAAACAAACAAACAGAATAGAAAATGCACAAATAGTAAAAATAACGAAAACTAGCCAGGTGTAGTGGCTTTGATCCCAACACTCAGGAGGTGGAAGCAGAAGGATGTCTTCCAGTTCAAGGCCAGCCTGATCTACATAGTGAGTTCCAGGACAGCCAGGGCTACACAGTGAAACCCTATATCTCAAAAACAAACAAACAAAAAATAAAACTAAAAAACCCAACAGGAATTCTCAATTTCCAAAAATAACCCAATAAACTCTGCTAAGGGCTGTACTGCACAGCAGAAATGAAAGCAGGCTCCTTCTTTGCCAGGCATGGTAGCATCAATCTATAACCCTAGTACTCAAGAAGCAAGAGAACCAGAGTTCAAGGCCCACCTCAGCTGCACAGAGTTCAGAGGTCAGCCTACAGAGGAGGAGGAGGAGGAGGAGGAGGAGGAGGAGGAGGAGGAGGAGGAGGAGGAGACAACCTGGGAGCCAGGCATGACACACACCTGTAATTCAGGCAGAGGCAGGGGAATAGCAGCAAATTCAAGGCCAGCAGCTATAAAGCAAGTCCAAGAGCATCCTGGAGCTCACACACTATTATAAACCTTAAACTTAAAACAAGAGAGCACATGTGGGTTCTAGAACTTAATGCCATGCATTACAGACAAAGTAAGTCAGATCTGAAAACTAAACTCTAGATACCTCTTTTTTAATTAATTTTTTAGATTTGTGTGTGTGTGAGCATGTGCAATACATGTGAAATATTTTGTATATTACAACAAATATAGTTCTGTATCAATATACAAATTATCTTAAATAGGAATATAAAAAGTTTACATTTGTATCAATATACAAGAATCCATAACAATGCAAATTATCTAAGGCTGATATATTACTAATTACTAGTATATACAATAATCTACCTTACCCAGCTAACTCAGTCAATAGAGCATGAGACTTAATCTCAGGGTCATGGGTTCATGACCCACATTGGGTGCCAAATAATGTGATTAAATTGCTAGCAATCCTCGAATCAGCTTAATCAAAGGAATTTATTTGGGGGTAAACACACAATCATGGGAGATTTATCATAGGGTCCTGGAAAGCTGAGCTATGTCCCACACTGAACGGCTTGGCCCAAAATCTCAGCATCTAAAACCAAGAAGTAGCCAAGAGAGGGGGCATATGTGCACCCCAGGTCTTAAGGTCCCCCTGTGGGGAGTGCACCAAAGCACAAGTGTGAAGGTCAGAGGACAACTTGCAGAGATTGGTTCTCTCCTTCTACCATGTAGGTCTCTGAAATCCAACTCAAGTCAATAGCTTTGGCAGCAAGCAGCTTTACCCACTGACCATTTTACTGACCCACCTCATTCTCTTTCACTGAGCAAAGAACACAAAACAAAATGGCAGATATTCCACCAGTTAAGGAAGAAGATATGAGGCCAACATA
Organism: Peromyscus eremicus; assembly: GCF_949786415.1. Lineage (NCBI taxonomy): Eukaryota > Metazoa > Chordata > Mammalia > Rodentia > Cricetidae > Peromyscus > Peromyscus eremicus. Next base: position 3,571,584 of record NC_081436.1, read on the forward strand.
ACTTGCAAACTGGAAATTTCTAGAAAATTTAACATTGTATCGCTGACTGTTATCTAAAAAAGGAACAAGTCATAATATTCAGTCCTTTAAAAATTATTCAAATCATTTCTCAGCCTTGGCTAAGATTAAGTATAAAAATTACTCAAAACAAGAGCTGGAGGTGTACGTCTGTGGACTGGAGGTATACCTCTGTGGTCTGGAGGTGTACCTCTGTGGACTGGAGGTGTACCTCTGTGGTCTGGAGGTGTACCTCTGTGGTCTGGAGGTGTACCTCTGTGGACTGGAGGTGTACCTCTGTGGTCTGGAGGTGTACCTCTGTGGACTGGAGGTGTACCTCTGTGGACTGGAGGTGTACCTCTGTGGTCTGGAGGTGTACCTCTGTGGTCTGCAGGTGTACCTCTGTGGTCTGCAGGTGTACCTCTGTGGACTGGAGGTGTACCTCTGTGGTCTGGAGGTGTACCTCTGTGGACTGGAGGTGTACCTCTGTGGACTGGAGGTGTACCTCTGTGGTCTGGAGGTGTACCTCTGTGGACTGGAGGTGTACCTCTGTGGACTGGAGGTGTACCTCTGTGGACTGGAGGTGTACCTCTGTGGACTGGAGGTGTGCTTCTGTGGTAGGGCAGTTGCCTAGCCTAGGTGAGACCTGGTTCAGTGTCCAGCACTGCACATTCACTGTGTGTAGACACATGAGACATAAAAGCCTTCAGACATGAGCTGCATATTTATAAGTGATAGTCATAAAGGAGTTTCAATGGCTCCCAGTTAACACAAAGCTCAGAGATCACTAACGCCCCAGCAGACTATTTTTTAACCCATCCCTGCACTCTCATCCCTGACTTGTTCAATGAAGGCAATTCAAATTTACAGTCTAACCCTGAAGCAGCTGTACTCAGAGCTTCCCTGGTCTGAAATACTTTCTATTTTTAGTATTCAATGATCATGCAGTTAGCTAATTACCATGAAATTTAAACTTTAACTCAAAGACATGAACAAGCTGCAACCCGTACCACAGAAAGCTCACACACGCTGCTGTAACATTCAAGAATGACTAAAACCCTGTGGCTTCTTAAAGAACTTCAGTTCTTAATGAACTTATTGCACACTGGGACGTGGGAGGGAAAAATGGAAGCCAATGCAAACAGAGCTGCAGCTGGGGCGAGTACCTGTGTAGCATACCCGAGGCTTTGGACTCAGTCCCCAGCACAGAGGTGGAGAAAAGCATGCCAACAAGATGTACTTTGTATCTTTGCTGTGAGCACACGGGCCGCAGGTGTGTTTTTGTATAAACTGCAAATACATTCAGACACACAAAACACACTCACATTTGTAAAGAATGTCCCTTCCTGCTCTCTGTTTGTTTTTCCTTGAGTCTATTCTATTTGAAAAGGAATCCCATAAACACAGACACAAAATAAACGTCACCTCCAGTTGTCACCGTTGGGGAGGACATGTAGTAAGAAGTGAACTTGTTACCCTGCTCTTCTAAATTTACTGCTGGAGGAAATCAGCATTAAGATAAATGTGTTTTGTTCGAGGCCAATCTGGTCTACAGAGTGAGTTCCAGAACAGCCAGGGCTACTCAAAGAAATAATGTCTCAAAAAACAAACAAAAAAAGACAAATGTGTCTTTCCTATGATTATCCTAAATATACACACTTTTTAAAAATGCATGTGAGTGAGCATTTTTTGTCCATAGAGGACCAAAGAGGATGTCAGATCCCCCAGGACTAGAGTTACAGATGGTTGTGAGCTGCCATGTGGGTGCTATGAATCAAACCTGCTCCTCTGGAAAAACAGCCAGGCTCTTAACCACTGAACCATCTCTCCAGCCACTACCTATATTTTTAAACAAAAATGAAATCCTGCCAGGCGGTGGTGGTGCACACCTTTAATTCCAGCAACTGGGAGGCAGAGGCAGGTGGAGCTCTGTGAGTTCAAGGACAGCCAGGGCTATTACACAGAGAAACCCTGTCTAGGGGGAAAAGAAAGAAAGAAACCTTGTTATACATTATCATATCCTTTCATTTAGTAAAATATTACAGGTTTTGGTTTGGTTTTTGTCTTGTTGGTTTGAGACAAGATCTCATATTACTATATAGCCCAGGCTGGCCTAGAACTCACAATCCTCCTGCCTTGGCCTCCATACCTGGCAAGGGCAGCGTATTTTTTCAATTGCTACGTAAATAATGTGTTCTTAAATTATCTATGCATAAACCAGATATAACCTCAGAGAGATATACCTCACTTATTTTCCTTTTTCTACTGTCTCCAATTTCCAAATTTCCAATATATGAACTTGAGACATGAGACCACAATGCAAGCATTCCAAGACTTGAAAGTATTCAAGTTTGAGAACAAACACCCATACGGGCAGGCCCTGTATCTGCACAGAACTGGAAATGCACTCCGTTTAAGTGCTTCAGGTATACAGGGGAAGTCTTAGTGGCCGATTTTCCACATAAGCTCTATCAAGAGTAAATATGGAAGTGCAGGGAGACGTGGCTTGTGTTTATAATCTCAACACTCAGGAGGCTGAGGCAGGAGGCTGAGGAAAGAGTTCGAGGCCAGCCTGGGCTACATAGCAAGACTCTTCTCAAAACAACAAAAAATTCTGTAGGTATATTCTATAGGTATATTTCAGTGTACAAAGAGATTCTGAAATCTACTTAATTCATACTTGTACACACAACATTGAAAAAAACAAGTTTTATAAAAGTAATGAAATCTAATTTAGAAACCTCTTTGGCTGAGGTCAGTCCAGGCTCGTCCCTCAGCCACATGTCATCCTGACAGTGGCGTGTGGCTGGGCTGTCCTCCAGGGACATCAGCTCTGTGGGAAGGCACTGCAAACAGGTACTCAGGGTATGAAGACCTACTAACACTACCTCGACTCGCCATGCCTCACCATCTGCAGCTAAGAATGACCAAGATTTGAACTCATAGATCAAGCAGGTGAGGTGCCTACAGCATGAAGACGCCACAGCTTGCCAACCTCAGTTCAGTCCTTGGAGCCTAAGGTAGAGAGAACAGGTTGTCCTCTGACTCTCACACAAGTGCAGAGGCCACTGTGTGTGTGTGTGTGTGTATGTGTGTGTATGCGCAAGTGAGCGTCTGCGCCTGAGCATACACCTATATCACAGTGTGTGTGGAGGTCAGAGGTCAGTTCTCTCCTTCCTCCACGAAGATCCCAGGGACTGAACTTGGGCTATCAGGCTTGGCAACTCAGGCCTTTATGCACTGACTCATCTTTCTAGCCCTTGATTTTTAATAAGGGTTTAGGACAAGGAAATGAGGCAGGCAGGGGTTTATTTCAGAACAATGACACTAAAATACTGGATCTCAGTCTGCATAAGAGCACATATGGACTGCTATTTGCTATCACATATAAAATCTGAAGATCAAACCCAATTGTAAGAGCTGAAACTGCACAATGATGACTGCTGCACAACACGGAATGTGCTGAGGGTCACTGAAATGTGAACTTCTTCAACTGTTTTATTTCTGTGCGTGGGTGTTTTGCCTGCTGTGGATCATGTGTGTCCTTGGTACAGGAAGAGACTGTAAGAGGGCATCTGAACTGGAGTTACAGACAGCTGTGAACCATCATGTAAGTGTGAAGAGTCAAACCCAGGTCCTCTGGAAGAGCAGCCAGTGTTCTTGACTGCTGGGCCAACTCTCTAGCCCTTGAAATGCATGCTTTAAAAGGGTAAAGTTTTGGCATGTGTATTTTTTTAAAATCACTGGTCATAGAAGCACTCTGGAGGCAGAGGTTAAGTTCAAGGCTGGCCTAGACTACACAGTAAGACCTTGTCAACAAAGAAAAAATTTTTAGAGACAAATAAATAATTAAATAAATAAATGTTCAGGCTTGGTGACGTATGACTACTTCTGACACACAGAGGACATTCTGGCATGTTTAGAAAACTAGAAGTACATTGCTATGACTACTTCAAAAGCCACCTCGTCCCCTCTTTCCCCACAGAACAATCAGTGTGAAGTGAACTCAGGACAAGAGCCTGTCTCCCCAACAACCAGGACAAGGTAGAAACTTCATTAAATCACTCAAGTTTATAAAAGTTTTGATCAAAAAATATTTTGTTTTTATTTGCTTTTATTTATTGATTGATTGATCAATTTATTTATTTATTTGTTTATTCTGAGATGGGGTCTCTCTACACAGCCCTGGCTGTCTTGGAACATACTCTGCAGACCAGACAGACCTCCAGCTCAGAGAAATCTGCCTGCCTCTGCCTCTCAAGTGCTGGGATTAAAGGCGTGTGTCGCTGCTCATGGCCAAAGAAAACGTTTTGATAAATCTGGCCATGATGGTCCATGCCTATAATCCCAGCACTTGGGAGGTGGCAACTACAGGATCAGATATTCAAATTCATCCTGAAAAATAAACAATAAAAGTTTTTTTTGTTTTGTTTTTCCTTTTTTGAGACAGGGTTTCTCTGTGTTGTTTTGGTGCCTGTCCTGGATCTCGCTCTGTAGCCCAGGCTGGCCTTGAACTCACTCACAGAGATCCTCCTGGCTCTGCCTCCCGAGTGCTGGGATTAAAGGCGTGGGCCACCGCCGCCTGGCACACTAACAGTTTTGATGGCCCTCCCTGACTATAAACTAAGGTACAGGCAGACTCAAATGACTTCTGTGCTGTACAGCTCAATGATTCTTGAGGAACACCTGGAGCCACCCCCCACCAGAAGTGCCACGCCTTTTCAAACTTTCCACCTCTGCCTTCCTTGTCTACCTAGCTGATCCCTGAGATTTTCCAGCCTTGATTAAAGCATCAACCTTCTCTCAAAGATAAAACCTGGTACTTAAGGAAGACACTGCTATAGGTCATCTGGGGAAAAAAACCATCCCCTTTCTCCTACGTTAAGGAGCACACACACTTTTAACTAAGCACGTGGCTGGGAGTGGAGTCACATAATAAGCTTACCAAAAGAATGTGAGCTCTTTATTCTCTGCCATCCTAGTGCTTAAACCAAGATGCGACCCACACAAATGAAGCAAGTACAAGGGCACTCCAATACCTCACACCCCATCAAGCCCAGCCCACCTACACGTGGACTATCTAAGAGAAATAAACTTCTATGTCACTTACACCAAGGCCAGCGTTCTCCCTATCAGAAGCCAGCAGAGCTCTCCACTTGGAACTTCTTTGTCCCCTCTGCTCCTTGGGGACACCCTCACAAAGGCCTGCGGGCTGTGGTGCTACACAGAGAGGTTACTGTGAGAATGCCATCTAATTGACCCTGTGCTGTGGCCTGGACACAGCCAGCAAACCACCTGACCTATCAGTGGGTGTTCAAGTGACACATATTTGAGTTTAACCATATTACTGACCAAAGTAGCAGTCATTAACTCCAGCTACCTCACTTTCCTCCAAAGTGCAGAGTGACCAGGCCTCAGTACTGACCCCCCGCTCTGTCCCAAACGGCCAGTGGAGCTTGCTGATGTTTTCACTTCTGATCAGTGTCAGTCACAAAATCTAGACGAAGTTACACTATGCTGGCATCTCAGTCAGCAACGATAAAAGACTAGAAAGAAATCCACCACTGCCCCAACACTGCCTGTGCCGCCTGGCCGCTGTGCCCACTGTGTGCAGCGCTGGGAAGAAGGCTCATTAAGGTTCCAGGTTCCCAGCTCTGGCACTCTATTTGGTCTGATGTTTCTTCTGACCATCCTCCGTGAGCCCAGCAAGAAAGATCAAACAGCCTGTGCTAAGGAAAACTGCTGGATGAGCTCTGCAGTCTGACCCTGAGGACGGACTCCCAGGGCGTACAGCAGTAGTTTTTATCTAAGTTGTTCTATTCACCAATAGAGACTTGGAAGTCAGATGTTGGTGTGAAAACCTGCTAGATCACAGAAGACAAGATGCAATCAGCTGACCCTCCTTTTCAGCCAGAGCCCCAGCAAGAGAGTGTCTCTTCATCCATCACAAACCAAAAAGACCGTGAATTTCTAAGATCCTCCCTACTCCTTCCTGTGTGTCTCTCTATGACTAATTCTTGTCAACTAATCACTGGCTCCGCCCCATCCAAGGTTAATTTTATTAACACAGTCTCAGAGTTTCACAGTGCAATCAAATATCCCAAACACCCAACCTTTAAATTAATGTTTTATATACATCCTATACATAAAGATGGAAGGCAATTCTATATTCTCTGTGTTTCTGTACTTTGAATGTGACCTATCACATTGAGGCCAGGTGAGGAATTTTCCATTTGCAGCATACTGTCAGTACTCACAAAGTACAAATGTCTTAGCATTTCAGATTTTAGATTTTCAGATTAGGGATGTGCATCTTATATAAACACTTCAAAAAAGCCAGGTATGGTGTTGCAGAAGCAGGCGGGTCTACATGAGTTTGAGGCCAGCCTAGTCTACAAGGTAAGTTCAAGGACAGCTAGGGCTGTTACACAGAGAAACCCTGTCTCAAAAATAAATAAATGAATAAATAAATAAAATACTGAAGAAAAAACTGAAAAATAAAATTAAAGCTGAGCAGTGGTGGCACACGCCTTTAGTCCCAGCACCCAGGAGGCAGAGGCAGGCGGATCTCTGATTTCGAGACAGCCTGGTCTACAAAGCAAGTGCCAGGACTGTAACACAGAGAAAACCTGTCTCGAAAAACAAAACAAACCAACAAACAAAAATCCACCCTGTGCCCAAACAACTCCATTACTGACTATAGCCAACATATAAGCACCAAGAAAGATAAGAAAATTCATTAGTCAAAACTATAAACAAATCTATGTGTCCATCAACAACAAATGAATTATCAGAGCTATAAATCTAAGTATTATGTACAATGAAAAGGAACGCACTCCTGTAACAACTGGTATGAAACAGAACAAATGTCCTACAAGGGAAGCCAGAACAAAAGAAAACATTCCTAAGATACCACTTAAGTAAATGCAAAAAAGGGCAAAACCGGTCAGCGTCACAGAAGTCAGTACCTAATGTTGGGGAAACGCTCCTGGGGAAGGACAGCTCTAGATAATGAAGGTTTGGTTTGTTTTGTGACAGGGTCTCCATGTAGGCCAAGCTGGCCCCCAACTCACTATGTAGTTGAGGATGACTTTAAACTTCTGGTCTTCCTGTTTCTACCTCCAGGTGCATACTAACACATGCAGTTTTATGGGGTGTTGGGGGTCCTAGGTTTCCTGCGAGATAGATGGGCACCCTCTACACTAAGCCACATCCCTAGCCAATGCTTTCCTTCTAGACCACCAGAGCAGGTTCCCAGTCACATTCCTTTTGTAAAAATGCCATGTAAATTCACTGAACTACAGAACTCAGTTTTATGAGCTTTGAGAAAACTATTCTGGCAGGCGGTGGTGGTGCACACCTTTAATCCCAGCACTCAGGAGGCAGAGCCAGGCAGATCTCTGTGAGTTTGAGGCCACCCTGGTCTACAGAGTGAGATCCAAGACAGGCACCAAAACTACACAGAGAAAACCTGTCTCAAAAAAACCAAACCAAACCAAAACAACAATAACACACACACACACAAAAAAAAAAAAAAAACTATTCTGAGGACTAAAGAGGTGGCTCAGTGGTTAGAGTACTGGTTGCTCTTTCCGAGGGCCCAGGTTCAGTTCTCAGCATCCACATCAGGAGCTTACAAACCTGTAACTCCAGTTCTAGGCTAGTCAGGGCTATAAGATCCTGTCTCAAAAAATAAATAAATAATACACAAACAAAACCTGAATTCCCTACGGCTTTTTTTTTTCCACTTGGTTGTTTTGTTCTTGGTTGTTGATTGGTTGGTTTACTGAGGCAGGATCTCAGCATGGCTTCTAACTCTATATTCTGCATCACCACCGCTGCCTATACTGTATTTTCACACTTCCTCTTAGCCAAAGGCCAAGAAGGAACTTCCCCCAGTTTCTGTTGTTGTTTTTAAGTAAACACCTAAGCAGAGAAGTAACTGGAAGGAACATACAGGATTAATGTTTACAGTTAGGTGCCGGAATGAAGGGATGTGCATTTTTATCCTCAGTTTCTCTTTATCACTAAGCATGTGGTATTCTTTTTTTTTTTTAAAGATTTATTTATTATGTATACAATGTTCTGCCTGCATGTATGCCTACAGGCCAGAAGAGGGCACCAGATCTCATTACAGATGGTTGTGAGCCACCATGTGGTTGCTGGGAATTGAACTCAGGACCTCTGGAAGAACAGCCAGTGCTCTTAACCGCTGAGCCATTTCTCCAGCCCCGCATGTGGTATTCTACAGCAGAGGAAGACACCAGGAGCTTGTCTTCACCTTAATTAACTTTCCATCTCAATCCACCTGGTGGAGGGAGAGCACTGAAACCATTAACCACAATCATCACCACAAGAAACAACGAAAATTTGTTCTGGCTATTGTGGTTCTTTTCCTTTGTAAGGCCAAAGCCAGAAGAGTGTCGTCATGAGTCTGATTAAAGCTTTGGAATGTTCTAGCACCTGTTCAGTTCTGCTGATGAACCCCACACGTACAGCATGGTAAAATCCAGACAGGACTTAACAAGTGAGGTGTATCAACACAGGCCCTGTTACTGTCAGGGTTTCTAGGGTGGTTGCTGCTCAAGGGTCAGAAGATCATGCACCTGAGTCAGTCACCCACCCTCTGTCTGCGTCCTCCACACTGTAGGTGGCACAGGTCTGGGTAAAACAGAAGATGTTAGAAGGTGGTAACTAAGCCATTGTGAGCTTTTCCCTCTTAGAAGGGAAAATGAAGACAGGAAAACTAGTACCAAAATACACATCAACACAAATAAAAGACTTTGGGAACAACTTCTAAGTCCCAAGATAAACACAGCACCTGGCCATGGCTTATGATGTTCCAGCTTGCTCTCACTGCATGTGTGTGACACTTTCTTTTGTGAGGTACAGAGTCAAGAGGAGGAGATTCCAGGAAGTCCCAGATCTAGAAAGGTGTGAGACAGTCTGCAGTCACACACCCTCCAGACTTAGAGATTTCTCAGGATGGTCTAGTCCACAGGAAATGAGATACCACTATAAGCCATGTCAGAGTTAAGCCTTCCCAAATTGGATAGTTTATTTGTAGTCCTCTATTCCCCAAACAGGAGCTGTTAGTGACCACAGAATCCTCCCCTCAGCATGGGAATTGAATACAGGGCCCAGCACTCAAGTATATTCACAAGCCATTATCACCAGTTAGTAGGTGTAAAAGCCCTCTTCAAGTTCAAGGAGTTCAGTTCTTCTATTGTAAGTATGCAGATTTTAATCCAAATCAAAGCCTCTACAACACTCTGCTGCGAAATTTTGATTCTAATTCAAACCAAGCACATTAGTACCCCTTCACTTATTAATTTAGCTTTAAAATAGTAAGGACTAGACATAACACTTTGGTCAGTTTTGTCTCCATTTTAATCTTTTAATTCCATATATTTGGGCAGACCACTGTGTCCTAAATAGGTGGAAAAGCTAACAGTTCCCTACAACAAACTTACAAATATTTCTCTATCAGCCAAGACTGAAATCTATCTTCTCACAAGCTCTTCCATGGCAGAGCACAGAAGACAGCATTGACATTTTTCATATAAAACATGAAAATTTTTCACAGAAAGGAAATGCTCACAGTTTAGAAGTTACTATGGACACTAAGTATTTTACTGCCTCTGTCTCAATTTCTATTTTCTAATCTCTTGAGCCATTCTAAGCCTGAGTTATTACCATGTAACTTTCTTCATCCACCCTAACTCTGAAACTTGACTTTCCTGAACTAGCCTGGCATCGCAGCCAAACTGTTTTCACATCTGCACAGTACATGTTGCTGCAAGGAGACAGCGCAAGTGTGGAGGACACCTGGGATCCCTCCAAACCAAGGCTTAGGCTCTTTCATAAGCCCAGCCGTGGAAAACTACGTGCAGCTTCTCGTGTTCAAGCAAGTTTCCACTCTCCAAATGTTACTGCACAGTGATCATCAGAAAATCTCCAACCGGTTCTTATCTCATGTCTAAATGAATGCACGCCTACAATTAAGCTTCAGAAACACTCCAGAGGCTGGCAGGTGACAGTTATCAGAGGGTGTACACCTTTAGAGACAACCCAACCAAACTGCTCCCTGTAGCTCAGAAACAGTTAACTTTTAAAATTTTATTCATGATTCTGTGTGACTGGGAGAGGGGAGAGTGTGCTTGTCATAGCTTGTATGTGGAGGTCAGAGGTCATAGTGTGCACGTGGAGGAATCAGTTCTCTCCTTCCATTACACAGGTCCTGGAGAGATGGAACCCAGGTCTACAGGCTTACTGGCAGGCACTTTAACCAGAGCCATGTACTCCTGAGTTAAAAGTATTTAAACTGATTTCTCTGAGTGCCATAGTTTATCAGTCTATCATCACTGATCAAAACTGAGAACAATTGTTCAGAGCCATGACCCATTGCTTCAGATGCCTCTGTCTGCTCACTACCTTAAAAAAGGAAAATGCAAACTCCCTATATCATGCCAGAAGAAAAGAGCCATCTTCTGCTATGGGACAGGACAAAAACCAAATTAATTAAGGGACTATTCTATTACTAATCTCAACTTTTTGATTCTATTCTGATTCTTTAAACTTTTCTTAAAGTATGAATTTTATATCAAAATTTACAAGATTAACATATATATATATATACATTTTAAACTTTGTTAAGATATGAATGGTTATATAGAATACTAACTAATTCTAGAAAAAGGCTTCAATTAGCTGCATATATATGTCTTTGTGTTCGAGTCTCTTATCAGTTTTCTGCAGGAAATCACGGCCAGGCCTAACATCAACTGAAGTCTCCAGGAAGAAGATGGGGCCCCACAACAACAACAATCCCATGTGGACGATAATAATATCACTAAGCTGATAAACATCATCTACAGATCAGCTTTGAACTACAAGTGCTCAGAGCAATTTTGAGAGGGCTAGCTGAGATGATCCAGCTTCAAAGACTAGATGAATAAGGATTTGAGATAAACCCTGAACTTTGGCACTATACACAGACTGGATAACGAAGGATATAGTTACCTTTCCTAGAATGTGACAATTAACCTAAAATTTTTCTTTTCAGGATAAAGATACCTTTGCCCATACCCAGAAGGAAGCAATTTTAATAATACGACGCCCACATTCCCAAAGAGATGGTGTGGGGTGGGTGTTTTGTGGTGGTATTTTACTTGTACTGAATGTGATTTTAATTGTATATTAATAAATAAAGTTGCCCAGGGGTCAGAGCTATTAGAGCCATAGCAAGAGCATGGCGGTGGTGGCGCACGCCTTTAATCCCAGCACTTGGTAGACAGAGCTAGGTAGATCTCTGTGTGTTCAAGGATACAGCCAACATTGGAGACACATGCCTTTAATCTCAATACCATAGAGGACCTGGAGGGCTGTACATACAGGCAGTGACGAGGCAGTCACATGTTTGGGTTTACAACCAATGAGAAGGCAGAACAGAAAGACTATTTAAAGACATACACACAGGAAGTAGGCCCCTCTTCGGAGAGCTCTCTTGGCTGAAGCAGGAAGGGTAAGGCTCTTAGTTCTGACCTCTTGGCTTTCTTCTCTGAATCGGCTCTGTGTTTCTTATTTAATAAGATGGTTGGTTACATCTACATTGTTTTTTTGTTGTTGTTGTTTTTTGTGGGGTTTTTTTTGTTTTTTGTTTTTTTTGGTCTTTTAATGGGTTTTGGGTCTGGGATAATTTTCATTGTTTAGGGGGGTTGGTTACAAGTTGTTGTCAAGGGTTAGGAAAAGGGCTAAGCAAAGGAGATTAGATTTAAGGTTCTTGTTTAAAAAAAAAAAAAGAAAGGAAGGAAGGAAGGAAGGAAGAAAGAAAGGAAGGAAGGAAGAAAAGAAAAAGAAAAAGACAATTACTAGTTTTAAATACTTTACATTGGATTGAATTGTTTTATATTGTATACAAATTATATATATTGAAATTGATATTGTTAGAAAATGCTATATGTATATTTCTAATTGTACCGTTCATTTAACAATGTAATGCAATTTTCTGATCCTTGAATGTTGTTATTACCAACTATTAGGATATAAAGAAATGAAAGTTAGTAGTTAAACATTATAATAGAACTTGTAGTCATATTAAGTATGTTTTCAAAATTGAGCAGATATATTTTAGATACACAGGTCATCTTCAAAACCTTCATAGATCTACAGAATATGGCATTTAAAATGTTTTAAT